>NC_137028.1:177500-257500 GCF_032717465.1 Coenobita brevimanus
AGAAGCCGCTAGTTTCATTATCTCTCTCTCTCTCTCTCTCTCTCTCTCTCTCTCTCTCTCTCTCTCTCTCTCTCTCTCTCTCTCTCTCTCTCTCTCTCTCTCTCTCTCTCTTTCACTTTAATGATCTTCCACGCACTTGATGTAGTGCTGCTCTCGAGTGTCTGCCCTTTCTTCTCCTCCATCCTTCTTTTCTTCCATCCTCTTCTGTCTTTCCTTCATTCTTTCCCCATACTTCTGCCTACGGATGACTTTACACTGAGTGACAAGCCAAAGGGTTTCTTGTGCACCAAGAAACCATTTACTGCGCTGGGTGGTAACCATATAACCAATTTTTGGCGCCTGGTTGTTTAGTGGGTAGTTACGGCACTCCAATCGGATTGAGCCTGTGAAGGTTTATATCCAAGGAGTGGTTGGGGTTTATTGCTTACGTAATGCCACTCAGAGATGAGTGAAGATGGTCACTCTCATCTTAAATGTCAGGACCAACTTGCCTAGCCCCGATCTCCTAGTCTCCTCATGGGGCAACGTAGGATTGGATGATGGATGGATGGATGGATGGATGATCATCCAGCATATATCATCGACATATCAGTCAAAATGTGTACTTATTTATAGTTTTTTGTGGGCATGAGTAAAGCCCATAGTGAACGAAACAACTAAAACCAGTAAAATGCCTTTGTTGGCGAGGTACGAGCGAGACCATTTAAATCCGAAAGCATTGAAATGTCGCCTTACACCCCGAGGATGCCTAGAGTATATTGATGGGTATCTACCTATCAAGTTTCGCACCTTTACGACAAACTCTGGCCTGTGGCCCTCTTTTGAAGATTTGCGACATGCTGCACTTGGCGCGTGTCACGTGCTACGTGCACCGCCTGGGTGTGATGAAATCTGTCAAAAACAAATCCTAAAGATTTGGGCTATCATATGGTGCAAACCATGCAGTGGTCGGTTCTGTGGTTGCTGATATATAAGCATCTCAAAAGCTTTACGGTAGGGCCGGACTCGGTCTGGTCGGGTCGGGCCGCTCGTATGTGAAAATGCCACTTTTTGACGAGACTAGCCAGGGCTTTGCCCTCATTCTTAATAAAAATTGTTGACCTGTTAGGTTAACAAATCACCAGGGATGTTTCTTAAGCCAGAGGCATCTCCCGCCAAATTTCGTGACAGTTGCATACAATTATTTAATTTTCCTTTTTGTCTTCATTTCACTCTGATGCTGCTGGTTAAGTGAACATCAGATATTATAGGACATTCCCTTTAACTTTTTCTTCAGAGTTTCGTCTTAATTAGGCCTTAAATTACTATCTCTCCTACGAGAATGCTAAGTTGTAATAAGAGATTACCACTGGAATATGGTGCTATAGTAGGTCTGTGTTTATCTGAGGGAACTGGGCCACTTTTATAACCTGAATTGTAAGTCGTGCTTGCCTGAAATTTGATGAGCCTTGGTTATGACGTGGGAGTGAGTTTCCTTGGTTACTAATAGTATCGGCCCTTCAGTTTAACTAGCCTACACTTGGCCATCAGCTGAGTTGAAAGGGGTTAGAGTCCTTCATCACTTTAGAACAAACGCCAGTATAACAAAACTCTTTTTTCAGAGTTTTATCTTAATGCGCCCATGGTTGGCACAACTTAGGTATTTTTATTTTGTCAAATGCCAGACTGTTTTATTCAAATAAGTGTGAGTTGCAGGATCCTGGTATGTTAATACTGGTATCATTAACTCTTGTGACGCAAGACGATTTTATTCAGCAGCAAGTATTAATACCAGTACCATTCAACCTGTCATGGTTGGGACAAATCTAATAGTATATTCCTGCAGTTTTCTCTCTGTTTTCTTCAGTTGAGAGTGAGTCACAGGAACCTGAGATTGTTAATGTATTTCTCGCAGGTTAATAGACGAACATGGTGTAGTTATGTACGGAGACTTCCACGCACACTCACGAAAGCACAACATCTTTATCTACGGCTGTGAGAATAGGCGAAATCAAGACAACCATCTCAGGGAGCAAATTTTTCCTCTTCTGCTGCACTACAATGGAGGGGATAAGGTGGGTTGCTAGCATACTTTCTCACCTCTCGCGCTTTCTTACTCTGGCTTTCTGTTATCTCACTTTCTTTTCTTGATATCCCAAGACGACTTTTTTCACCTCAGGAGAGAATTTTCGAAATTAGAGGGGTTAGATGTAGGGGCGCAGCTTGGGTTTTGCAAGTTGGGTAGCCAAGGTGTGACCAAGCCTATTTATGGGTGGCCAAAGAAACCTTTCTAGCGGGGAGCCGAGGATATCCCTCAGAAATTTGAGGTGGCCACTGAGGAGGCCAGGCATATTTCATGGGTGGCTAGTGTCATCCTGGCAACCCCTCTGGTTACGCCACTGGTTATTTATGATCTTCATTAGCCCCATCAGTACCAAACGTGTTTCCTAAACTAAATAAAATTGTTTGAGGTTAATAAGAATAAACTACAGTAAGACGCCGCACCAAACCCAACCTAAGTTAATCCTTCTCCTCTTGCATTTTATTATGCAGTTTAGTTTCCGGAGTTGCAAATTCAAGGTTCACCGTTGCAAGGAAGGCACAGCAAGGGTGGTAGTGTGGATGATGGGGGTCCTTCACTCGTACACCATGGAGGCATCTTTCGGAGGAGCCTCGGAAGGTCCACGCGCCGGCACCCACTACAATATACAGGATTTTATTTCCATGGGACGACAGTTCTGTGAGACTCTTTTTGAATACTTCGATCCCCAGCCAATTAAGGTAGGGTTTGTGTTGTGTGTGGAAGGGGGTGGGGTTGTGAGTGTGTTGGGGGGTTGTGAGTGTGTTGGGGGGTTGTGAGTGTGTTGGGGGTTGTGTGTTGGGGGTTGTGAGTGTGTTGGGGGTTGTGAGTGTGTTGGGAGTTGGGAGTGTGTTGGGGGGGTTGTGAGTATGTTTATGAGGGGTTTTATGCATACTGAGGTGTGTGTGTGTGTGTGTGTGTGTGTGTGTGTGTGTGTACTCCTTTATTCGTGTAATGGTGGTGGTAATGATGTTCTACAACATTTTATAGATGAAATGAATATAATTGTTTATATATGAAAGTCTAAAATATGTATTTTCCTCACCCTTTACAGGAGCACTAATGTTATGATCATATAAAATTATAAATCATGGACGATATTATGTGGATTAGATTAATATTCTTGGTTTGATCTTTTGATACTCTGAATAATCCATTTGATTTTACACACCTGAAATTTAACCACAAATTTCTGTTGTGTTCATAATGACTATATTGAATCACAACGTTTGGCAAAATGTTGTTGCTCGAGCCTCTGCTAAGATGTAATTTCTTACATGCCATCATGGACATTTATGTTCGGTAAGCTTTATCCTTTATATACTTAATTATAGAATGTAAACTCGGTTTATGCTCATTGTGATGTTGCTGTCGATGTGTTAGAAAGCATTAGAAGTACCTTGAGATGGTCTGACCATGTGAAAAAAATGGAGAATGAGAGACTGAATTATGTATGTGAGTGAGGCACAATAGGGGGGGGGGGGACCAAGGATGAGAGGGAAAGATGGGATGGAGAGCTATATGAGAGGAGAACGTGAGTCAGAGAGAGGGTAACTTGATGAAGGAATACAGGGTGCCAGAGCTATTCGTTTGTGGCCATCCTTCTGAGATTAATGCGCCTAGTTATAAATGGATTGTGAGAGAGAAAAAAGCTAATATATACTGACGCTGTATTTCCAGTTCTCAATCTCATAAGCCAACGGACATTCTGGTTTAGCGTATTAAAATCTTTTAGTGTTCTTCAGAATTTTTATAGATCCGTCCTCAGTAATTGATAGAATACACTTTATATCCTCGACCTTACAGAAGTATAATTAGTAGTTTGTGTATGCGCATTACACTTCACTATATTGAGTTACTTTCTTCGGACGGAACTGGATCACTCTCGCAACTCAGACACTAAGTCATGATTGCACGGAATTCAGTGAGCTTTAGTTATGTGGTAGGATTGTATCTCATTGGTTACCATCCATCCATCCATCCATCATCCAACCCTACATTGCCCCATGAGGAGCGTAAGAGCCCGGGGCTAGGCAGTTGGTCCCGACATTCTCACTCATTGGTTACCAATCAGGGTTATCCTCCAGTCTGATTACTCTTTTACATTAACTGAAAAGAAACCAACTATAGTGATTAACGCAGGGCCGAATCTAGTAGCTTTGAAAAGGGGAGTGGGGGGTGTGAGTGATTCCTAGCAGTATTACTGCTTAATGCGTGCAAATGATAAAGATACAAAAATTCACACTTATTTTGATTGTTTAGTTCATATGAGTACAGTCACGTAGCAGGTGCAAGTGCAGTAAGATACATATTGCAAGTATTTTGGTAAACAGTTAACATTGTTCTTTTGTTATAAGTAATCATTGGTCGACCGAAAACGGGGATTTGCACGCCCTCACCCTCAGATCCGTCCCTGAATGTGTTTGGGTCTTAGGAATGAGAAATAAGGGCCTAGTGAATAGTAAACAGCCAGAAAAATTAGTGCTTTGTAATTGATGGCATTATATCCCTCAGGCTTCAGGAGAAACTCAGGAACAAACTGTGGTCGAGACTGATCAAGAAAGGCTCCAGTGCTGATGAACCTGCATCCATAGACTTCAGGTGAGACAGTATCCTTTTTCACAGCTATTAGTATCTTGCTTATAGGTGTTTTTATTTTTACTGATGTGAGGCGCTTGGCAGAATGCCTTCCCGTGGTGGCACCGATATAACCATGTGACACTGGTACCTCCATGTTATGCAAATGTCCATCAATTCCTACTGCATGCAACAGAAGTAGGATGGTGGACTGGAGAAGGGCAACTTCAGCCTACAGTCCACCAGGTTCACGTTAAGATGAGCTAGGGACAGTCCTAAAAACAACTGTTTACCTGGAATCTGACGGTGGTTGGATCACTCGTGTATGCATCTACATTCAATTTGTCTTCCTTTGACGGACCTAGAGAACACCTACAACTTAAATACTGAGTCGTTGGTACGCGGAATTCGACGAACTTTTACAGTGAGGTAGAAGTGAGTCTCCTTTGTTAGCAGGTAAATTAGGCCTCCAGTGCAGCTACACTTGGCCATCAACTGGGGTTAGATATCTCTGCCAGGTTAGAATAAATGCACTTTAGAGTATCTGCCATTCCTCCAGACATGGGTTCAGCCCAACCCTACTTGGATCCTCTTCATATATTAACCTTAAGCCTTCTTCTCCTTCTTCAGTGAAACCAACTCGAGCAGCGGAGAGAGTGACAGGCCGGGAGGAACTCCAGTGAGGATGAGGAAGAAGAAAGTGTTGCGCAACCCCCGCAGGAAGGCGCCCAACAGAACCAGCGTCGCTCAGGTCGTCGAAAAAGTAACCACCCAGATGAGACTGGTGAGGGGGCTCGTACATTAGGGGAAGACAGGGAGCCAACATGACATAATTGTCTGCCTTGAAATTTCACTCTCTCAGTCCAAACAGTCTTTTACTCCTGCTGTCTTCAGACAGATCCATTAAGTCTGTGAGACGTTTACTACCGTAGGGATCAAATATAAATTTCAATAACGTCTTCATTGTTATGGGTTCTCACCCTGCCTAAAATTACGCAGTGGTAGCACGAGTGATCTGAAGAGGTATAACTCTGATGTTTGTTGCTTCAGGATAAGTACGAGAGACTTTAAAATTAAGGAGTTAAATATAGCCTTCCTTAACATCTTTATTACTAGAGTTGCCAGAGGTTTTCTGAAGCTGAATATTATAGGCTGGTAGTTGCAAGAGTAAGGGGAAAAAATCACCGATGTTTTTAACATGAGGATAAGTGCATGAGACTTTTAAGCTGAAAGGATTAGATAGAACCTTAAGTAACATCTTCACTACGAGAGGGTACTCTTAACTTGAATAAAACTGGATAAAAGAAGGAAGAGCGAATATGAATGACATACTCCTACTAAACGGGTTAATTTCTCCACAGCCTGGGGACTCATCGCTGAGTAAAATTTCTGATTGTTACAGGAAGAGAATATATGAATTTTGATGTTTGGTGCTTCAGGATAAGTCAGAACGACGCAGCAGAAGTCTTCACCACAGCAGATCGGGCTCTTGTGGCTCACCTGTGACGGAGAGATCGGCAAGAGGAGGAGGGGGAGGGGCCACTGAAGGCTCTGCAGACGACACCCACATCAAGTCCCACCACCACATAGCCAGGACTGGGCGAAAGCTTCTTGAACGATCTTCAACCTCTAGCAGCGCCTTGGACCTTCACTCGGGCCGAACCAGCTTGCGTCCCACACAGTATAAGCTCGAAGATGCTCTACCAACCCCCTGCTCAGCTCCACCACTGAGGAGATCCAGCCATAGCCTCATCCGCCCTCCCTTACCCTCCTCTGCAGTCAGAGACAGCCAGACGTCATCACCCACGCCGTCAGACAAGCTTTCCCTGAGTGACACCATTGCATATAGACTGAGACATCGGGAAGCCAGTCACAGTGTAGGTCTGCCTGCTGTAATGCTTCCTAGGTGCCGCATTACTAAAACTGAGTTTACCAAGGTGTAAGCAAGGCTTCAGATTTGTGTGGTGGACCTACTTCACTGCTGTAATGCTTCCTAAGTGCTGCTTTGTTAAAACTGGGTGCATCAAGGCGTAAGCAAGGCTTCTAATTTTATTTATGTGCCTGCTTCAGTATTCTACGCTTTCCAGGTGCTGCTTTGCAGTAAGTGGGTGCGTGAGAGTGTAAGCAAACCCCCACGTTATTTTTTTGTTCTGCCTGCTTCAGTGCTATAGGCCTATAGGTGCTGCACTACTAAAACTTGATGCGTGAAGGTGTAATTAAGTTCCCATCTGATTTTTTAGTTCTGCCTGCTTAAGCACTTTCCGGGTGTTGTATCGTTATGACTGAATGCACGAAGGTGTAAGCAAACCCCCAATTATTGATAGCCATTTATGGAGCACCTCAGACTGTATATCCTTCTGCCAGTGACCTCATTCTTTTAAACTTAATGTGTCCAGACATCTCGAAAGGAGCGGATCTTGATTCTGATTATCTTCAGTTCTTCCTCGAAAGGACAACATTTTTTAGACTTTCAGCCTTTGGTTCTTTCTTCATTGTTATCAGCTTGTACCATTATGACAGAACTGGTCACTCGCACAAAGTGAATACTAAGTTGTGGATGCGTGAAATTTGATTAGCTTTAGTTATGAGGTAAGAATAAATTTTCTTGGCTTTTTGTTAGATTTGTCCTCAATCTGACCACACCTGACCATCAGCTAGGCTGAAAACGGTCATAAATCTTTATCATCTAAAAACGAACCACCTGTAGTCAGCAACGATACAAAAAGGTCATACGTGTTCCGTGTCATCACATGTTTCAGGAATTATCGTCAGGAATTTCTACACCCTCGTGCTCTCAGTTTTAATTATACTGGTCTTAGAGTCGTATTCTTAGTGGTACAGGAGACTTCATACCGGTAGTACTTTTTACCCTAGTCATGTATTCTACGTGTAAAACCTGAAATACGCACACCCTATTGTTTATAAATTTTGTTGCTGATTTTGTGGACATGAGTCGTATACAGGAGGATTATTAACACCGTCCCAAGCGCAAGATCCCACTGCTACCTGGTCCTTCCCCAGGTGGCGGATGATAATGGTGAAGATGATGATGATGATGATGATGATGATGATTAACACCGTCAGGCTTCAGTGATTCACGCTCAGCTAAATAAAATCACCTGACGTTTGCTGAAAAAAGATACCAAAGTTTTCCTGACCATGATTGAGTTAATAGTCACATATGCTGTACGTTACTTATATAGTTTTGACATCGATATGATTTCCACCAGTTATACACAAGAGGATGTTAAGGCACAATGCATAGAATAAGTCACTGAGGAGGATATGTTACGCAGTCTCTAAAACCAACTGTGCTGTTCCTCCATCACTTCCCCTCTCTGACTTCTTCATGGCTGACATTAAAATTTCTTCAGCTGATGTATTTTCTGCTGTCACAGGCCTCAATACTAATAAGGCATATGGGCCTGATGGAGTCCCTCCTGTTGTTCTCAAGAACTGTGCTTCTGTGCTTACACCCTGCCTAGGCAAACTCTTTCGCCTTTGTCTGTCAACTTGTACCTTTCCTTCTTGCTGGAAGTTTGCTCTCATTCAGCCAGTCCCAAAGAAGGGTGACCATTCCCAACCCTCTAACTATCGTCCAATTGCTTTAACATCCTGTATCTCAAAAGTTTTCGGGTCTGTTCTTAATAGAAAAATTTTAAAGCATCTTTCCTATCACAACCTTCTTTCTGATCGTCAGTATGGGTTCCGTCAGGGACGCTCCACCGGCGATCTTCTCACCTACCTCTCAGACTCCTGGTCATCTTCCTTTCGGGACTTTGGCGAAAGATTTGCCATTGCACTTGACATCTCTAAGGCTTTCGATCGAGTCTGGCATAAATCTTTAATTTCCAAACTGCCCTCTTACGGTTTCTGTCCTATCTGTGCCTTCATCTCTAGCTTCCTTTTTGGTCGTTCTATAGCCGCTGTTGTAAACGGCCATCGCTCTTCTCCTAGATCTATTAACAGTGGTGTTCCTCAGGGCTCTGTCCTATCACCAACTCTCTTCCTTTTATTCATCAATGACCTAAGCTGTACACCTAACCCTATCCACTCATACGCTGATGACTCCACCCTTCACCTTTCCATTCGATTCCCGCAACGTCCATCTCAGCAGTTACTTCAACAAACAAGGGATGAGGCTATGGCACACCTAATGTCTGACTTGGCTCATATCTCTAACTGGGGTAAAAATAATCTTGTTGTTTTTAATGCATCAAAGACTCAGTTTTTGCACCTATCAACCCGACAAAATCTTCCACAGGTATACCCACTAATGTTTGATAATATTCAGCTTAATCCTGCATCATCCTTGAACATGCTTGGGGTTTCATTTACTCAGGACTTGTCTTGGAAAGATCATATTACATCTCTTGTAAAATCTGCTTCCAAGAGATTGGGTGTGCTAAGCCGACTCCGTTCCTTCTTTACCCCTGCACAATTGTTGACTCTATACAGGGGTTTTATCCGCCCCTGTGTAGAGTACAACTCTCATGTGTGGGGAGGCTCCCCACATACAGCTCTTCTCAATACTGTAGGGTGGAGTCAAAGGCTTTTCGCCTCATTAACTCTCCTCCTCTTACTGGCTCCCTTCAACCTTTGTCTCTTCGCCGCACTGTTGCATCTTTATCTCTTTTCTATCGCTACTTCAATAGTCACTGCTCCTCTGAACTGTCTGCATGCATTCCTCCACCCTTACGACGGGCGCGTAGCACCCGTCTAGAAGCAAACTCTCATCCCTTTTCTGTCCAGCTCTCTAATGCAAGAGTTAACCGTTACTCCCAGTCCTTCATTTATGCAACAGGTCAACTCTGGAACTGTCTCCCTCTGTCTGTATTTCCTACTTCCTATGATCTCCAGTTTTTCAAACGCAGTGTGTCTAGGCATCTGGAAATGATCGGATCTTGAATTTGGCTCTCTCTTATATTTTGTTTTTCTCTTGGAAGGAATAGTTTTGCAGGCTCGTTGCTTTTGGTTCCTTCTTCCTCACAAAAAAAAAAAAAAAAAAAAACTAGAACGCGACTCGTAACCCTTCAGTCCTATGATTTTATCTGTTTTTTATTCGTGCCATCTTCACATCATTTTATTCAGCTTACAGTAGATTTTATTTTGCTTTAATGTTAGTAGCGGCAAAAGTTAACCCCATCAATACAAGAAATATCCCCTAAACTGAACAGAATCGTGTGGGTGTAAAAGAAATAGTATAATACGTCGTGGGTGTGAAAGGGCTCACCTCTTCACTGCCACATATTTCACCCTAACTGCGTATGATTGTCTGGCGGTTGCATGAGGGAGGTAAAAAAAATTCAAAAAATAAAATAAATAAATAGACTATGCTGAAGGAGGTGAATCTACGATTGAACGCCTATCAGGCAGTAGTGTCGCCTTTTTAGCTCTTCCTTTACTAGACCTCTCCCCCAAGCTGAACACATACTGTTTTGTGATTCCTGTTGTAGTGTCGTGTGCTTTCGGGACGTAGGCGACCGTGGTTTCCACTGTTTCCTGTCCCTTAATGTTTTCAGTTCTGTGTATCTGTAGCCAAACGCCTCTGTCCCGTATGGGGCTGCCACAAACAAATCGCCTTCATGTCGCCCCCCTTCCCCTGCCATTTCCCTGCCCTTCCCGCAACTCACACCCGCCTCTCTCATATACCTCTCTACTCAGCAGCTCCAGTTCCTTTGTGTTTGTTCCCTTTCTTCTTTGTTTACAGGAATAAAAAATATAATCGCCGTTCAGAGAGAGCTGGGTCGGACGCATTGAACACAGTGCTTCTTCCAAAACTGCTGCACATTCGTATTATATACCCCAGCTCATTGTCTTTACACATTGAATCAAATGACACATTTTTTACTTCATTCTTGGCGATTTTTTTTCCCCCTGTGGGCTAGAATTGGTAGTTTATTCCTTAAGCGCCAATTGTCCTGTGTGCCACATACCTACACACGTCACCACATTGGCGCTGAGATCCTCCATCCATAAAGAATACATGCTAGGGCTGTTTCACTCGGGACTGGTTTGATGTTATCAGCAAGGGTATTTTTATGGAATGTCGGTGGGTCTTGTGGAAGATCAGTAAAGTCTGTTTCAGCGAAATTCTCAAATTCTTCTTTGCTCCATCTTGGAATCCAAATGATGTTCTAACCATTGGACCATCCTTTAATTCTTTTCCTTTCAAGCCAGGTATAGCCAGTCCACCACCTCACCTTTCACTATAGTTAGTGTTCATCTTACGGAACTATGTCGCTCTTACAGCTTCAGTACCATAGTCATGGTTGCATGACTTCCGTATAGCTTTTGATAGGAAATAGAAGTGAATCTTCTTGATTATTGGCTACATCAACCCTACAGTATGACTACACCTGGCCATTAACCGAGCTGAAAAGAATTAGGAATCTCTCAGATTAAATTAAATACACACAGTAACATATCTTTCTCTTCAGACACCCAGGCCAGAATTGGATTTTGTCAGCATGGGGAACTGTTAACCTTGACTGTCACTCACTGGGGATGGTCCAGTTAAAAATGACAAAGAAAATACCCTAAACAGAAGTCAGGCATACTGTCCCGTGTTTGTCCAGTCACATTTATAAGTTTTTTCCTCTAATACACCTATGTATATCATGCTCGGATGTATAGCATAACAAAAATGGAAGTGATGGTAGCTCATTCTTTGTAAGTGGAGGGGATGGCCAGAGAAAAATCGCCGCCATGCCACCGCGTCCTCTTCCATCAGGCTGCCTTTCCTCCGTCCTACACCACTTTCATGCATACAGTATACCTTTCCATCCCGTCCCTCCAGTTCATCCTCGGTCTTCTCCCCCCCCCCCTCCACTTTGCTCGCATCCACTCTTTTAGCGTATGTGGTAGCTGTTTGGTATGTCAAACTGTTAATGTCTGCTTCGCTAGGTGTTGAATTGTTTAGAAAAACGGACAGGGAGAAGATTCATCATACCTTCAGTTGAGACCTCCTGTATTATTTCGTTGTAATTCATGGTGTATACTGTATTTTACGAAATTGTTTACTATCCACGCACTTGTCATCACATTACATTCACACCAGCATCATTCTCTGCTTCGCACTATGCATTGCGCTCATGCTTGTCAAATTACTTCTTGTTTACACACTGTACGATAGTTTTCCGGGTTTTTCGTAACAACAGAAAAAGTTTTACGACTACCTCGCTTTACAAATTGCTATATATTGTACTCATCATTCTAGAGGACTTCCATAACCACTGACAAAGATACGCATATTCTTTTTCAAATCGCCTCGTGTCTGTATTCATAATTTTGAAAGGCTTTTACAAACACTGACAGCTTCACTGTACGTATGTTTTTTTCAAATTACTTTCTGTTTAATTTGCTATTAATGTTTACACTGATTATTTTCTAAGTCTTTTCTCAACCATTGACAAAGTTTCACAACGCTTATTTTTTTTTTTTTTTTCGTAATGCCTCATGTATATATTCATAATTTCCTAGATCTTTTCGTAACAGCTGACAAGGCTACAATACTTCAGGTTTTCCAGTGCCCTCCAAACCACCACCCACTCAAATGTACAATCGCCTATAACAATCCTGTCACCTCACTCACTTCTGTCTCCATGAATTTTGATAGAGCCTCATGAATCCACGGCAACAGATACAGATGACTTTATTTGTCCATGGATCAGTGGTGTTGTGGGTTAAGGCGCCGCAGCTGAATATAATCCATAAGGGTTTAAATTTAAGGGTTGGTATGAGGGGTTTTGCTCACATAATGCCACTTAGGGACGGGTAGCTGGTCCCTCTCGCGTTAAATGTCTGAACTGAATAGCTTAGCCCCGGGCCCTTACGCTCCTGGTGGGGCAGTAAAGGATTAGATATAGACAGACAGATAGATTTATAGATAAATCAGTATTATCTGTGTCGTTTGCTTCCAGTCCACCAGACTGAAGGCCATATCTTTTAAAACTGAGTGCTGTGTGTAAGCTGACCCCTAATTTTTTACATTTAGGGAACACCTATAATAGTGTGATCAGCCTGCATCCCACAATACAGTTCTTTCAGCAGCGGCACAGAAAGGTCAAGACTTGCTCTATCATCCCAACATTCCCCAGAAATTGTAAAAAATTGGGAGCTTGTCCACACTTTAGTGCTGCCAGGTTTGATGATATTGCCCTAATTATCGAAGTCCATGGAGAGTAAAGCTGGAAAGACGCGGGGACTTTAGTTGCCGATCTTACAGATAAAAATATCGTTACAACTTTTTTAGTCCGATGATTAAGGAACTCTGACATAATATTCTGAAAAGTTTGGTGACTTCCCAAGATGGTAGCAGTGGGTTTATAAGTTATTGATCACTGCTTCGTTATCTGTCGTAATTAGACGCCTGATGGTCTAGTGGACTAAAATGTTCCAACTGGATGGGACCTACTTGGGTTTTAATACCAAGTTGTTTGGGGTTTATTGCTCACATAATACCTTTCAGGGAACCGGGTCTGGTCATTCGTTTTAATGTCTTTATATGCAGTGAACAAGGAACCGAGTAGCCTAGCCCAGGGCCCCTACGCTCCTGGTGAGGGAAAAAAAAAAGTGAATAATGAATAGATGAATGACGTGTATCGATGTTTTGTCCATAACTGTACATTGATAAAACTAATCATTTGGTTATTCTTACATTTATACGATTTTCTGAATAAAGCTTATGATCTTGCAGTCCCCTCAATATGTCCCCTCCCCCCCATTCACTCGTGTGCTTGGCTCCTATGACTCTCCCAGCTTAATAAAAATCGCCTGGAATCAGCTGGAATAGAATGCTAGAGTTTTTCCGACCATGCAAGATCGAACTTTTGCATGTGCTTTTTCCCTTGAAGTAGTCTAACATTTTTACGCTGTTCCTTCTAACGCCAGGTGATTTTATTCACCTTTAAGAGAAATACATCCCAATGAAAGGGTTGATGAGGTGTTAATCTCTCTCTCTCTCTCTCTCTCTCTCTCTCTCTCTCTCTCTCTCTCTCTCTCTATCTATCTATCTATCTGATGACGTATTATGTTTTATTCTTACTTCCTGAAGACTATATTTACTCAACATGGGACACAGTCTTCAAGCTAACCCCTTCAAATACGAAATGCCTCAAGTTCGGTATTATCTGGTAGGAGGCAAAATTAGATTAAAATACGCCATCGCAATACGGGGTTTAAGGCGTTACTCTAGGCTAGACTAGTGCCTGTTGCTTCTCCACAATAAGTATTCTTCCCCCACTAGATCTGGTTAGATGGAGGCTCGCCAGCAAAAGTCCTGGATCCGTATTTAGCAACTTTCATTAAATCTTACCCTGGTGGTGAGCGCATCAGTTACTTGCATGGCTATTTTTAGAACAGTTACCATGATGGGACAGAGGTGATGCTAGGATTTATATATCCTTTTTTTTTTCTTGTGGGGAGGGGCACCAAACGGAAAAATAGCAGAATTCCATATACAGTATATCACGTTGTTTCCGTGGAAGGTGGAGAAACTGCCGCTACTACTGCTACTGCTAGTCATGGAATTTATCATCATCATCATTATCATTATTATTATTATTATTATTATTATTATTACAGCATTTTTTTTTGGGGGGAAGGGTACGTGCTTAGGACCCTGCCTTCTAAATCCACCCCTACCATTGAAGCCAAAACAAGCTATATATCTCTCTCATGAAGCTTACGGAGTTATCGAGCGGAATCATTAACAAGAGCAATATTAGAAGGGTTACCATGGAATAATTGGTGAATAATTAGTGAACTGTATGTTATTGAATCTCTTTAGTTCCGTAACACCTCATTGAAGCCTACCTTAGTGACGAGCGTATGGACCTTTAGCGTAAGCATTATCATTATATCAAACGCAAGGTACCGTTGATCAAAATGTTTTGAGTGTGTGTGTGTGTGTGTGTGTGTGTGTGTGTGTGTGTGTGTGTGAGAAAGACGAATAAACTGCTAGTCAGACAGATAGAAAATCGATGCATGTGCAGAACATCGGTGATGGAGAGGTGGTGCAGGAGTAGAGAGAGAGAAGGACATACACAGACAGACTAATAGATAGATAGGCAGATAAATAGATAAACAGGTAGATAGAAGTAACTATGGCGTGTACAGGACAGCGGTGATGGTGAGGGTGCCCGGGAGTGCAGTGATGGCGGAGGGTACCACTTAGAGGGCGCCACCAAGAGCTACATGGAGAGGATGGGGGAGATGATGGCTACCAGGCTGGCCATCAGTGACACGGAAGGTAAGATACATTTATTCCGCTTTATTAAAACTGAGAGGGTTAAGGCGTAAACAAATCTGTTATTCTCGATGGTCATTTATAAAACACTTAACTGTGCTTAGCTTGCATCCTGCATTGCAGAGCGTAGTCAGCAAAAAATACATTTACTTCCCGATGATTTTCACGAATTTCGGGAAATATCGTAAACAGTGAGGACCTAGTCAACATCTTCAGGCTTTTAATTTCAAAAATACCCATACGATCCTTAACCCTTCAATCCGATGGCGTTTGTTTTATATTCGTGCCATCTCCAGACGATTTGATTCGCTTTAATACACACATGTCGAGGTAGAAATATTAGATGCAGTCTTCATAAACTCCTTCGCAGCCTGAGGTCCTCCCGAAACAGAGTTAGCAATTACTTCCAGTCCTTCATGTATGAAACAGGTCAACTCTGGAACTGTCTTCCTCTGTCTGTATTTCCTACCGCCTATGATCTCTAGTCTTTTAAACGCAGTGTGTCCAGGCATCTCGAAATAAACCATTCTTTAATTTGGTTCTCTGTTATTTTGTTTTTAATTTTTTTCTGGGAAAGAAGAATTTTGCGAGCCTCTGGTCTTTGGTTCCTTCATCCTTGCATTAAAAAAAAAAAAAAAGTAAAATCGTCTGGTGGTAGCAAGAAAAAAATAAAAACGACCTCGTGGGACTGGCAACCCAAACTGAAGGCCCCTCTAGCTGATCTGTTATCATCTGACGGGGATGGTCCTCCCCCATGCCTTGAATACGAAGTAGCCGTTGCATGAAATCTGACGAGGCTTTGGTTGGTATTCTTGATGGTTAAGGAAGTTCCGTAATACCTCTTTCTTAGTTATTTATTTTTGGATATGTCTGGTTAATATGCTTTTGTATGTTATTTATGCAGATTATGGCGACATTGGAAGCATTTATGTAACTCAGAAGAGGGCGGTAAAGTGTAATAAAATAAATCTCCTAGGAAACGATGTTAGGGAGCCTCCTTATCCGACAAGAATACGGGTCTTGGCCATGAGGTAGAAATAAGTCTTCTCGTTAATGTTTTCACCCTACGGAAGTGGGCCACTCTCAGTACTTATAAGTGCTATGGCGTGGTGGCATGAATTTCCAGGAGACTCGGAAGGTAAGAATGAGTCCCTTTGGTTACTGCCCGGTTATAAAATTGGAATGAGTCTCCTTGGTTACTGCCCGGTTATAAAGTAGGAATGAGTCTCCTTGGTTACTGCTCGGTTATAAAGTAGGAATGAGTCTCCATCGTTACTGCCCGGTTATAAAGTAGGAATAAGTCTCCTTGGTTACTATCCCGTAATACGAGAGTCCATCTCCCTTCCTGTCCCCCAAAAGGATGCTGGTGGATTGCAGGAAAAGGGTAACCACGTCCACAGGAGCATGTGGTTACAACGACCATGAACATCATCTCCATCTTAGCTAGGATTATTAGCGAGAATGATTAACCCCTGCGATTATTAGCTAGGATTATCAGTTGGGATTATCAGTGAGAGAGACAGTATTAGTCTCTCTCTCTCTCTCTCTCTCTCTCTCTCTCTCTCTCCAGTATATTTACCTATCTATCTCCAACAGATGGCAGTGTGAGTACCTGGTGGGAAAGAGAATATGGCGACCGTCTACTACCACCACAACCCAGGTAATCCGACCATTTTATTATTCATTTATTATGCCACTACAAGATGATGTTATGAAGAGTGAGAAATAAGGTGATGATGATGATAATGAGTATGATAATGTTGATGGTGATGATCATGTTAATGATGATAATGAAGAACAGGCACTTAAATATCCTTTGTTACCCCATCCTGTTTTCCCGTTAGCGTAGTCCTGGCTTTAACTCCAGTTTTAACTTCTAACGTGTAATTTTAACGTCTAACCCGCAATTCAGACTTTTAACTCCTAACTCTAACATCTAAGTTCTAACTCCAAACTCTTTTAATTATTAACTAGACACTATTTGCCTGCAACGTGAGGCAACTACAGGCTCTCGAACCCGTGGTAGAGAGGACCCACCTACAAAACTTCTAACTTCAAACTCTTTTAACATCAAACTTCTAACTCGAACCTGTTTGCCTGCAGCGTGAGGCGACTAGAGGCCTTGGAACCCGTGGTAGCGAAGACCCGCCTGCACGACCCTCGCCGCCCAGCCCGCCCAAATGCCCGCCCGTCCCGCCCAAGTTCCCGCCCAAGCCCCTCCATCCGCACCAGTCACATAAAATCGCACCTACACCGGTCCTCTCTCACGCGTAGGGAGAAGCACAGTGATCATCCGTTTCACAAGAAGAAGGATAAGGAGTATGAGAAGCTGCTGTACTTTTCCCAGGACGGTAAAGGACGGGAGCTGCTCTGTTCTCCCATGTACGAGGGAACACACTACATCGACAATGACTGCGACAATTTACTTTACGTTAGGAGGCTTAACGGCGACGTGGTAGATCTAAATGACCTCAAACATAATGGCAATGTTTCCTATCACCAATATTCCTCCCAGCCATCGAATTTAGATATGGGTCCTTGTGAAGATCTACAGGAGTCGAATAATGAGGTGGCCGTAACGTTAACAGTCCCCCCGGTTCCGAAGACGACGGCCACGACAAAGCAGGGCGACGATGCAGAGACTACGGTGTCGGCGCCGATGCGAACTAGCACCCGAAGACGCCCCACGGCGTCCAAAGGCGTGGCAGACGAGGAAGTAGACACCGATCAACTTTGTGCCGACATTGCAACTTGTGACACCCTTTTTCTGGACACTTCGGCTCAGGAAACTCCAGAACTTTTGGCAGCTAGGAACTTAAAGGGAAAAGTGAAGAAGAAGAAATCTATTAAAGCAACAGCTCTCCATGAAAAAGAGCAGGAGCGACGAAAACAGATGAGTGTGCATGAAGAAGGGGGAGGTGTCACATCGTCTCCGAGTCGGACGGGGGACCCAGAAGCCACTCAGGGGCCTCCATCCGACCAGAAGGTGAAGAAAAAGATTAAGATAGTTATCGGCAAGAAGACTAGAACCCGAGTTAGTAAAAAGGGCGTCGGTGACAAGGACACATAACGACTCTAAATATTAAGGATGAGTATTTTTAGGAACTTTTTTTTTTTTAAGACATGAAACACCACCTGCAGTATCTTCTTTCTAGTCTTCGCTTCATCACCAGTCATGAACGTACCAGAATACAGGGTGGTCCATATATTGCGCCCCTTTCTACTCTAAATTAGCGAATTCTCATTTATTTTGGGGAAAGCTCAGGCAGTTTCACCGATGTCTCCCCTGCATCATTTTGTACTTTCCATAACCATTTTTATGCTTTCTAGTGTCTGTTCATGATCGTCCTTTGATTACATGCTTAATTGAAATTGTTATGAGGCGGCAAATATGTCTGTGCTCCTCACACCAACGGACTGATCCGTCCCTGCAACACAAAAGATATTCCAGGACTTACTTTTACGTTTTTTCCACCTGTTCTGTCCATTTGTAGTCAGACGCTTTGGCCTCGTAAGGGGTAGCTATAAACAAGTTGCCTTCACGTCGTCCAGTCTTCTACCAGTTGGCTGCACTACCTCCAACTGACACACCCCTCTCTCATATATCTCTCCACCACATACCACCAGATCATCCTTGGTCTCCTTCCCCTCCACCACATTCACACACATACACTCTTCTCGTCAGTCTTGTTTTTTTTCTCTCAAATCTCGCCACCTGCTGATGGAAATAAACAGTGATATCAGATGCTATTTAGTCCCAGCGCCACCAGTGTGCCACCAAACTGTCGCCAACTCTACTTAGGTCCTTGGTTTTAAACTCGGTGTTTCTCTTCTAGGCCAGATGTCATCTGACGAATCCAGCCTAGCCCTGGGGAGCAGACCTTAGTTGTTTAGAAGAGACGTGTATGTGTCGTAGTCTCAGCCTAGACTATGATTCAGACCGCAGTTGTCTAGAGGTGGCATAGCTTCAGCCTAGTCCGACTTAGACTTTAGTTGTGTAGATGAGACATGTATCTGTAGAAGTCTCAGTCTAGTCTTTGACTGTGTAAATATGGTTGAGTTCGCTGCCTGCGAGTGTTGTACATGGGCTTTTGGCAGTACACCACTCCCATGGCAGTTAATGGTCATCGTACAATTGCTATCCATACTGTGCCTTGGGCATTATATGCAGACCACCCTGTACATTCTCCCCTGTTCAGGGAGTATTACTGTTATTATTATTTCTTAAAAAAAAACTTGATAAATTAAAATCTCAACAAAGCTTGGCATCTGGATTTAATGAGCGGGAGGGAAACACGGAAAATAAATAAACTACCTTATATCTCAAAAATTGGAGGGGGGGAAATGCACATCTTCAGAGATACTCCAGAAAAAGAAATTAAAAGAATTTGGACATGCATATACACGCCGGAAGGACTTTGTCTTATAGGTAATTTGAAATAGGGCCCTGTAGAAAAACGGGTCGTGTTCTAAGTGACTGGAAATTTCGTTATACCTTTCCTTAGCGATTAATTTTGCTCATTTCAGCTCAGTATTCTCTTGTATGTTACTGTTAGTACTAAAACGATAGGATTACTACGGGCCAAAATATAGCAGGGCTTAAGAGGAGCACCTATGGGACCACCGCAAACATACAGTGTAGTCCGTGTATGATTATGGGGCAAAAATGCTTCTCTGCTTTTTAGTTGCACAGTTATGAAACCTCCATTACATTGTATAATATGTTGTTGGAGTCGACAGACCGCATCACAGGGTTTAAAAATTGTTCCTTGTAATTTTCCGTAAAGAAGTGGCTCAGTATGTCATGTCCGTGACTGGAATAGCGAAAGACAACAGTGTAACTCCAGTTTTTAGTCTAACAGTTACAGAACTCTTGCACAAGGTTTTGAAGGGCTGGACTCTAAAGATCATATCACTGGGTGTCGAAAGTCGTTGTTCATTGTTTCGTGATTTACTCTTATGAAGTGGATCGGTATTTTTGCCAGCGACCGTACAATCTGTGACTACTCTGTTCACTTTTACGTAGCCTAAAATTGCCATCTCTTATTGAATGATGAACTGCAACGGGAGATTAACACTAAAATACGATGCTAGTCACGAAGAAATGCTATGGAGACGATGTAGAGCCTTAGTATTGTCTTACTGTACTGTTGAGCCATGGGCAATATTTTACAAAAGGACGACAATCTGTGCTAAGTTAAGGTGGACGAACTTTTACTAACTATATCCCGTTTACTCTAACCTGGTCTAAAACTACCATCCCTCCAATTTGAATGCTGAAATATAACAAGAGGTTAACACTGGACTATGATGCTGGTCATGAAGAAGTGCTCGAAAGGATGCAGAGCTGTAGTATTGGTTTCTGCCGTTGAGGTAATTATAAAAGGACGAAAATCTGGGCCAAGCTAAAGTGGGCGCACTAATACTGCGATGTTTTTACTGTAACTTGCCCCAGATTTTCGTCCTTTTGCACCTTATTTAACGTAGCTCTGCGGCAGAAAGAGAATGCTACCGCTCTACATACTTTCCATGGCATTTCCTTGTGACTAGCATCAAAATCTAGTGTTAATCTCTTGCTACAGCTTAGCGTTCAGGGTGGAGAGAGAGGGGAATTTTAGGCCATGTAGGAGTAAAAAAGGATTATAACTAACCCCTCCTGCAACCGCTCATCTTCACATGCTCACCTGTTATATGTGTTCCTGGTGGCATATTTCCGAGCTGTAAGAGATTTTGGATGCTGGAGAAGGACGCCTTCACGTGGTGGCATCGATATACCTGGGCGGCTCCACTACCCGGTTATACAAACGTCAGTCAGCCCTATCCCTGTCCCCTGAAAGTAAGGATGGTGGATAGTGGTGGACATAAGGAGGAGGGCAGTTTCTGCTTGCAGTCCACCACGTTCACGTTCGGATGAGCATGGGACAACAACAGTAAAAATCATCCTAGCCCAGGCTAATCATATCTAACTTAATCGTAACAGACTAACCCACCCTAACTCTCAGAGACTAAATTTAACTAATCCCCACCATTTAAAAAAAAAAAAAAAAAAAAAAAAAACGCCTACAGTTCCGAAATTTGCTTCCTAGTGGGGCCGCCATCTTGCCTCGCCGAATAGCTTCTTGGCTCATCTCGTCGGTCTAGACGTCATATCCAAAATGACTTTGGAGAAGCTGTAACACCTCTTCCTTAGCGATTTATTTTGCATATTACTAATACCAAACTATACCGACATTAAACGGGTATAAATAACATGCAAGAGAATGTTAAGGTGCAATATGCTAAATACTTCGCTAACTAAAAGGTGCCAGACTGTTAACTGCGCTGATGAGAATGAGTTGCCTATATGTTTGCTGTGTTGTGTGGCAAAAGAGGTGTGTTTATACGTTGCTACCGACGAGTGACTGTATAGACAGTGAAATAAAACAAACATTCAGTTTTATGTCCACGTATCTCTCAGGCTCCTATGACTCACTCTCAGCTCCTATGACTCACTCAGATCCTATGACTCACCTACAGCTAACAGAGATAATGGTACAATATTAACACTCAAGTTCCTGTGACTCACTCTCAGCTTCTATGACTCACTCACGGCTGATGGACTTAATGGTACAGTATTTATATTCAAGTTCCTATGACCCACACTCAGCTGATACAGTTAATGGCACAATACTACGCTACTACACTACGCTACACTACATCATTCCACACCACTCCACTGCAGTACACTACAGCACATTCTGCACCACGCCATTCCATTCCATTCCATTTCATCCCACTCCACTACACCACACTACACTGTACTACACTACATCATTCCATACCACTCGACCGCACTGCACTACAAGCAACCACTCCACTCCACTCCACTACACCACACTACACTACACTACCCTACATCATTCCATACCACTCCACTACACTACAGCACACTCCACTCCACTCCATTCCACTGCGCTACACTACACTGCACTTTACTGTTTATAAAGACAGTAGAAGAGACAAGTTTGCTGTTTCTACAAGCAATGGAGAAATTCATAGACAGGTTTGTTTACATAGTGTTTACACGCCCGTGGAGGCACTTATAACTGAATATAGGTGAGCTAGAGTCAGGATTCCAGGGGCTTGAATGATGAGTACTTGTGTGGCCCATATTTATCAAGGATATGCTGTTAATTAGTTCTCTCTCTCTCTCTCTCTCTCTCTCTCTCTCTCTCTCTCTCTCTCTCTCTCTCTCTCTCTTTCCTTGCTTTCTCGACCCTACCTCATCCAATCCCTAGGTGGCAAAAAGAGGTTGGGATAATGATGATGATGATGACAGGAAATTCCTTAATGTCAAGATGTGAAATCAGGTCGTATTCTAAGAGCTACCACCACTGCTGTTGCTACTACTAGTACTACAACAACAACAACAACAACAAGTACTACTACTAGTACTACTACTACTACAACTATTATTATTACTACTACTACTACTACTACTACTATACCACTCAGAACAAGACATTCCTTGTCTAGACAGTAACTGTCCTTGGAGTGGAAAACTTACAAGTGCTGGGAGACATGACTCAGACACTTCGGGGTGCAAGGTTATCACATGCACTTGACTTTTTTTATTACAGTAAAAGACGGTGTTCACAACTTGGCACTGGAGAGGAACACCTTCACGTGGTTGTCTGATGTAACTGGGCGGCTCCGTTGTCCGGTTTTACAAACGCCCCTCAGCTCCCTTTCTATCTTCAAAAGGAAGGATGATGGATTGCAGGAGAATGGCAACTTCAGCCAGGTTAGCACTTACATGGGTACAGGCACCAGGTACAACACCCCCGAATACCCCCACCCCCATGTCACATCACAGAGAATCATCTATGGCAAGGGTAATATGCTAAGCCTTTCCCAGTTTAAGATCATTAGTCAACAGAGGAAAGTGACAAGTAAAAGAAGCGAAACATTAGACAATCCTCTGTCCTTGTTGTACATTCGATCGAAAACCTGTCGTTGCTCAAGTTGATCCATGGTTTCAGAATTAGCGCTGTTGCTATTTGCATTTTTTCCCTTTTACAGCGGAACACTTGTATTGCACCATCAGAAGGAGAGCTAGGCTGCTCAATCCCAACATTTACCCCTCAAGCCAGAGGACGTATATTTCGTTGATTTCACTGCTATCAGACAAGTTTAATCAGCTTTAACAGAGCACCGTAGTAGTAAAGAAATTAATGAAGGCTATATCTTACATTTCCAGCCTCAACAGTCTCTAAGCTGCATTAAGTCGTCTGGAGGATGCAAGGATACACGAAAAAGCGACATCGGTCTTCTGGAAAAGGCCTGTTTGTTTATTTATTTATATATTGTGTACAGTTAGGTATAAAAGTTTTCCACTGCCCGCTTAGGGCATATCCGGTACTTATTCCATGACGCATCATATCATCTATAGGCAGAGAACATACCAAGCCTTTCTCAGCTTAGGCATATCAATCAGCAAAGGGAACTTAGAAGCAAATAAGGCGAAATATTAGGCGAACCTGTCCTTGAGTGTACCCATACACAGTTACACCACACCCCTCGTGCACCGTAGCTCACGTTAGCTAAGGTCATAGCAGGTCATAGCCTCGTGTATTCATCCCCTCTTATTTTACCGAAATTCCCACACGTGCACCTCACCCATCGTGCACCACAAGCGGCATACTCATCCAGCATCACTTCCCACGTGTGTGACCTGGACGGAGGGCCCGCAACAACTACCACTTTTTTTCATTTATCTATCCATAGCCAGACACCTTTTTCTTGGAGGGGGTAGACAGGAACAAAATCGCCTCCATGTCAACCAGTCCTCCGTTATCAGGCTGCCCTCCCTCCACCTCACAGCAGCTTCATTCATATATATCCACCCCGTCCCTCCACTTTATCATCAGTTTTCCTCTCCTCCACCGCACGCACATACACTGTCCTAGTCAGTTTCTTACTCTCCATTTTCTCCACATCACTAAGCCATTTCAGGGTACTCCTAACACTCTCCATATGACATCTTTCGAATATTATTCTTCCTCATGTCGGGCTGTTTTATTCAATTCAGGAGAGTCCCTTGAAATGAAAGTGTTAATAAAAGATTATATTTGTCCCCTCCAGTTCCAAAAGCCTCTTCAAGGCTGAATAAAATCGTCAGAAAATGGCAATATAAATACCGTATAAATATAAATACAAATAAATATATATATATATATATATATATATATATATATATATATATATATATATATATATATATATATATATATATATATATGTATGTATGTGTGTGTGTGTGTGTGTGATCATACTGCAGATACTAATCCTCTCAATACATATTTTTAAAGTCTACAGTAGTTTTATCTTCAGGCGATTTTATTTTTCAGCTTAGAACGTTTAACACGCAGAGCAGTCCAGCATACTCTTCTAAACAATTTTCCCCAACTATCTACACCACACTACATGCACATTACACGTTACACTACATTTTCTAAATTATTCAAAATAGAAAAGGCAAGAATACTGCCAGAGGGGAGGGAGGCACCATATGCGATTATACTTCCACCTTTATTCTCTCTCCTGGTGACGACCAGTTGAAAAATCCGTGACCATTGTCTGACTCCCTGTTCTTCCATTTATAAAACATTTGTGGCTTTTCCTCTAACTTCTAGTCTGTTGGACACCACTTTTCCTCTAAGTCTCATCGTCTTTTCCTTACAAGAACACAACTGTGTGAACCCACTGACATCAGCATCTTTTCTGTGCCTTCCTATCTGGTTCCTCATGGCATTCAGGTGGCTTAGCTTTTATCACGCCATGGTGTAGCAGTAACAGTGACTGACTTTTATCTAGAAGTCTCGGGTTCGATTCCTGATCAGGAACGTTTATATATATATATATATATATATATATATATATATATATATATATATATCAGGAGCGTTTATATATATGAGCCTCTGTGGTACAGTGGTACAGTGTGTGTTTCGTACACGGGTGGACCAGGGTTCGCGCCCCACCAGGGCTATAAACTTTGGAAGTGTTCACCCGGCCACGTACTGCATTGGCGGACACAAGGGGTGCTGTGGTTGAACCAGTGTCGCTTACTGTAAAGTATGCTTGCACCCAGTCGGCTTGCGAAGGCCGATTACACTTGGTTCACAGACTACACTACACACACATCCAAAGCCACTCCAACACTACAATTACACTTACAAGCACTTCTCACCCTACATACAATCTCTACAGCCTAAGCCACTTGGTAGAGATACATTGGCTTCGGTCGGGATAGGCCGGTCCTGTAGTGGATACTCAAACGGCTGATGATGATATATATATATATATATATATAAAGTTGTTAGGTTTATAAAAATGACAAATAAGAAAAATTGTTTATTGGGCTTATCTCACTAATTGAATTATAAAATAAGTGTAACAAGAGACATATAGCTTAACACAGATCCAAAATGTAGCATAGTCAAGTGTGTGAGATGGTGAGGAATGAAACTACGCGGGTGTGGGTACCTTACCCCAGGAGGTTGTAGCATCTGATGAACACTAGCACTTTACGAGGCGCTAGCATTTCATGAAACACTAGTATTCCTCTGAGCTGAAGCACTCCACGAGCCCTATCACTTCATGAGGCACCAGTGCATCATCATAGCAGCAAGAACACTTCACTGGGCAGGGGCAACATTTCAGGGGAACATTAGTACTTCACGGAAACACTAGCACTTCATGAGAGTAGCACAAGCACTTCATGGGGCACCAGTAGGTTATAGAACTATACCACGTGACGGGCACTAGTGCTTCACAGGCATTAGCACTTTATAAACACCAGCAGTTCATGAGAGTGGTACTAGGATTTCCTGAAGCACAGTACTCCATGGGGCTGCAGGCATTTGAAGATTACTTAACATTTCATTGGGCAAGGGCTACACTTGCAGTTCGCACCGCAGCAGCACGCACCCGACTTGCACTGGCAGTTCGACCCACCTGTGCAATATAAAACAGCATTAATTGACTATACTGAGGTGTGTGTGTGTGTGTGTGTGTGTGTGTGTGTGTGTGTGAGAGAGAGAGAGAGAGAGAGAGAGAGAGAGAGAGAGAGAGAGAGAGAGAGATGGGAGAAGGAAACCGAGAATAAGGTGGAGACGGAGGGGAAAGAGAGACCGAGGATGATGTGGAGAGACGGGGTGCAAAGGTATATGAATGAGGGTGCTATAGGACTGAGGGAGAGCAGCCTGACTGCAGGCGATGTGAAGGCTATAGATAGATAGATAGGCAGATGGTGCTTTTAGCGAAAATTAAGGAAGCCTGACACAAATAAGACTATTTTTTGGTGGAGAGCGGTGGGTAGCTAACAATGGATAGGCCTTAATAATTTGAGAGGCATCTGGCATTTCATTCCAGCTGACTCCAGACGATTTTATTAAGTTCAGAGTGAGTCATAGGAGCTCGAGCGTGTGCATAGTAACTACTCAAAGAATAATCAGTTGCTTGGCATTGATTAAGGTCTAACAACTGACAAGCAGGGATGGTCTGAGTGGCCTCTGTTATCTACAACGTCAAGCATCACTGCACCGATAGCTCATATGTCGGAGAGATCAATAGTATGCCATGATGATGATCTGTAAATGTGTTAACTTACTGCGATTATATTAAGCTCTTATAAAAATGGTAATCCTAATACCAGTACTAACACTAATACTAAAAATATTAGTGATGATGATGATGATCATCATCATCATCAATCATCATAAATGAGTAGAAGTAGTAGTAGTACTATTAATGAGGTTATAATGTACTTACATGCGCCATCTGAGCAAGTGCAGGTCCTCTTGCTGGGGCAGGCAGTGCACTTGCAGTCGGCGCCGCAGCAACACGCGCTAGACCCGCACTTGCATGAAGCTGTGGGTACAACATCGCAATTAGTAACTTGTGATGTATTTAAACTGCTGTACGATTGCATTTATATCGATATTTTTCATGCGATTTAAATTGCCAAGTTTCAAAAATAGCATTAACACAAATCATATTATAATCACCGGTTATTCTGTTAGCTTTAACCTGACCAAAAATTGCCAGTTCTCAGTCTTGAATGCTGAGCTGTAATAACAGACTATAACACTAGAATGAGATGCAGGTTCAGCCGTATGAAAATGAGACTGACACTAAAGTGATATAGAGTCTGAAACTTCCTGTATGAGTTTCGTACTGTGTGAAATGTTATAGCCTTCACTATGATAATGTATTGAGTGTATTTCATTCTTGCTGCAGCCAGGCGATTTTATTCAGTCTCAAACGATGGTATGAAGTTTCAGAGAGCGCCCGTGTAGGGAGAAGATTGATAAGCCTATATCTAACCCCCTCCCAGTTCAAAAAATTTATCCCAAACTCAGCAAGACTTGAAAGATGTATTCGAATTGCCTAGAGTACTTACCTCCACATCCACAAGGCATGGCGGTGGCGTTGGTTAGCGCGGAGAGTGAACAGCTGGGTAGTGGCGGTGATCGGCAGTGTAAGCGACCGTGGTGAGTGAGGAAGGGGTGACGTGGCCATGAGTTTATACCAGCCTTTGAAAGGTGTCGTGTGCACAGGCGCGGGATCGTAAGGACCGGACAGCGCGCCGTGTGCACCCTCCCCCATCGACCCGTGTGCACAACCACCATCCCAGCCGTGTGCACCGCTAATCCTACGGCAGCCATCTTGTAAAGTTAAGCATTTAGCGAGGGTTTTCAGTGGCGCGCGCGCGCGTGTGTATGTGTGTGTGTGTGTGTGTGTGTGTGTGTGTGTGTGTGTGTGTGTGTGTGTGTGTGTGTGTGTGTGTGTGTGTGTGTGTGTGTGTGTGTGTGTGAATAAAATAACTCAAAAAGTTTTCATCCGATTCTAATCATGCTTGGGGGAAGAGTACAGCGACAGTTCATGGGGAAACCTATTGTTTTTAAGATCAATTGGTCAAAGGTCAAGGTCACAGGGGAAGGTCAAACGCTGGTCTTTCAAAATTAACTTAGGCAGTTTTCATCCAATTTAGTCGAAATCAGTGATGATGATGATGATGATGACCGTATGCACTTAACCTTTCATTAGGTAAAACTGAAGAATCATTAGGTAAAACTGAAGAAAGAAATATACTAAATAAACACATTTTTTTTGTAACAAGGAGTGACTGGTTGTCTCACTGGATTATGCGTTACGTAACATTCATGCTCTGGGATTTAGTTTGCCTGCTTTCGACCTTAACTCGCTAGGAGGGAAAATTTTATTTCTGGTTTACTCCTACCTCAAGGCGATGTTATTGAGCTCAGGAGCGGGTTTTTGAACTGAAGAGGTTAGAACTGTACAGCATGGAAATGTGACCCTCACGACCGCCGAAAGCTATATCGGTAGATCAGAAATCTGTAGACTGGAAAAGTGACCCATATAACTACTCAAAGCTACACGTAGATTCTAGGGTAGATATGAATTCTGTCGCGTGGAAAGCTAGGTTGAAATCTGATAAAGCCTTCATTAACCTCTTCACCTCGGTTATATGCTTACTACCTCAAGACGATTTTATTAGCTCAGGGGAAACTTAGCCTTGGGGTTACATATAGATTCATTAGCTTCTTTACTGCTTGAGTATTCTCTCCTGGACCTGTATGCTTGTCGGTTTAGGAAGCTCCGTAACACCTTTTCCCAAGTAACTTAATTTACCTGTTACACCTTGCTCTCCATCTCCGTATTATATAAAACATTCCAATATCGCTATCTCTCCATAGATTCCGTGCAAAAGGATGCTAATCAGCCATATCCAAAAATAAGTCGCCAAGGAAGAGAGGCTAGGGAGAAGAATGACAAAAATGATACATGATGTTCGGAATCTGTCATATGAGGAAAAACTAAAAAGACTAAATCTGCACTCACTAGAGAGGCGTAGAGCAAGGGGAGACTTAATTGAGGTGTTTAAGTGGATGAAGAAAATAAATAAGTGAGATATTAGTAAGGTAGGCTACTTAAAGTGTGCATTTAGGATAGAACTAGAAGTTATGGTTTCATACTAGAAAAATTCCGTTTTAGTATGGAAGTGATGTAGTTGCTGCCTCTTCCATTGAAAGTTTCAAACATGGGCTAGAGAAGCATTAAGCATATGACAAATAAGGGGTGGGTATAGAAAAGAAAATCTTATAATTCATTCTTTTTCCTTTTCATGTCACACTGTCATAGTCTCTTTTTCTCCTTTCACACTACCCTATAAAATGTCCACGCCAGTTTTTCTATCCTGCGTTGTGTTCTTTTTCCTGTCGGCTTCGGCTGGAGGGTTTGGACGGCGGGGGAGACGCTTCTTCTTTGCTATCTTTATCTCATTCTAGTAGTTCAGTTACTTTTCTAGGAGCTGCCTAACATGGGCCAACCGACCTACCACCTCTCATCTTATGTTCTTATATTCCTTTCCAGATAATGATCGTCATATACAAAGTACTAAGTTGACACTAGTGTATCACAAGATCCTTGTGGACTGACACCAGTGAAACATACCAACAAAGCAGTCCATCATGTAGTAGCAGTAGTAGTACCAATTTTCTTTGACAATTTTAAGAAAACGAACAGTTCCATCACCAGGTAAGGAGAGAGCAGCCCTTAGCTTATTTATATCTATGGAAAGCAGCTAGTTAATTATCATTCTAACCCTCCTTCCCACCCCAAGATAGGGTGAGATAGGACCCACAGAGAGAGAGAGAGAGAGAGAGAGAAATATCAACAGCGTTCCCAGGTATGGGAGCTTACGGGAAAGGACCTGTGTTCTGAGGCATATACGTATGCTGCAGCATGCATCATAGCCGCCGGCTTGCACACACCTGAGCAAGTATTTAAAAAGGATCCTAATCAGTTTATTGTATATGTAGTTCTCCATAATGAAACAAGACGCGTGGTGGTCTGTTAGTCAGAACACCTAAGTCAGAAGACTGACGGCCTTGCACAGATTTGATCCACATGTTGACTGTGGACTTTTCGATCATATAGAAGCCAGCAAAAAAAGAAAAAAGAAAAAAAAAAGCCATTTAGCCTTAAATGTACGGGACCACTGTAGCCTAGCCTCTGAGTCTTACACTTCAAGAGCAGTTTTTATTATTATTATTATTATTATCTTGCCACTCTAAAATTCACTTTGATTTCACTGTGAAGTGTTTGGTAGTTGCGTGAGTGAAGACAGACATACTTACAAATTTTCAAGCAGTCTTGTACACAATTTAAGCTTAAGAGAGTTTATGAATACATATCCAGGTCCTAGGTGACGGGTATAAATGGACCTGAGAGACATGACACTTGTGTAGTCTTCCCTTGAATAAATAAATCGGTGACGAGGTTGACACTTTCATGCGATGACGCCATTCTTCCTTTATTCTTGTTTCTGTCTGATTGTTGTGTTCTGCCTGGGCTTTTATGATTCACTGTAAACCAAACTGCCTGGCGTTAGCTGGAATACAATACTAGACTCTGTTCACTTCAGCTAGATACAAAATTACCCCGTTTCCATCTTGAAAGTTGAACTGTGACAAGAGATTAACCCTGGGATATGGTACTATAGTCGTGATGAAGTGCTGTGTGAAGGATGTAGAGCCGTAGCATTGTCTTCTTTTGCCATTGGACTATGAGATACGGGCTGCAAAATGACGATAATCTGGGCTAAGTTAAACTGAAAAGAGTACTGAAGTCTAGTCACACTCTTATAGGAGCTGCCTCTCGTATGGGCCAACAGACCTACTGCAGTTTCTCCTTTCCTCACGTGTCTGTGGTAGGGGTATGTAATGTATCCTAGAGTGATTGGTATTCCGATGAGTGACTGTCATGAGGGGACTGTGTGTGTGTGTGTGTGTGTGTGTGTGTGTGTGTGTGTGTGTGTGTGTGTCACTGTTTACCATCGTCTCCTGGGCATTTCCTGAATGGGTAAAAAAGAACAAAAAACTCGTTTGCAGATGCCAGGCTCAGTCAAGCGGGGAGTACCTTCACTTTTCCCACTTTGTCTTACTGTTTTCATATATATTCTTGCTACTACCGGACGATTTTAGTCAGCTTATGAGGTATCTTTAAATTGAAGGGGTTTGATATAGCCTTTGGTGCTTGCTTTGCTTTCACGTGATGGAAGTGGATCACCTCCACAACTTGAAAACTAAGTTGTGTGTGCGGATGAAATCCGACGAACTTTAGTGATGAGGTAGGAGTGAGTCTCCTTGGTTACTAGCGAGCTCAGTCATCGAGCGTAACTACACTTGGCCATCAACTGAGCTGGAGAGGGGTTACGGATCTTTATTAGGTGAAAACTAGTCGACGGTAAATAAAATGGCCTGGAGTTGGAATGAAATCAAGTAAAAAATCAATAAATAGGTAAATAAGTAAATAAATAAATAAATAAATAAGATGACGCCACCGTGTTGAAATGGGTAATGCAGAAAAAACAAATAAAAGAAAGTGAAGTGTGCAATAAATAAATCTTAATGGTTAGTCATGGTTTTATCGAGACAAGCACACATTTATATTTATTTAAGCTCAGTTGATAACCCCCTTCTCTCTCTCTCTCTCTCTCTCTCTCTCTCTCACACACTCTCTCTCTCTCTCTCTCTCTCTCTCTCTCTCACACACACACACAGACTGTTTATCCATAAAAATGTACATACATTCTAATATGTAGAAGCAAAAGAGTAAGGAAGAGATGGGAGTCCCCTCAAGCAAGCTGTATTTATAAACACTAAATGTACGTTGTGTACATGAGTGCTTTTATAGACGTTTACCTTCACTGACACAGCTACCAAACACTTAAAAGTGAAATTAGAGTCTTATGTGTGTGTGTGTGTGTGTGTGTGTGTGTGTGTGTGTGATTACTGCTTCGCTGTCACATATCTTGCATTTGGAGGTTCGAATTGATGGGCAAATGTCCAACGCTGAATTTTCCTCTTTCAGCTTAGTTAATGTCCACTTTAGATGGTTGAAATGACTCGTAACGAAGGACACTCATTTCCTCATAACCATTGCTTATCGAATTTCATGAAATACGACTTGGTATTTTAATTAAGGGAGTGTCTCAGTTCCTTTTCGAGGTTTAAATTGGAGCTTCCTCGGCTCTGCAAGAATAGTTTAGCAGAATATATAATTTAATTCATGAAGTTAACTCTCTGACTCCTACGACTTACTCTCAGCTGAAAAAGATCGTGTAACATTCAGCTCAGGGAATAAAGTCTCACAGTGAAAGGATTAATAAAAGCTATATTTCACCCCTTACCTCGAAAAATCTTTCCTTACCTGAATGAAATCGTCTGGAGCTAATAAGAATAAAATATAAAATGTCACTAGATTGAAGGATTAACCCCCCTTTCATTAAGTGGCCTTTCCTATATAATATACCTGCCCATCCATCTGTCTATCAATAGTCAAACGCCTTAATCGAAGAAACACTGACCACAAACAGCCTCCACTTCATTCTGCCCTCCATGAAGCTCCAACCTGCACCATTCATCATTTAAATCACGTCTGGTGGTGTTGCTTTACGTAAGGCAGGGAGGCAAGTGGGTGGCGGGGTATTTAATTAAATGCCCGGAAGCAAAACATTCGGTAGTAGCTGTTGTTGTTGTTGTTGTCACCCCATTCGTGAAGTTAGTAAATATGGCCGGGCAACGCTCATATATCTACAGGTTGTTGTCAAAACATGGAACTTTTACCTTATGTTCCTAACTCATTTCACATGGATGATCATTTTTCCTGAAAAAAAAAAAAAAAAAGTGAGTTAAGGTAAAAAGGAAATGACGGGGTAGTCTTTCATCCTTTTCATACTTTTTTGTTTTTTTTTTAAGCTACGCATTTTAGTGTTAATCTCATTACAGTTTAGTATTCAAGAGGAAGAGATGACCATCTTTGGGCAAGTTAATGTGGACAGAATATGGGATGTTTTGTGATACTATTATTCTACGACACGAGGCGAGAAGACAAAGCAGGACAAGGCTGCCTCTCTCACCTCACCTGACGCTTGGATTTCATTGATAATCTCAATCAATATCCAGGATAAGTAAGTCTCCATAGCAGTTTGATAGCCAGAAACAGTTATATTTGTCGTTTTATTCACTCAGTGATTCATTCTAGCATTGATGTGAATTGTATGGTAGCTGTATGAATGAAGGCGAAAGGATAAACAAGCAGGCATATGCACAACTCGAGATGATTCGTGAATATATCTCCTTTCGCCGTACCCCTTGACGTCACATCCACGTGACCCGCCTGCTGTTCCTCTCCGCTGCCGGACGTACGATTAAGCCCTCATTTTCTCCAACAATCCATTACATTTGGAAGAGTTCGGGTACGCCAGTGCAATAACGCTATACTTTAAATGGTTGTTGGTGATGCGGTTTTGAGGAAATGTGTGTATATGAGCATGTTTCTACCGGTTTGGATGTAGATATGTTTTTCCCCAGCCCTCGCAGCCTCGCTGGTCAGTGTGAGGAAGCTGTGTCTGTGAGGGGGTGTGTTGTGTGAAGCGGTTTCATTTCAGTCCGCTTGCGTGGGTTTTTCGAGTACTTTTGGTTTGTTTCGAAGCAGAAACACATCCCAGCATCATGTCTGACATCCCTGACAACGCGCCCTCGCCACGTCTTTGCGTTATCGTCAAATGGCCCGACTTCGATGGCTACGGCTTCAACTTGCATGCTGAGAAGTCGAAACCCGGCCAATACATCGGTAAAGTGGACGCCAATTCACCAGCCGAGATGGCAGGACTTATGGAGGGTGACCGCATCATCGAAGTAAATGGAGTGAACATCGCCAACGAAAACCATAAACAGGTAAATACCAAAATTGTCTCCGTCGTCTTCATCTTATTGTCGGATAGCGATAACATTATCAGTCGTCCGAACTAGTAACACCTGCACAAGAGTGAAGTATTCTGATCATGTTTTCATGTGTGCCTTTTAAATAAGCCCTCTGGCTGCAGATTGCCAGGGCAACTTTATTTGGACGAAGAGGCTATCATACAGTTTACGAGAGACTGGCATTTTAGAAGTAACCAAACGAACGTACGGTACCACTTACGGAGATTGGGTTATTTCTATTCCATGAATATAAAATGCAGCTTTTTAGTTATTAAGTACTGGGTGTAATACAGAAATTTACCTAAATCTGTTAATATTATGCATGCTTATAAATAATGCTAATGAAACTGGTGAAAGTATGTAAATTTATTGTACTGATTAAGCGTTTATAAATTTAGCGTTGCTTGATTAGCCTATTTGTGGCAAAACAAAGGCGTCCGGCTTCTTTACTATCAGGAAAAGTAAGATGCCTTAACGCGTTGATAGGATGGAAGAGGAAAATAAAGAATAATTTGGTTTTTAACTTTCTCAGGACGATTAATAGCATTTGAAAATGTGGTGTTAAAACGAGGTTTTTCCGCTCGGTCTGCCTTTTATGTTAGCTGTGTGAGCCAGATGAGAGTGACGCGTGAGAAAGGTAGGTAGGCAGGCAGGCAGGTAGGTAGGTAGGTAACTCTCACTTTCAACCTGGAGGCATCTTAGGCTGCTCCACCTCGCTTTCCCCCTGACCCCCTCCCTGCGTCTCCTAACCTTCCCGTCTCACATTTTGTCTCTCCTTGCCTTTCCTTCTCACATTTTCTCTCTCCTTGCCTTTCCTTCTCACATTCTGCCTCTCCCTGACTTCCCTTTTCACTTTGTCTGTCCCTGCCTGCCCTTCACTCTTTCTGCCTCTTTGCCCTACCATTTCACTTTCTACCTCTCTGCCTTAACCTCCCACTTTCTGCCTCTCTTCCGTACCTTCTTACATTCTGCCTCACACTGCATTGCCTTTTATTTTTCTGTCTCACTGTCATACCTTCTCACTTTCTGCCTCATCGCACTTTCAGCCTGGCCCTGCATTAAGCTAGCTTCTCACTTTTTACCTTTCCAGCCTCACTTCACCTTCTGCCTCTCGTAAAACCTCAGCTTCTGACTATGCCTCTCCTACCTCTCCGTACATCATCCTTGTTACTCTGCTTCTCCTGGCGTCACCCTTATTATTATTATTATTGTTATCGTTATAATCATCATCATCATCATAATTATTCTCTTCCTCATCCAGTCCAGTCCCTGCCTTTACTCCCTCATTTCACACACTCTTAGCGTACCGGTACGTTATCCCTGCCTCACCTTGCTTCACTTACTGGTACCCTTCCTCTCTCTGCCTAACCCTATCTCTCTTTATACCTTAATTTGCCATAATCTTCGTACCTGCTTTATCCATCTCTCTCGATCTTGACGATCTCTGCACCTGCCTCACCCTGCCGGTACTCTTTGCCTTACTTCATTGTGTGCCTTGTCTTGGTTCATTTATCTTATGTACCAATATCCACCTTACATTCTCACTGTCTGTGCCTTTTTCCCTTCCTCTGCCTCACCCCGCTGTCTTCCCAGCCCTTCTTCTGTCTCTACCATAGTCCAGTTCACCGGTCCTGCCAAACCTCACCCTGCCTCACCCCACTATCTGCAACTTGCCTTTCTTGTGTCCTTGCCTTACACTGTATCCACTCCAGCGTTACCTCACAAACTCATGCTTCACTCTAATTCTATCCCTGCTTCACTTTCCTTCTGTCCCTTTCTCACGCTGTTTGCCTTACCTCCCCATGCATCACATTTTCTCCCTGTTTCACCCTGCCCCGACTTGTCTAACCCTGGCTAGTCCTGCCTCCATATGTTTATCACTGTCTGTCCCTGTCTCACCCTGTCTGTCTCATCCTTGCCCTGTCTATATAGGCCTCACACTGTCTTCACTTCATCGTCACCTCACAGACTTTTGCATCACCCTGCATCTATCTCTGCCTCACCCCGTCCGACCCTACCTCATTTCGTCTCACCGCACACACACACTTTTGCCTCACCTTCACTTCAGTGAGAATGCCTTATCTTCACCTCTGTTATTTCCTCAACCACTCACTGCATTGTCATCTTCCCCTCGGCTCTGCATCCCCTTCCTTTTCTCCTCCTACCCATCCCCTTCTCCTTCCCTTCTCTCCCACATTCTTTTACATTTCTTTCACTTGTTTCATTTTTATCTTCTTTCATGTTGCCCCTTTTTATTTACCTTTTCCCGTCCATTCTTCTTCCCCAACATCCCTTCCTCAGCATTTTCCCCCCACACCGCTTTTCCTCCCCCACCATATTCTGTAATTTGACTAGAGCAGTTTCATACTATATAGCCTAGGGAAGCTACCGTACCTATCACATTGTTTGTGCATGACAAGATTAAGTGTTTACCTTTCCGATGTGGTTATGTTATCGATAGTGTCATGCCAGATAGCTTATCGATCACATAGTTTTTGCATGACAAGTTTACCGGTACTCCTGCCGTTGTGGTTATGGTATCGCTGTATTCGTTTTACGCCTGCTGGGAAATGTTTAGTGTACCAGTACCGGTATGTATTTATTTATTTATTTTGCTTTGAGAATAATGGTGCTTGTTAATAGCTGGCACTAGAAGCTGAATTAACGGCTGTGAATTTTCCGGTAGTTTGTCTTAATTTTTATATTTATATACTCCATTGTTATTAATCAGTTCTACACACACACACACACACACACACACACACACACACACACACACACACACACACACACACACACCGTATCGGTTACATAGAGTTTATTGGAGCATCAAACTTCCGCCTAGAGTTACGATGGCGACACAGTTGATGGTCGAGGCGATGAGGCTTGGCAAAGGGTTTAGAACACTTTGGTCCCTATGACTCTGTCTGCCTACCTATCTATTGCCAGACGCCTTAATCCTTTAAGGGGTTGCCACAAACTAATCGCCTCCATGTCGCCCTGTTCCCCGCCATTGCACTGCCCTGCTGCCAGCTCACACCTCCCTCTCTCATATAGGCTACCTCTCCACTCCATCCCTCCATCTCATCCTTGGCCTCCCCCTCCCTCCCTATGGCTCACTCGGGTTGCTAATATTATCTGGCGTTTGAGGGAATAGAGTAACATGCCCATATGCTACTTATCCCGACCATGAGAGGGCTAATGGCGACAGTGTTAAGTTGTAAACTTCTGTGACAACTCGCAACTGAATATAATCGTCTGGAGTTGGCTTGCAGAGAACGCTAGACTACCCCCAACGGTGAGAGAGTTGAAGTTATTACCCCTTGTAGCCGATGACGTTGTTTTGTATTTATATCACCTAAATTAGAGAGTTATCAGACTCTGGGAATTGAATATATAGGCTGCGGCGTTCATTAAATTCTTTCAGTACAGAAAGCCTAAGATTCAGTAAGATGGCCAGAAACCAGTCATCAGAGTGAAGGGATAACGGTATTGTTATTTTACGTCGCTGTTGTTTATTTTATTTTTTATCATGGCTAATGTTTATTATTACGTCAGTTATTGGTTAGGAGATAATGTTGTTTATTTCGTCTGTGTATTTAGTGTAATCTGAATGTTATTGATAGGATTTGTCAGTGATTAATATTAATCTGTTTTAAAGGAATTATTATTATTATTATTGTTATTATTATTATTGTTATTATTATTATTACCACCGTTGTTATATTAGTATTGAGTATTATCAGGAAGCTATAGTACCAGTATTGTGATTAGCATGTAGGTACTGTCCTTAGGTATCATATTTGTGTTAATCCTGGATGGGGTTAATTGTAGTAAGATGATAATGAGGCAGGTAGAAAGGGGGTGGCAGGTGGAGAGGAAGGCAGGTAGCCAAGGTTAGGGAGGTGTGGGGGTATGGCAGACAGGGTTAGGCAGGTGACGGGTGTTGCAGGTGTGGGGGTTTGGCAGGTGGGGACGGGAGGCAGGTAACCCTCTATCAGTGACCTTGACCACGTCACAACGTATATTTCTCCCCCCCCCCTTCCCTCCCATTTCCTTCTCTTCTTTCCATCATTCCTCCTTCCCAACTCCCATACTCCTTCCTTCCCTTCCCCATTCATTTGCTCCGTCACTCATCCTTCCTTCTCCCTCACCCCTTCCTTCCTTCCCATGCTTCTTCCCCTCCGTGGCATCCTGTCTCTCGCCTTAGTACACTCACTTCCTCCCTCCCTAGTTTTCCCCTCCTCTAAACCTCTTCAATAGGTTTCTTTCCATCCATTCGTCACTATGTTTCCTTCAGTTCTTGTTTCCCGTACCTTGCATCTTCTTCCTCTTTTCCGTGTCACTTTATCACTTATTTTCCCTCCCAGCTTTCCCTCCTCACCTCCCTCTGCTTACTCTCTCCCCCTCCCTCCGGCATACCCTGCAAGCCCGATTTCTTTCTCCTTCTGTCACCACCTTCCTTCCTTCCTCTCTCTCCCTCATAATCTTTCTTCTATCCTTCCCCTCTCCTCTTCGTCTCCCTAACTCCCCCTCCTTCCCTCCCTCACCTTACTTCCCCTACCTCCTGCTCTCTGCACCTCCTTCCCCTTCTTCCCCCTCCTCTTCAGCTTTCCCTTTCTCTACCTACCCCTTCCATTCTCCCCCTCCCTTCCCCCCCTTCATACCACCACTTCCCATTTCCATAGCTTCATCTCCCTCTTACAACACCTCCTGTGCCCACCTATCCTTCCATTTTTCCCTCACAAATTTATAAATCTCCCTCGTGCCCTCTTCTCCTCGTCCCCTTCTCTCTTCCCTCCCTCGTCTCCTTCGTCCTCATTTCTTTTCTCTCCCATATTCCCCCCTTCTCCGCACTTTCCTTCGTTCGTGCCCCTTCCCGTTTTCTCCATTACCTTTTCCCATTCCTTTATTCCATTCTTCCCCAGTTCCTTTTTACTCTCTTTCCCTAAATCATTTTCCTCGTCCTCTCTCCCCAGCCCCATTCTCCTTTCCACCTACGTTCTCAACCTTCACCCCTCCTCTCCCCCTCCCGATCCCTCAGCTTTCAACACTCCCAGGCCCCATCTCTCCTCTCCCTTCCTTCCCACCTCTTCTCTAACCAGCCTCCCCGCCTCCTCCTCTCTAGAATTACACACCCTATAGTGTTTCTCTTTGGCATTCCACTCGTGCCAGTAGATGTGCGAGTCGTACTGATAGATGTATTTGCCGTACTGATGTATTATTCTGGTGACTGTTGTATGATTGCAATTTATAATGGAAAAGACGTCATCGTACTCAAGGAGTTTAATGTTGAAGACTTTTTTTTAGTTATAGATTACGCAAAATTTATCTCAAAGGGAGTGATGTGAAGTTTATACTTAGCCTAACCTATTCGACTTCAATCCTGATGACGTCTTTTCTAGTTAGGCCATGTGGAGAGGATGGAGAGTGAGAGACTGACGAAGCGAGTGTATGTCAGTGAGGTGGAGGGGGGAAGAGGGAGGGGGAGGCCAAGGATGAGATGGAAGGATGGAGTGGAGAGGTATATGAGAGAGGGGATGTGTGAGCTGGGAGCAGGGTAATGAAATGGCGGGGGACAGGGCGACATGGAGGCGATTTGTTTGTGGCCATTTCTTACGGGATTAAGGCGTCTGGCAATAGGTAGATAGATAGATAGTTTTTCTAGTTTATTCTAGCTGCTACCAGACGATTTTATTTAACCCCTTCAGCTCGAGAAGTATCCGTACCTGAATATAATAGATGGCAAAAATAAAAATAACTCAGTCGATCCAGTGACGTGCCTTAATCTATATATTGCTTCCTCCGGACGATTTCCTTAAGCTTAACCGTATAATACGGTGACGTCTTAATAATTTTTGCCATTTCCAGACGATTTTATTTGTAGGAAGGATCAGTTGTAGACGAAAGATATTATTAAGGTGAATAAAAATGAATTGTACTGGTCGTGATATGAAAATAACGCCATAGGATTATAATTTATTATTATTATTATTATTAATTTTTATTATTATTATTATTATTATTATATACTTGCAACTCTAGGCTTGTCTAAAACATGAACTCTGGTGGAATGCAGGCTGCAGTTGCCCTCATCCTGCCATTCGCCATCCTTCTCTTGGAGGATAAAGAAGTTGAGGGACGTTTGCATAACTGAGCAGAGGATTAATTCTACCTATCTATCCATCGCCAGACGCCTTAATCCCGTAAGGGGTGGCCACAAACAAATCGCCTCCATGTCGCCCTGTCCCCCGCCATTTCATTGCCCTGCTCCCACCTCACACCCCCTTCTCTTATATACCTCTCCACTCCATCCCTCCATTTCATCCTTGGCCTCCCCCTCCCTCTCCCCGCCTCCACCTCACTCACCTGTTAATGTATTACACCTTACAACTTATTTGTCATTTGTTTTGGTATTTGATCTGCGTGTAAGTGTTCAATATTTTTAATTCCGTACCATATTAACCTTGTTCTTTAGTCACAAAATGAGGAAGAGTTAAGGTCACAGGTGTCGTGGTGGTGGTGGGAATACGAGGGCACTTCAGAGACAGAGAGAGAGAGAGAGAGAGAGAGAGAGAGAGAGAGAGAGAGAGAGAGAGAGAGAGATGCCTAATCTGGTAATAGATGGTGTAGGGTACCGGCTAGGCCTAATTTATTTTCTTTTAATACCGGTAACTGAGAGATTGCCTTGGAAATAATCCAAGGGCCTAAAATTCTTTTATGTGTAGCATGTCATTGATTTTTTTTTTTTTTTTTTTTTGACCCCTGCCATGGCCAAAACAACGACAGTATTCCTCTAGCACAGATTCCACGTGATATTTTTTAGTGAGAGCGTGTCATCTGCTCCCAAAAGGGTTAATATAGAGCAACGAATTGGGTAGGCCTTGCTTGTTATTTTTTTTTTTTCTAATATGCCGTAACAAGATAGTTTTGGGAATAGGTAATTGTGTGTGTGTGTGTGTGTGTGTGTGTGTGTGTAATAAAAGTTGTACGAAATGACGTTGATTATGGCGGTAATAATTAAGAACATAAACAAGAATGTGCGAAGGCCTTGTGCAGTCTTCTTCGCATTGTGGTGCGTATTTTCCATGAATTACGTAGTATTACTTACCTCTTAACACCTGCATTTTAATTACGTATTTCTGTATCTTATTCATTATAGTTCTCAATGATTTCATAAACAGCTTCAGTTTATGTATTTTTAATTATGTTTCTCCTGACACGTGTAGCCTATGCTGCTCAGGGAAGACATAGTGAATGGGTCACTGATAGCTCGCTCAACCCCCTACGTCGAAAAACAGTTCTCTAGAGTTTACCAAAATCCTCTGGGAGTAATATGAAAAAAAAAGGGGGTTATCGTACTGAAATGAGTTAAACTTAGAAAAAATTTAAAAAAAAAAAAAGGCGTCCTGTTTTGAAGGGATTAATGAAGAATACCTGTATATCTTACCTCTAATTTTAATACGTTTGTCTGGAGGTAGAAAGAACAACAAATTGACCTCAGGACAGGGAATGCCATCGGGACGGGGAACACCCACCCTCTGACGTATTTTATACCATTTTCAAAATTAAATTTGAATCCAGTGACGATTTCTAACACATGACCTTCATATTCAAACTTGACTTAGATTTGACCAATAGATACCGACCTACGATAAATGAGGTTACGAGGCCAAGATTTAAAAAAAAAAAAAAGTAGCCTTAACAGATGGGCACAGTTAAGCAGGTAGGCGGGAAGGGAGAAAGGAAACAGGCAGGACAGCAGGTAGACAAGCAGACAGACGAAGACAGACATATACGGAGACATGTAGACAGACAGGAGCACACACACACACACACACACACACACACACACACACACACACACACACACACACACACACACACACACACACACACACACACACACACACACACACACACACACACACACACACACAAACGGACAGATGCAGACTGATTTGACGTACTGTCTCATACACAAACGGACAAACACAGACTAACAGACAAAACTTTCGTACACAAACAGATATGCAGACACTAGAACACAGACAAACACAAACGAACACTTACAGACAGGCAGGAAGACTCAAACAACTGACAAACTCAAACACAGGCCGTACGACCAAGCTATTAACCTCATGGATGGGCTACTTGTGTCGCAGCCATCATTAGGCAAATTATAGTCAGCGGAGTAAATCATAGGAGCTTTTTATTACTGGTACTGAGCTATTAACATTAATGATTAGGTCAACTCTATTATTATCATTATTGAATTCCAGTTACCGGTAACGTTAGACTGTTATTCAGCAGAGGTAGTCATAGGAACCTGGGAGTGCTAATCACTAGTATCTACAGGATATCTACGACACTCTTCAGGTTAGCCTATGTATTAATATGAAGAAGAGCCGGTAGGTCGGGGTTTAGATTTGTGTGTTAGCCTACACTTAATGTTTTCCTGTTCCGGATGATGATGATGATGATGATGATGATGATGCTAGGTTACGTCAGACCGGTGTTGTTATCCTTAAATTTTATTACCCTTTTTCGCTCCTACCCCAAGGCTGTTTGAGGACATTTATTTATTTTTTTTTTTTTATGATCATTCAATAAATGCCTTGAAAACACAGCAGAAACTATTTTGCCGCTGTGTGTGTGTGTGTGTGTGTGTGTGTGTGTGTGTGTGTGTGTGTGTGTGTGTGTGTGTGTGTGTGTGTGTTTACCTGCGTACCTTCCCGTCTATCTATTATAATTGCTTTGTAAGCATTCTATATGCAGTGCAATCCGTTACCAATCTAGCCTAAGCTAAATAAGGCTCTTGTAAGGGCGTGTTGTTTGTGGTTGCAAGGTATACTGGTTTTTGTTTACCTCACTCGCCACTGAGAGGGACGATGAGGAGCTATAGACCCCTTGGATGAGGGTTGAACGTAACCTGATCGCTGGACCTTAGGAAACGTACTGTCAGCTACTTCTACTACGACTACTGCTACTAGTACTGCTACTACTACTAGTACTACTACAACAACAACAACACAACTACTACTACTACTATTGCTGCTGCCGCCGCCGCCGCCGCCTTATTAAAACTACCATCACCACCACCACCACTACTACAACACCCAGTACGATATCTTAAAGACTGTGCCGGATATTGCATTTTTTTTCTTGCCACTTCCAGACGTTTTCCGTCAACTTTAAGATGGAAAACATAATGGTGGTGGTGGTGGTGGTAGTAGTAGTAGCAGTAGTAGTAGTAGTAGTAATGGTACTGTAGTAGCAGTTGCACCCCATACTTATTTGGACATGGACCCAGTGGCCTGCAAGCTTAAGTTCCCCTCTTGTTGCAAACCACCTTCCTCTTTTCGGGGGATAGGGGGGGGATTGAGAGACGTTTCTATTGCTGGGCAGCTCTACAACCCAGTTATTAGTGCCACCATGTGAAGGCGGTCCTCTCCATCACCAGGGGGTTAAGTGTGGAATGCATGAGTGGTTCTGTTCCTCTGACACGGTGTTCATAACATCACTGGGTAAAGGTTGACGAGCCGACCTTACCCTTTAATATTAACCTAAGGCATTTAACATTTTCTTGCTTCCATTCTTTGATACTCTCTCGCTACTCTTTCCTTTCTTCCATCTATTTTTTTTCCTCCTCCCTTCACTACTTGAATCTTCTCTCTCTCTCTCTCTCTCTCTCTCTCTCTCTCACACACACACACACACACACACACACACACACACACACACACACACACACACACACACACACACACACACACACACACACACACACATCATTGACGTAATTTTATCATTTATTCTAACTATAACCACATTACATTAAGCATAAAGAGATACTGTCCAGCTAAGGGAATCAGTTGCCACCTCCACTAATTCCTTCAGCAGGAGGTCGCGTTCTTTCTGACCGCAAATCACTCTTCACTCTTCTGACCACATGACCACAACCCCTTAAGGAAGACAATTTCACTTAACTTTTGATCTTAATTCTTTCATGGTTGTGCCTCTTCAGTATTTTATTTAAACTAATGCTGTACGGTTTTATTCAGCTGAGAGGGTGTCACAGGAGTCTGAGAGTATTAATATCGTCGCCATTAACCCTCTCATGATCGAAGCAGCTCTATTATTTCAACCCGGCTAACACCAGACGATTTTATTTAGCTGAGAGACAGCCACTGGAGTCTGAGTGTTAAGGTAGGCAAGTTAGTGGCCCTGGCCCCCTTCATTTGATTCGGTTTTTCTTAGACATTATATTAGAGAAGCGATTATTCACTTTTTCGAAATTTCACCTTTTCAGCAGTGACTAAAGACTTTTATGTACTGTATTATTATTATTATTATTATTGTTGTTGTTGTTGTTGTTGTTGTTGTTGTTGTTGTTGTTGTTGTTCGATTTAACTCAGATGAGAATAAGATTTACTGTCCTAACAACGAGTTGAATATTCCTCTCATACAACATTCTGACAATACAGGAGGCGAGGACAGTTACATTAAAGCTGCGGGAACTGCTTTTTGTTGCACACCTTGTTTTATGCAATATACACTGGTAGCAAAAGTTCTGCTAATCAGCATCGTTTAGGTTCTCACTTTCCTTTGCTGACTAATATTCTTGAGTTGAAATAGGTTTACTGTGTTCATCTGGCCGCAAGATGAACCTCTTTGATGTGATGCGTGAGAGAGGAAAATGACGATAATTCCTAGTGTAAAGAAGGTACAGAGAAATGTTAAGCAAAATATTGTCCAGGAACCTGCGTGTTCCCCGCGATACCTAGGCTGTGTGTAGATAGATTATGAAATATCGTTGAGGGTAGGCTACAGTGCTTTACCTGGAATCATATCTGCACAGACCCAGCTCATAATATATCCTAGGCCTGTACTGCGATAGACTATAACCAGCCGAGACTTGTTATTTATTTTAGAGGTGATAAAATCGTGTTTAGGTAGCTAACATGAAATGGTGTTAACATAGGTTTCTCGTGGATGTTTCCTTGAATCTCTCTCTCTCTCTCTCTCTCTCTCTCTCTCTCCATTATTTTATTTTAATCTTAGGAGAGACTGTAGGAGTTACATAAAGCTTTTATCAACCCTCTTCACAACACATATCCCATAGCCCATTGGGTCAGGGTGAGTTTTTTTTTTTTAGCTTACCGTTGCAGTTACCAGACGATTTTATTAAACTTAAGACAGACAAGTCGTACTGAATGGGTTTATTAAGGGGTTGTAGAGAGGATGGAGGATGACATGTGGGTGCGGAGGGACAGAGGTGTGAGTGATAAGGGTCACGTTGCGAGAGGCGGGCCCAAAAAGACCTGGGACGTGGTGACAGAGTGTAGCCTCAGGGATAAGGGACTGAATGGTGAGGCTGCTAGAGACCGAGCAGCGTGGAGAGGCGCCATTTGGTGACCAAGGCCGAGGCAAGTATGTTGGAGCTTTTATAAACGAACATCTAACCCCGTCAGTTGATAAAAAAAAAAAAGAATGTGTCCCAAGCTCATTATCTTGTCAGGTAATAGCAAAAATACAAATAGTACATCCCTGAGCTCAGTGGGTTTGGCTAAATATATAATCGTCTGGAGGCATTAATACAAAATATAAAGGACGTCACAGAATGAAAGATATTAAGAGAACAGGTGGACATTTGTGCAATATTAAAATGTCGAAGCATACAACTTGTAGAGCCTGTAACGCATACCATTCCATGATACAGGTAATTAGCCCACTTTACTACCTTGACGTTATTTTTATTACCGGTATATTTCAGAAATGTTGATGTTACATATATCCTAAATTAACCCCTTTTATACACCACCAGGAGCGTAAGGGTCCGGGGCTAGATTAATCGGTTCCGGCATTTAAGGCGACAGTGACCAGCCATTCGGTGATGATACTTAACCTTTTTCACAACGATGACGTATATATTATTGCAGTTACGTCTGACGCATCCGGATGATTTTATTCGACTTAGAGAGAGAGAGAGAGAGAGAGAGAGAGAGAGAGAGAGAGAAACTATTACTGAAGGGGTTAATGAAAGCTTGAAGGCTTTATCTAACCCCACCAGTACGGAAAGTCTCTCCTACGGGAAATAAGATGCAAAAGGACAAATATCTCCGCCAGCTTATGATGGATAAAATATAACAAGTCATAGTTAGGGGGATTTTTTTTTTCCCCGTCAGTTCGATGCCTTAAACAGGTTACACACACACACACACACACACACACACACACACACACACACACACACACACACACACACACACACACACACACACACACACACACACACACACACACACACACACACACACACACACACACACACACACACACACACACACACACACACACACACACACACACAACCAGTATATATATTACCGTAGCGGTACATAACAGGGTCAAAAGTTCGCATACTTTCCTCTTAGTGCGTGTCCGTCACCTTCCTCCGTGACTCATTGTTTTGCAGAGAATCGTAGTTGGTTTGCTTTCACTTCAAGGGACAGGGTAACTCCTCGGACGAATTCTGTGTTGTATTTGATGAGGCTTTGTTATTAGGTAAGAATGAATCTTCGTGGTTGCTAGTCAGATCTAAACGTACTACACTGTGCCGTCAACCGAGCTGAAAGAGGCTTGAGGTCTTTGTCAAATTAAATGCAGTATATTTACAGAGACATATACCAAGTTTTTGTCAGGAGAGGAATAATAGCTAGCTGAGGAAAGTGGCAATTAGAACAGGTGAAATATTAGGCGAAATTTCCCATACAATACAGTATTAGCGATCCAGTTTTTAGATAAACATTCATAATATTCAGGAGAGTTTAGTGTGGCTCTGATATTGTAACACTGGGTTTCGAAAGGTATTGCCCACTTTCTCATTACCATATTAATCATTATGGAGTGAATCATATTTTATGTCGGCAGTTGCACATATCGATAAGCTATACAATTTTTACCCTAACTTGTCCAAAAATTATCAGTTTTATCAGGAACGTTTAGTTGTGAAGATACACATGCACTAGAATATGGTGCTAGTCACGAAGAAGTGATGTAAAAAAGATGTTGTGCCACTGAGCTACTTCAAGTAACCTACAGAAGGACAAAAAACTGGACCAAGTTAAGGTAAAAGACCAATAGTAATGATAAAGTCCGTGTTCTGACTTCGATGTTCAGCTGATACATAAATATTTGCTCTAGGACAGTGTTACCACTGAGACGATTTCATGGTCATTTACAACATTTCCTGTCAATTTTTTGTTATGAGCTTTGTTGCTGAAGCAGAGGCTATTACAAGCGAAGGTACATGGTATGGAATGACGTTATGTATGCAAGATGTTTGTTACAGTATACCGGTGAGGAAATCTTAACCTTAACATTCCGGTGACGTGTTTTCTGTTTGTATTCATGCTACCGGTATGTATTTCCAGAGGATATTTTTGTAATAGCCATCTATTTCTAGACATTCCATTGAGTTAAGGAGAGCGCCACAGCACTGAATGGATTAATGGAGGCTACATCGAACCCTTCCACTTCGTTTGGCTTGTCTATTAAACTGAATAAGATAGTCCAGAAATAGTACGAAAATGAAAGATATATATGCCGTACGTCATAAAATTGTTAGTGTATGTATGTATAGCTTGTCAGGCTGGAAAGTCTAATAGAGCTTGGCGAGAAACAGTTACGTCTTCAGTGTCATGACGTAGTTTTCGTATTATTATTACTGTTTCCAGGCGATTCTATTTTGCCCAGGAGAATCATCGAACTGTAGAGGTTGGATATGGGGCGGCATTGTGATGCGGTTAGGAAGCTTACTAACATCTCTTCCTTACTGGTTTATATCTGATTCTGCCGCGTTGCTATATTATTGTGTGTCGGTAGTGCAATCCATGCCGACAGTAAAAAGCTATGAGAACCAAAAAACAAAAGAATATTAATGGGTTCTTTTGAAAATAAGTTGTTTAGGAAGAGATGTTAGGCAGCCTACATACCCGACGAGAATACGCCTTAATTAACCCCTTCTTGAATACGAGAGATCATTCATAAGTGGTATATATAAATTCTCTGTTTGGGAGCAAGAAATGACCTGTTGCCACTCTGCCATGATCTTAATGTAAGCAGTCAACCAGTGAAAAATACCGTCCGTCCTCGGATTGAAGGGTTCACTCAGTGTTGTCAGCAGTACCATAAGCAACCTGTCACTAGGCTTCATCTTTCGTTCACCCCTTCAGCACGACAAATATTTTTCTTTGCTTCTTCGTATATACACATTCGTTCCGTCTCTGTTTATATCTGAAGAGGATCCAGGGCGGGTCGAAACTGCTGCATTTTCTCAAACATGATTTCCATTTGTTGGTTTGATTCTGTGTTTCAGCCTTTGGAATCCAGTGGTATTATTAGTTATTTTCTCAACTTCCAGATGGTTTAATTTAACTTAAGGAAGACGAATGGTACTGCTTGAGTTAATGGAGGCTGTATCAAACCCTTCCAGTTAGAAAATCACTCCCTAAACTAAGGAAAATCGTCTGGAGATAGCAAGATTAAAGTTAGGAATACATACATACGTGTAATTAGAATGAAAGGGTGAAGGGACTCTGTTGTACCTAGAAACGCCCATCACGTTCACTAGAAATACCAGGTTGGTCATGGTTCACGGGTGGTCATGTGGAGAATGTAGCCTATATCGTTCTAACAACACTGTCATACGAGGCTTCTTTTTGCCATATCTTTGGCGACTTGTTTTGCTTATTAGCCTATATCGTTCTAACAACACTGTCATACGAGGCTTCTTTTTGCCATATCTTTGGCGACTTGTTTTGCTTATTACACCTTAAGCTTCTCTTGTACCGTATGTGATATCGTATAAGTATCGAAATAGTTTGTATCAGTAACATAAAAGAGAATACCAAGTTCCCATATACCGGTACAGAAGACATGGCTAAAGGATTTTTGTTGTGAAAGCCAAATGAACATAGAATATGGCTACTACTGACACCAGTTTTTGAAAGCACCTTATGGTAATGGAGCTATTGACCCGAGCATACGTCGGTCGTAGATATCCCACTCATCTTACTGATATAACATAGCCCATTGTAATTTGTAAAGCTCTGCTGCACACCTCGTTCACAGATATCCCACGTAGGGTAACCCTCTAATGAAGGGTCATTTTTAAGGTATGCCACGTACGTCGCTAGGTGATTTCCCACGTAACCTGTTGATATAGTGTATTGTAATTTGTAATTCTCTACCTCACACGTCGTTCATTGGTTTCCCACGCAACGTTCTAATGAAATGTAATTTGTAAAGGTGTGTCACGTTCTCCTGCACAACACCAGGTATCATGAAGGTAATTGGGCTGACAGATGGTTAGTAGCTCTGGTCTGGACATTGCTGCACGGTGCTGTATTCTGAGCTCCATATTTATAAACATTCTTAAGGTTAAGTTGTACGCAAGGTTAATTTGTTGTACTTTATTCGTCTTATGCAGCTACAAAACAATTCGCAGTAGAAAACAAGTGTTGTATTTTATAAACTTTCTTGTGGTTAAGGTGTGTAGTAAATTGTTGAACTGTACTTGTATGTTTATTTATATAGCTACCAAACACCGCCAAGATATACCAGTAATAATAAAATAAAAAATAAAACTTATATTAACTCAGACACCTATACTCACTCTCTCGGCTGAATTAAATCGTCTGATAATTGCTGGAGTAAAGTATTAAGAGTTGTCCCGAACATGTGAGGTCTGATGTGTGGAAGATTGTGTATACTTTCACCTTCACTCATAACTAGAACTTGAATTGTGTTTAAGATTGTTTGCTTATACATACTGTCAGGTACAAAATACTTATGATGATAATAATAATAATGATAATAATAATAATAATAATAATAATTTTTATTATTATTAATGGTAATAAGATTGCCTAGGTGGAATATAAAAGAATGCGTCATATTAGTGATGAGGTTGAAATTCTTCATAAATGCTTCCATTGGTGTCATTTGGTGATGTGGTTGGCTCATGGCGAGACCCGAGGGAGAGAGGGTGGTGGTGGGGTTGAAGTAGGGGGGGATAAGGGGTAGTGTGGGTGGGGATAGGAAGGATGGGGGTGGTTGAGGGTGAGAGTAATGGTGTGATGTGGATGGTGGGGCGGGGATTGTGTGGTGGGGTGCTTGAGGGTGAGGGAGATGGTGAGGTGGGAATTGTGTTGGGGTATAGCTGGGAGGGTGGGGATGGTTGTGGTTAGAAATTGGGGGAAAAGGGGGGGGGGTCGATGAGGCAACCTGACCACACCTCAGCTCACCTCGTTCCGGCCTGGCTAGCCAAGTGGACCCTAGGTTTTTTTTTCTCTTCTCCACTACTTTGTTCTGTTCTCTCCACCTTTCCGCTGCCGTGGTCTCTTTTTCTCCTCCCCTATCCTCCACTGTTTTTCTCCTCCTTTGCTCTTTTTTTCCTCTGCTGTATTTCTCCTCTCTGCTTTCTTTTTCTCCTCTCCTCTGCCCTCTTTTTTCTCCTCTGCCCTGCCCTCTTTTCTTCCCTTCTTTCCTGTGTTTTCTCCTCATCTCTCTTTTCTCCACTCTTCTCTCTTTTCTCTACTCTTCTCTCTTTTCTCTACTCTTCTCTCTTTTCTCCTCTCCTTTTCCCTCTTTTCTCCCCTCCTCTTTTTTCCACTCCCTTTCTCTCATTTCTCCTCTCCCCTTCTCTCCTTTCTCCTCTCCTCTTCCGTCTTTTTTCCTCTCCTCCTCTCTTTTCCCTCCTCTCCTCTTCTCTTTTCTCTCCACTCATCTTCCCTTTTCGCTCCTCTCCTCTTCTCTTTTCTCTCCTCTCTTTACCTCTCTTCGTCCCTCCTCTTTCCCCCCCTCCTCTCCTCTTCTCTCTTCCTTCTGTCCTCTTCTCCTTTCTCCCATACTCTCCTTTCTCCTCTCCTCTCTCTCTCTCTCTCTCTCTCTCTCTCTCTCTCTCTCTCTCTCTCTCTCTCAAGCAACTTCTCATAGTGTGGCGCTTCTAAACTGTTACATAAAAGAAATGTAGTTTAAACCATGCAGTATATAAATGATAACGATAATTCTAATAATAGTGTTTAATAACAATAGTATTTAATATTGTTTAATAGTGTTTAATAGTGTTTAATAATGAGTTTGATAATAGTGCTGGAGGCATATAATTCAGACCTCTGCCGCACATTGTTTCCTGAGCATAGGCTTATTCAGTGAAGGGTGAAGGAATTTCTGCTGTCGAGTGTACTTCTGTTGCTTTTATTTTCAAGTTATTCCGTGAAGGGTGAAGGAATTTCTACTGCCGAGTGTACTTCTGTTGCTTTTATTTTGAAGTTCTCGTCAAAATAACCTGCTTCTCCTCTGTCCTTGCAGGTGGTGTCGAGGATCAAGGCGGTACCGAACGAGACGAAGCTGCTGGTGGTGGATGCTGCCGCCGACAAGTACTACAAGAGCAAGAACATCGTAGTGCGTGGATCCCAGAGCAATGTCATAGTTAAGAGTGCAGCCAGGGAACAGGTACAGGACGCTACCATATACAGTAACTCTGTTGAATTCTATTTCTTTTTTTGTATTTTTCTTTTCTTTCTTTCATAATACGGTAACTCTTTTGAACTCTATTTGTTTTGTATTTTTCTTTTCCTTCTTTCGTAATACAGTAACTCTGTTGAACTCTATTTCTTATATTGTATTTTTATTTTCTTTCTTTCTTCGTATACCTGTTTTATCATCATCATCATCCAGACCTCCTTTCCTACCCTAGGACAGGGTGAGGAATAGCAGTGTCCAGACAGCCCAGATTTGCCCAGTCTAATGGGCCACGCATCCATTCACTCATCATTCAAGCCCCCGAATCCTGGCTCTATCGGATACGCTAAAAACATTCACCACGTTCTGTAGCTTCACATAAACGTATCCGATAGAGTCTATCCGGACGCTGCTTGTTTTATAACTATAGATAAAGGCCCAAATTATGTACAGTAATGGGCACCGGAGGAACTAGTAATAAGTAATGGCTGCATGGAATTAGTTGAGCTTTATTTATGAGGTCGGAAAGAGTCCCCTTGGTTACTAGTCTAATCAGTCTTTCTTTGAGTACACATGGTCAGTAGATGAAAACAAACTGTCTTTAGTAGGATACGCCTTTGAGCTGAAGCGTTGAAGTCGATATCTGCCAGTCCCATATTCCGCCCTTAGAGGAGTATGAACCTCAGGCTGGGCTAGTCTAGTACAAAGAAATTATCTTCCCAGTTCCGTCTGAAGAACATTTACAGCTGGTGAAATACACTGAAAACTCTGTCTCTACTCGTGCGTGTTTCAGGTGGTTCGACTTGTTAGCTGTAATTTTTTTAAACCTTAGATAGGCACTTGTGTCTCCTTCAGTACATTTGTTGTGGCCTTGGGCCCATCTGGACATGAACCCGGCGGACTGCAGGCCTAAATTACCTTTGTCATACACTGTCCCGTGCAGTCCGTCTTATTAATTTGCCCTGCTTCTGTGCTCCACCAAATTAAATTGCCCTGCTCCAGCAGTCTACCATCTCTTTGGAGGAAAAGGGAGGAGCTGAGGAACGTTGGCAGTAACTGAGCAAGTTATATCGGTGCCGCCACATGAAGGCATACCTCTCTATCACCCCAGTACATTTAAAAATAAATGTCATTACATGATCGATGATTTTTACCTTTTTTTTTTTTTTTTTTTTAAGGATGAGGGGGAGGGAAGAATGTTGAGGGATAGGAAAAATAAAGAGGGAAATTTTTGTGGGTAAAATTTGGTGGGCAGATCACCTCGCCTTTATTTGTGTTATGCTTATCAGTATGCTTAATTTAATTATTCATTCACTTGTTTACTTCTTTTTTTTTTCACCAGACCCAAAGATGCTTTTATCTTTACCCCACAGAAGCCTCCTACCCCCGAGCCACACCACCCAGCAACCAACGGGCACAGAGAGGAAGCAGACAACCGTTCCGTGAGCTCTGCAGCTTCATCTAACGCTACCAGTGAAGCCTCCACACAGCCACAGGTAGGCGTACGTGCTGATCCGGTCTCAGCGTACTGGGGACAGTACCTGTATGGTGAGTGGCTTTGCAGATTTCGTAACACCTCTTCCTTGGCGATGCACAGGGCACCTTAGTATCCTCTTGTATGTTGTTGACGCAGCTGTGTCCAAACAGAAGCGGTGTGGGTAACGTACAAGAATGTGCTTAAGGTGTTATAAGCAAAAGAAATCGCTAAGGAGGCGGTGCTACGAAGCTTCCCGTCTTCCCATGCCACGAGAGTATGCCCGTGTTCTGAACTCCTGTGCTCATGTCACGGAGTCAGATTTGTACCTGTGTACCCTCAGTGTGTGCTTACTCAGTGACAGACAAGGCTGAATTTTGATGGTTTCTTGTGGGCCTTGAGCACCATACACCTGATCGCAACCAATGACGTATTTTCGTATTGTTCTCCCTGCAGACGATTTTATTCGACTTCGGAATGATCCATTGTATTAATGGAGTTACTTAAGGCTATGTTTAACTCTACCAGTTCGAAAATCACTCCTAAGCTGAGGAAAGCCTTCTTAAAGTAGCAAGAATAAGAGATATCAGAGGATTGAAGTAGTTAACATGACATATACCGGCTTAGGCAGGTTAAAGATGCCATCTAGTCACCTGCTTCCATCAAAATACAGCCTAGAGTCTATATTATTGGCATAATAATTGATTGTCAGTTAGAATTATCTATGTTACTTGATTTAACCGCTGTTTTGTGGTTCTCCCAGACACTTCCAGAGACCCACGACATGTGTATATATTGTCTGACAGGCTGACTCTGTACACGACTTGTGTTTAATTTGCCTTTTGTTATTATTGTGATGTAATTTTCTTGCTTTAGTTATATCTCCACTTTTGATTAGTTTTTTATGCTTATTTCCAGCGGCATGCGGTTATTTTAATATGTTATTGTCTTCATATCTCCACTTTTGATTGACTTTAATACATGTTACCAAGGTTTTTAAGCATTATTATGAACTCTGTTGTAGATGCGAAAGTCACATCACTAAACTTACGTCTTGTGGGCAGCATTTTACTAGGTACTCAACATTTTCCGTTTCGTAGTGTGTTGTTACTATGTTTTCTTTCGTAAAAAACAGTTCACATTTACACAGATTGTCTCCGGGTGTTTATTTATGTATTTGTTGTATTTATCATTATTATATGGTGGTAGGTGGGGGCGCTCACCATCTACTTACTCGATGTAGTGCTGCTTTGGGTGTCTGCCCTTTCCTCTTTTCCTTCCTTCCTCGTCTTTCTCTCCTTCCTTCTCTCCTCTTCCCTCTGCCTACGGATGACTTTACACTCCCTCATCTTTCTTTCCTTGTTACTTTCGTTTTCCTTCTGCCTATGGGTGACTCTACACTGAGTGACAAGCCAAATGGTTTCCTGTATACCAGGAAACCATTTACTACGCTGGGTGGTAACCATATAACCAAATTATGGCTCCTTTTGGTTTAGTGGGTAATTAAGGCACTCCAGTCGGATTTAGCCTGTGTAGGTTTATAGCCAAAGGGTGGTTGGGGTTTATTGCTCACGTAATGCTACTCAGGGATGAGAGGCTGGTCACTCTCATCTTAAATGTTAGGACCAACCTGCCTAGCCCCGGGTTCCTTCACTCCGTATGGGGCGACATAGGATTGGATGATTGATGGATGTATGATTATTATTATTATTATTATTATTTATTATATAAAAAACTGAATTTATCCCAGATATAGAACAGCATAACATTTGTAGTGTGTACTTTTTCATTCACAACAACAGAATTTTTGAGAGTTTCTTTCACAGAAACAGAATTTTTGAGAGAACGTAAATATTTGTGATGAAACGGTGAAGTAAAAGGATGTTGATGTAATTGAGGCAAATAATGTGCGTGATTGTGATTAAATAAAATGGATGGTGATAGTACAGGTGAAGAATAATTGGAATTATGGTGGAAATGAAGGAGGGACACGCGAAACAGAAAAAAAATCTACATGTATTGTACCTCCCTCCTCTCTCTCTCTCTCTCTCTCTCTCTCTCTTTCATTACGTCCTTGGAGGTGTTTATAATGGTCAGATGCTGTTTTCAGTTACGAAGTGTGTTAACAAACATGACATGCAGTTGGAGTTAATGAGTGACCTAAGCATTTAGATAAACACCGTAAGTGGCTTACGTCAGTGGAGAGAGAGAGAGAGAGAGAGAGAGAGAGAGAGAGAGAGAGAGAGAGAGAGAGAGAGAGAGAGAGAGAGAGAACGTCATAAAGGAGGGACTAATATGGTGTGAATATGTATGTAGTGGTGTAAGTATGCAATGGTGTCTATAGGCATTGGTGTAAATGGTTAGCGGTGTCAATAGGCAGTGGTGTATATAGGCAGTTTTGTAAATATAAGTTGTCAGAGCATCAAGCTGGAAAAATTGAAATTGGTGTAAATGCTTTGTGGTATCAGTGGTAGAAGTGTAAATAGGCTTTGATGTAAATAGGTAGTGATGTAAATAGTTGTTTCCGATGATGTTCATAGGCAGTTGTGTAGCCATTTGGGCAAATATAAGTACAATTAGATCTGATATATCTTGTAAGAGGTGAAGTGTATTAAGTGAGAGAAGGAAGGGATCCAGTATATTAGTGTGGGGGTATGGATGGAGGACGAATGAGGAGAAGGCAGGGAGGGGGTAGAGTAGGGGAAAGGCCAGGGACGAGGGTGAGGGAGAGAGGTTTGGGGTGAGAGTGGTGTGAATTTTAAGATATGGGGGATACGAGTCTGCGATGTCCCTATTATTTAACAAACCAAAGTCTTAACACACACACACACACAAAGTCTTAACACACACACACACACACACACACACACACACACACACACACACACACACACACACACACACACACACACACACACACACACACACACACACACACACACACACACACACACACACACACACACACACACACACACACACACACACACACACACACACACACACACACACACACACACACACACACACACACACACACACACACACACACACACACACACACACACACACACACACACACACACACACACACACACACACACACACACACACACACACACACACACACACACACACACACACACACACACACACACACACACACACACACACACACACACACACACACACACACACACACACACACACACACACACACACACTCACACACACACACACACACACACACACACACACACACACACACACACACACACACACACACACACACACACACACACACACACACACACACACACACACACACACACACACACACACACACACACCACTCTACTGTAGTCAGCTTGTAGTCAGTCTGTTTTTATCTGACCGCATTGGGTCACTTCCCCAGCTTCCATATAAGTATGAAATTCGACAAATGCAGTTTATGAGGTAGGAATGAGTCTCCTTGGTTACTGCTGAAATCATCCTGCCAGTCTTAGCTAACGACAGTCAACTGAGCTGAAAGGGGTTACGAATCCATGTCAGAACAAACGCTTCATATCAACGTTTTATTACTGTCTGTTCCTTGTCTGTTGTACCCATTAAAGTTCTCTCTCTTTCTCTCTCATGTGTGTGTACAGTACAATGGTGTGTCCCTGTTACTATTTGTATGTGGTTGAATGGTTGGGGAGGAGAGGGGGTGACTGTAAGTGGGTCTGCGCGGCACATTTGCATCACACACCTGCCCCCCCACCCCACACACACACACTCAAGGTTATCCCCAGCCACACCACATCTGTGTTGGTGACTCATCCGTGACGTCGTAGCCAACACACTCATACGGAACTGATTTTATCCCCCTCATGCTCAAGAAAACTCTTGTATGTTACTACAGGTAACGCTAAACTCAGAGTTCCCCCACCACGCCACATTATGCTACTCTTTTTACTCTAACTTGGCTTGAAACTGACCTCTCTCCGTTTTGAATGTTGAGTTGCGGCAGTGGATTAACACGAATATGGTGCTAGTCATAAAGAAGTGCTGCATGAAGTAAGCTACAAAAGGACAGATATCTAGGCCAAGTTGGGTGAGAATCATGTAACACATGCATTGTTGACTCATTCGTGACTTCATACTAACCAACATGCCCGCTATTCACAGGGATCAGATTTTAGTGTGTCTTAAACCCCTATTATTAAGAGTACGAACACTGCGCGATCATAAGTTCACTGACACTTCCCAGCCAGGTGTGGTGTGTTATGAAATATTTTGGGAGATTATAAAGTACTCAGTAAAAGAATTTGTGGAGAGGATGGGAATTATGCAGCACACACCAAAGAATTTGAGGAGAAATACCCTGACGTTCAGGGAGGAATGAGAGGTATGGAAGAAAAGTAGGAAAAATCTTCCCTTATGTTCGAGAAGGAATGAGAAATATGGAGGGAGGGAAGGACTAATACTCAGACGTTCGGGGAGGAGTGAGCAATACGGAAGAAAGGACAATGTCGGCAAGGGATTGAAGGCTAACTTTTGCTGATAGTACGTAGCGAGTGGGTGTGCTAAGCTGACTCCGTACCTTCCTTATCCCTCCATAGTTGTTGACTTTATACACAGGTTTTATCCGCCCCTGTATAGAGTTCAACTCTTTGTGTCCAGGCTCACCATACAAGGCTCTTCTCAGCAGGGTGGAGTCAAAGTCTTTTCATCTCATTCACCTTCCTCCTCTTACTGGCTCCCTTCAACCTCTGTCTCTTCGCCGCACTGATGCATCTTTATCTCTTTTCTGTCGCTACATCAATGGTCACTGCTCCTCTGAACTGTCTACTTGCATCCTGCCTCCACTACGACGGGCACGTAGCACTCGTCTAGCAACAAACTCTCATCCCTTTTCTGTCCAACTGTAATCCAAGAGTTAACCGCTACTCCCAGTCCTTCATGTATGCAAGAGTTCATCTCAGGAACTGTCTCCATTTGTCTGTTTTTCCTACTGCCTGCGATCTCCAGTCTTTCAAGCGCAGTGTGTCGAGGCATTTCGAAATGAATGGATCTTGAATTTGGCTCTCTGTTGTTATTTTTTTTTTTTTTTTTTTTTTTTTTTTTTTTTTTTGAGAGCAATTTGCAGGGTCCTGGCTTTTTGCTCCTTCTTTCTTGCATAAAAAAACAAATACTTACATGCATACATGCAGTACATAGGCTACATAGAATTGGGCTCGGTCACAGTAGCTGCGCCTTCCCTGTTGCTAGCAGTTAAGGAGAGAGAAAGTTTAAGGACTTACAGGCAGAGTGAGAGAGCGGAAGGATAACGTTTGTGTGTCGTGTTGTTTAGTATCAGAGGGTTTCCGGTGCAGTAACTCTGAGATAGTCTCCCCCTCACACCACACCACACCACACCACACTGCACTACACTACACTACACTACACTACACTACACTACACTACACCATCTCATCCCTTACTTCTAAGCTTTCCACAAACGACGGTTAGAATTTAGGGGCTTGCTTAAATCTTGGCGCCCTCAGTTTTAATAATTTTCTGTTAGCCCTCCTCCTCCTCCCCCGCCGCCGCCGCCGTCGCCGCCGCCGCTGCCGCCTTCTTGCTTTACTATCCTTATCCTTCAGCATGTTGAGTTAGATCTTGTAGTCATAGTCTTCTCTGTAACAAGCAGCCTCGAAAGGACCATAAGGTCTGTTGCTGTTTGCTTTCCTTTGTAATCCTTTGTAATTCTCCTCCTCCTCCTCCTCCTCCTCCTCGTACCGGGCAGTTATGACATGGTAACAATTCCTAGCTGGGGGGAACACGGCCAGTATAAAATATTGTCACACCTCTTATTGTTATCCCACACAAATATTCCTGCATGGTGTTGTGTAACTCGTAAGTTAGGCAAAATTGGTAATATTTTACCGCTTTAGTGCCATGTTGTTTTCGTTCTGGCTACATAAAATGATTATTCAGCTTAGGAGAGAAACCTCGTAGTGAAGTGATTGTAAGCTATAGTGAAGTGATTATAAGCTTTCTTAACCCCTTCTGCCTAATGAAGTATTTTTGTTACTCGAGTTGCTGCCTGATAATTTTACCCAAAATAGAGGGGACGTCTCGTACTGAGGGAGATCATGAAGGCAGTATCCAGCCTCTCCAATTTGAAATCTCTCCTAAATAAATGTCAATAAAGCATTCTGATGATCGCAAGAGTACAATAAAAAATACATCATCGGATTGAAGGGGTTAGTGGAGATTACTTTAAACCCCTTGACTGAGGCGTATCTCCTGAGCTGCTCAAAATCCCCAAGAGTTAACCAAATACAGTAATAATAAATAAGAACGCTCTCAGGCTGAAGGTGCTAACGTCACTACTGAATCAGTTTATCCCTTGTAGTGAAGTCTCCGTCAACACAGTACGAGGTCTTCATTTTTACGTACTCCCAACCAGGAAGGAGTAATGTTCGAAAAAGTAGCTATTTTGGGTGTGGTGTGGTGTGGTGTGGTGTGAAGGCAGCCATGGTCGAGTGGTGTTGACTTGTGGTGCTGCTCCGGGTGGCTGCATCAACACTTTCCCCTCCACACCACTCCATTCACTCGCACTTATTCCACTCTGGCTCTCACTCTGCGCTCCCACGCACGCTCACTCGCACTCTTCATGGTCACCCATCTTGGTTCGGCTATCCTCCCTAACCTCTAACTGTATATATCTTCTGTATACTTGTCTATCTGTCTGTTTGTCTATCTATTAATGTATCTGTCAGTGTCTGTCTTCGTTTATCAGTGAATTTATCTGTATCAGTCTGTCTATCCATCTGTCTATATCTGTCTGTCTGTTATGTTTCTACTTATATAATGCGATATATACAGAGTTGCCCGTTAATAGCGCTGCACAAGAAACGCCTGGCGACATCTTGTTCGTATCTGAGGATTTATTGTGGCTAGATGTATAATCGTCTCATTTTATGTAGCTTAGTTTCTTTTTCCCCAGTCCCTGTTCATCTCGCAATATATTGGGTACTTGGATGTTGTTTTTCTTGTTGCGGATCCAGTCTGATATCATCTTGAACCCGGTGGACTGCCGGCTGAAGCTGCGCTTCCCCTGCAGTCCAGTTCGGGGAGCAGGGAGAGAGTTGAGGGACGTTTGTGCAGCTGGATCGGTGCCAGCGCGTTGATGTGTCGCTCTCCAACACCGACCTAGATGTAGACCATTAACTGTTCGTGTTCTGTTGGGAAGACAAGCCGTAGCAATAAACTGTTTTACACCTTAACGGCCTAAGTGTAATAAGTGCAAATCTAAGCCTTCTTCTTCATCTTCTCTCCTAGTCCCTCCACCTAGCTGTACAAATTATGGACCTCGATATAAAAGTGACTTGTGAGTCGTGTTTTGGGGGAAGATTGTGCCGTAGCATAAACTTATTGTCTTAAGCGATAGACATAAATTTAATCCTTCTTCCAATGCATAATCAGTTCTCCTTTTTGATCTCTCCAAATTTGTGTTTCACATATCAGTTACCTTTTTATTTGCCTTGTTATTGCTACCTCATTATTCCAAAATTTAACTGTGTTATAGTTTTCCTCCATTGTATAGCTGTGTGTGTGTGTGTGTGTGTGTGTGTGTGTGTGTGTGTGTGTGTGTGTGTGTGTGTGTGTGTGTGTGTGTGTATTCCGCCAGTTCTTAATTTTATCGCCATATCATTATCATCATAATTGTTGTCACCACCACCACCACCACCACAAGTTAATAAGTAGGTTGGGTTGGATCCGGAACAAAAGGGCACAAGTTGAACCATCACCAGAATGCCTTCCGTTCACCTCTAATATACTTCCTTTCGCCTGTACTGTAATATATGTCCTCTCATCTCTAATATACGTCTTCTCACCTCTGCTGTACTTCCTTTCACCTCTAATATACTTCCTTTCACCTCAAATATACTTCCTTTCACCTCTAATATACTTCCTTTCACTTCAAATATACTTCCTTTCACCTCTAATATACTTCCTTTCACCTCTAATATACTTCTGTTCACCTCTAATATACTTCCTTTCACCTCTAATTTACTTCCTTTCACCTCTGATATACGTCTTTTCACCTCTAATATACGTCCTCTCACCTCTGAAATACTTCCTCTCACCTCTAATATACTTCCTCTCTGCTTTCTTATGTTCCTCCTTCAACAGTTAGTTTAATTTGACCCTGTCCTTCATATACCTTATGTGCAGTATTCCAAAGATATTCTGACGACCTTTTTTTTTCTTTTTTCCTATCATTAATTTGTGGAAATTCTGAAAATTAGATTTTTGGAGCATTATCAAGTTAAAGTCTTAGAGTGGTATTTCCCCCAAGGTATGTATGCTCTGGAGGCGAATTGTTTGTGGCCACCCCTTACAGTGTTAAGGCGTTTGGCAATAAATAATTTGGTAGATAGATAAGTAGATAGGTAGATGTAGGGCGACGTGGTTCATTAATACATTCTTGCTTACCCAGACGATTATATATAGGGAAAGGCCTCTCGGGTTGGTAGGATTAGGTGCAGCCATTATTAACCATGTCATTACTGTGACGCCCTTTAAACTGAATAAAATCGTATTGTAGCAAGAAAGAACCAGAATGTCAGTGTATAGAATAAGTTTGGTTATGTGAAGGAAATGGAAACAGAAAGACAGGCTAGGAGAGTTTGTAAGGAAGGGGGAGGGAGAGACTGAGGATGAGGTTGAGGAGTGGGGTGGAGAGGTATATGAATGAGGATGGTGTGAATTGGAGGAAGATTAGCCTGGTGGCGGAGGACAGCGTGACACTGAGGTATGATGGCGAAGGACAGGGTGACATGGAGGCTGATAACGTAGAACAGGGTGACATGAGGACGATTTGCTCGTGGCCACCCCCTCCGGGATGAAGGCGTGTGGCAATAGACAGGTAGACAGAACGGGTTAAGGTCAGGCGCGTTATTTCTGCGATTGTTGTAAAGATTGTGGCTTCCCGGCCATTGGAACAACTGCCGTAATTGTGTTGCACCATCCCCACCATCCTTAGCCATTTCACTGCTATAATTTTTGTTGTTGTGTGGGCTCCCTCCAGACTGCTTTATTAATCTTAAGTTTTCGAACTGGAGAGGTTATATCTATTAGTTTTTCTGTCTATCCATCTGTCTGTCTGTGTGTCTGTCAATCTATTCTATCTATCTATCTCTATCCGTCTGGAGAGCAAAAATGAAATAGGAAATTGTCATCCTGTATTTTATGTCTGTATTCATTGCAATACCCTAGTCGGCTGAACAGACTACATTGATATTGTGATATTAGCGCCATCCCTACCGAGTTTGATCATTTCACTCCAATGATGCATTAGTTTAGTCTTGCTGCCTTCAGATGATTTTAGCACTGGTGAGGCTTCGAACTGGAGGAGATTGATATTGCCTTTATTGATAAATCCTGTGATGTATTTATATATTCTGACTGCCTTCAGATGAGTTTCTTCGGCACATTGAAGGATATGGCCTTCATTAACATTTTCGTTACAAGAGAATCTCATGCAAGCTTTAAAAAAAAATCGTCTGTTAGTAGCCTGATGATTTTATTCAGCATAGTTTATGCATTTACTCCGGGAGGTAATTTTCGTCTTTTTTCTATCCCATTTCCCGTAGTCCAGTTACTGACAACACTGTGGCTCTAAAGCGTTATGTATCCTTTCAATAGCCCTTCTTCGTGACTAGCATTATAGCATTAATCTCTGGTTATTACTCGGTATTCAGAGTTGGACATGGCAATTTTACGCCTAGTTGAAGTGAAGAGAGTATAGGAAAGACGCGGCTGCCACAAACAAAACAAATCCTTGCAGGCAAAGATAATAGAGGTGAACTGAGGCTCGGCAATTGCGAGGTTTGAAGGCCGACTCTCACAACTGTGTTTGGCGCTTAGAAAGTTTGTTGATCTATCCAAACGGCGTCCTAGTTTAGTGATAGTGACAGTGGCTAAGGTCAGTGTGTGTGTGTGTGTGTGTGTGTGTGTGTGTGTGTGTGTGTGTGTGTGTGTGTGTGTGTGTGTGAGTTTATAATTCCATTTCCCTTCCTTGACTGAGTTCCTTATTCTGATCAAGAGGGTACCAATCTCTCAGTAAAATTATAATGGGTTGGATTAAGCAAACAGAAACACACACACACACACACACACACACACACACACACACACACACACACACACACACACACACACACACACACACACACACACACACACACACACACACACACACACACACACACACACACACACACACACACACACACACACACACACACGTAGGAAAAACTATCAGAATAGCGCCAAATAGAGTAATAGCATGTAAGCATTCATTAACTTGCTAATGGTCGGGACATTTCATAGCGGTTCAGCTAACTACAAAAGTTTTTTTGTTTTTTTTTCACAGCTTAGAGCAAGTCTCTCTCTCTCTCTCTCTCTCTCTCTCTCTCTCTCTCTCTCTCTCTCATAACCCATAGTTATGTTCAAGGTGGGATGTAACAATAGTTTAAGGCGCGCGTCTCCCACATTCAGACCCCCACATTCTTGGCTCTGCTGTTAGTTTTCCATCTTAGTTCAGTGAAGTCTACAGATTTTTCTCTTATGCCAGTGTTGGTTATAGTTTCTTCCTATTTCATGCAAGCCTTCAAGTGTTGAAAATTTTGTGCTGCCATTTTATTTTTAATTTTATGTCATTGTTACTTAAAATTCGGTGCATTCAAACGCTTAGAATTCCGTGATGTATTATTACTCTGTACAGGTGTGTAGGTCCTCTATCGGTTTTGGTTTAGGCAGGCTGTGACAACAAGACAGGCGCGTGTCAGTCGCTCCTGGCTTCCCGGCGCCACCCACTTCGCCGTTACTCACTAGAGGATGTGCACCCGAGTGTGTTTGGAGGTTGGGTGGGGAGGGCGAGGATGCGTGTGTGTGAAGAATGTGTACTGGTGGGAATGGAGTGTGTGGTAATAAAGGGGGTATGAGGGTGTGGATGTGATTGGGGAGGGTGAATTTTTGTATAGGGATTGTGTGTGTGTGTGTGTGTGTGTGTGTGTGTGTGTGTGTGTGTGTGTGTGTGTGTGTGTGTGTGAGAGAGAGAGAGAGAGAGAGAGAGAGAGAGAGAGAGGATATGGATGTGGTTGTGGGTGTTGGATGCTTGTTTGTGTGTAGGGAGTGAGTGTGAATGTGGGATGTGTGTGTGTGTGTGTGCTTGGTTTGTTTTGTCAGTGTGCATGTGTGGTTTTGTGTGTGTATTTGTGTGGTTGTTTGTTTTTTGCGTTTTTTTATTGAGAGAGAGAGAGAGAGAGAGAGAGAGAGAGAGTAGGCAAGGGCAACGTCCGTGAATGTTTATGGGTCTCATTGCTTGTACAGAATTCCTCGTGATCACCAAGGTTGTCGTGGGTTAACCTATTCAGCACCAGGACGTATTTTGTTTTCACCTGACAACTGGGTCACTCCGCTTGAATACTAAGAAGTGTTTGCATGAAATTCAGTGTATAAATCACATAAGTCTATACCGTTTTTTTTTTTTTCTTATCAAGGCGAAGATACACTTGACAGGTTGATGATGACTAGCTGAATGCAACGTGTTTGAATAACATCGTATTTCAAACAATTACAGGTGATGTGAGTCGAAACCTAGTAATTACCTGAAATTCAACGATGTTCTTAGGACATGAAGTACTCAGTCACTCATCACCAACCTGTCAAGTGCATCTTCGCCTCGATAAGAAAATCTGAGTTTAGTTTCAGACGTTTAGGTAGCGATTTTTTTTTTTTTTATTGATTGCTGATGAATCGAGTGTTACCAGTTTAATTTTGGTTTTAGTTTGTGGATGTTCTTCACTTGAGAGCGTTAGCTATGATGTTGAAATGAGCGTCCTTGGTTATTCTAGCGCGTTTACTGTAACCTGACGAAGATTTCGAACTCCTTTCAGCTTAAATAGTGGCTGAGTGTAAACATATTGGAGGGTTGATTTGAACAGGGACCAGGGACACTGTCCTACCTCACAACTAAGGCTCATCGAAGTCATGCAACCTTGGCTTGGTATTCACAGTTCCATCAAGTGAAAACAAAATGACTATAAATTGTTTTACTCAGCATATGGACAGTTAAAGGTATTAGGGAAGAAGTACCAGGGAACGTCCTCAACTCAGTCATACTCCTGTCAGTTTGTTTTTACTCGACGTCACTTTGCCAATTAATGTTTGAATTTTAAGCAGTATGTGCATTGATATTCGGTGACCCATAGTTATGAGGTAGTAGTGAGTGTCCATGTTTGGCCATCAGCTGAGTTAAAAGGGATATGGTTCTGTGTCAGGCTAAAACAGACGGGGTATAGGGCTCTTGGCGTGGCTATCGGTTCATGCTGCGATGGTGAAATAGGTTAAAACAGACGGCGTACAGGGTCGTTGGTTTTGTTATCGGTTCATGCTGTGGAAATAACAGTGATAGACTTTAAACTGCCATGGATCTTTACCATGTGTAAAGAAACGGGGTATAGGATCCATGGTGTTGCCATCCGTTCATCCTGTGGAGATGACATTGATTAACACAAAAGTTGTATTGGGTACTTGGTTTTGCTGTCGGTTCATGCTTTGGTGATGATAGTGTTAGAGTTAAAACCGTCATGGATCTTTGTCAGGTTAGAACAGAAGGGGTATAGGGTCCTTGGTGTTGCTATCAGTTCATGCAACGGTGATGACAAAGTGGATGTCCTTGCCTGTGCTCACTGGGACGCACGGCCTTATTGCTATGAGAGAGAATGCCACGGACCGCGAATCACCAACTGCACGTTTGTTTATGGCTTGTTTACTCTCGCGTGTCAGAATGTTAACTCTCCCCATCGAATGCTGAGCTGTCATAGTAGCTGGGCAGTTGAAAGAAATGATGTGTGGGTGTAGTATTATCTTATTTTGCCATTAAATTGTAGGTAATCGACTGAAAGCGTTTCAGAGTGACTGTAATACCTCCCCGTCAGTTTTATATATATGGTGTCAGCAAAGTTTAGAGTTTAAAATATTTATTGCAAGGAAGCATCTATGTATATAATGAGTTGTAGTATTACAAATTAACCCAAAAAGGAAATCGAGTTATTCTTTTGAATGAGAAATACTGCATCTTTGTATGGTAAGCCGTGTACTTGAAATAAATTCTGTAAACCTGGCAGGAATATGTTGGCACGCTTTTCTTTTACCACTGCACTCCAGTGACGAAATATTAATTGTATTCTTGCGGGTGCCAGACAGTTACATTCGTCTTTGGGGAATGCCCTTGTAGTATTGAGGTTACCGAAGGGTATGTCTAACCCCTCCGGCACGAAATCTCTTAAAATGAACATGATGCCAGTGAAAGCAGCAAGAAAGAAGTAAGAAAATACGTTTTTATCACACCAACAAGCAGCTCTTCATAATGTAGTATAAATTCATTTGAACCGTTCACCATACTGTAATTTTCACCATACTAAGGCACCTGTAATACACTCTCTCTTGAATGTAACAGTCTAACGATACATGGAACTAAATACCAGACTTGTCCCAACCTAACCAAGACGTGTCCAGGGCATAATTTGACCCAGCCTGGACGTAAGTTATATCAGGTTCTTTCTTTCTCTCTCTCTCTCTCTGGTATGTGTGTGTGTGTGTGTGAGAGGGAGGGAGGGGAAGGAATTTTATGCAGGTGTGGGGTGGAAGGGCATGCGTGTGTGTGTGAGATTATAATGAAGTTACAAAGAGAGAGAGAGAGAGAGAGAGAGAGAGAGAGAGAGAGAGAGAGAGAGAGAGAGAGAGAGAGAGATGCAGGTGTGGTAGAGATAACATGTTGGTGAGAGATCTAGAAGGTCATGTAGTGTAAACAGTGCATGATATAGGCGTGAGAGGGCGGTTTTGTGTGTGAGAGAGAGAGAGAGAGAGAGAGAGAGAGAGAGAGAGAAATTTTGAGTAGCTGCTGGTGAAGGACAGATGGGCAAAGATTAAATGGGTAAAGGGAAGGACAGAGTCCAGAGATTGCCTGCGCGTGTGTGCTTCTTGAGAGAGAGAGAGAGAGAGAGAGAGAGAGAGCACCGACCCCAAAGTTTCTGATCGGCGTTATATTACGGTAACTTCTCACTTCCCTTGTAATTTCATTTTGCTCTCTTCAGACGATTTTATTCTGTTTAGGAGAGAGTTTTCGAACAGGGAGAGGTAGACGCAGCCTTCATTAACTTTTGCTTTTTTTTTTTTTTTACACAGTTGGATAAAGTCTTTGGGTGGTAACAGTAATGACTAAGCTTAAGACGTCATTGGACTGAAAGTTTTGTTTGAAAGAATGACCTTGTATTCGGAAGGAGAGAGAGAGAGAGAGAGAGAGAGAGAGAGAGAGAGCATTGGAAGGTGGCGAGAGGACAGGAGGATCTGGATAAGTTGACCTTGACTAAGGAGGGAGGGCAGGTGTGTGTGTGTGTGTGTGTGTGTGTGTGTGTGTGTGTGTGTGTGTCTGTGTGTATGAGAGAGAGAGAGAGAGAGAGAGAGAGAGAGAGAGAGAGAGAGAGGTGAAAGCTAAGGTAGAGGGAAGGGGGAAGGGAGAGAGTAGGGGAGGTGGGTGAAGAGAGGAAATGGAGCAAGCATAGGGAAGTGGAGAGAAAGGGAGAAAGAGAAAAAATTAAGATAAAAAGGGAAGTGTTTGTGGGAGTAAGACAGGAAAGGTAGGAAATCAGAGGGAGGGAGGGGAGAAGGGTATGTACGCTGGATGGTAGAAGAAGAGGAGAGGGAGGAGGGGGTGGAAAAGGAGAAGAGAGGAGAGGAGGGAGTGGGAAGGGAGAAGAGAGGAGAGGGGAGGAGGGGGTGGGAAGGGAGAGGAGAGGAGAGAAAATGGAATGGGAAGGCAAAAGGAGAGAGGAGAGGGGGAGGCTACGAAAGGGGGGAGAGAGAGAGGGGGGGGAATGAGATGGATGGGGTAAGACATTAGGCATTAGTCTTTTCCTCCATAATCCACACTTCTCCACCATACACACCCATTCTTTCTCACTTTCCTAAGACTGAAATAAAGAAGTGGATTATAAATACAGTTATAAAGACGTGGATTATAAATACAGTTGTGTGTCAGCTGAATATCTTGAACTGAATATCTTCGTTCATTCTCGTCGTTTAGCATATAGTAAAGAATTTTAACTTTCATCAGTTGCATTCCATCCATATTAGTACGTTCACAAATGATGGTTGACAAAGCGACTTGGAGGCGTTTTGTCTGCGGCCACCTTTTACGGGATTAGGGCGTCGGGCAATAGATAGATAGACAGATATTCACTTTCACACCCACAGCTGGTCTTATCCTTCCGTTTAATTGCTTTAATGACTCGAGTGTAATCAGTAAGTGTTAATATGATCCTTTTTGCGTCAGTACATAGTTACATCTAATCCATACACCCACATCCACACCCAGAACCACATACAATACCACGCACACCAATAAATAGCTGACACTAACATCCATATCCACCCTGACATCCACACATAGACACCCACATCCACCCTTACACCCACACCTGTATGCGCCTTTATACCCCTACCCACAGCCACCCTTACACCCACGTCCACAGACACACCCACACCTACCTACACCCACACTTACCCACACCCGCACTCATCAACTCTACACCCACTCTCACAAACCCACACCCACGCTTACCTACCCACATCCTCTCACCAACCCACACCCACACCCACAACCACCAACCCACACCCACACCGACACTCACCAACCTACATCCACACCAACACCCACTCACTCACATATACATTCATGCTGCTTCGCCCGTCATAATATTTACATTATTACTCACACCAACCCACCCAAACGCCTACACTTCTCCCCCCAACACACCTAAACACACACACACACACACACACACACACACACACACACACACACACACACACACACACACACACACACACACACACACACACACATTCACCACCACTCACACGGCTTTATACAGTCATTAAACACCCTTCTTCCCTCATAAACCCTCACTCACCCATACCCACGTACCCACTCACCCACACCTACCTACACACCCACCTGCACACCCACGCCCTCCTGTACACCCACTCCCACCTACACACCCACACCCACCTACACACCCACACCCACCTACACACCCACACCCACCTACACACTCGCACCCACCCACACACCTACCTACTCACACCCACCTACACACCCACACCCACCCACCCACACACCCACACCCACCTGCAAACCCACACCCACCTACACACCCGCACCCACCTACACATTTGCACCCATCTACATACCTACTGTACACCCACCTACACACCTACAGACCCACACCCACTTAAACACCTACACTCTTCATACACCCACAAATACTCACACCCACGTACCCACACACCCTCCCACCAGCACACCTACAAACACCCGGAACCTTTTGTATCTTTCCCCCTAAACTAACCTAACCTAACCTAACCTTACCTAACGTTATCAAATCTAACCTAGCTTTCACTCCTAGGGCGTCCTTATTTGCTTGTTTCCTACCAACACGCCTTTCTTTACCATGAATTTTGTTAATTTGGTGAGGGAAGGGTATCGTGGAGGCAATTAAGGCATCTGGTCTCAGGTAGATAGATACTTAGACAAATAAATTCTCTTGTCCATTACATGCATCTATATATTATCTATATAGATTACATCAGTAACATACACGTGGGTATTCAGGCGATATAATCAAAATAAATTGCTAAGGAAGAGGTGTTACAAAGTCAAACTTTGTTAACCATGACTCGATCCTATTTCTACATAAGGCTGGTTGATATTCATGTTGTGTTAGCAATGCAAGGTTTGTTAGGGTGGGTGTTACTCCTTGGATGCTTATTAAGTGTGTGTGTGTGTGTGTGTGTGTGTGTGTGTGTGTTGTGGATGTCTGAGGTGCGGCGTGCTGAGAGAGAGAGAGAGAGAGAGAGAGAGAGAGAGACTTTCTCTCCCTCTGTGTCTGTTTGTGCGTTCGTTCGTGCGTGTGTGTTTTTACCTCCGGCAGCGAAGCTGGAGGAGGTTATGTATTCATCTATGTTTGTCTGTCTGTCTGTTTGTCCGTCTGTTTGTCCAGACGATATCTCCAAAAGTTCTCAATGAATTTCATTGAAATTTTGTGGAAGGGTGGACCAAGGGCCAAGGAAGAAGTGATTATATTTGGGGGAGGATCAGAATTCTGATCCAGATTCTTTTTAATGGCAATGTCATTGGCGGAGGTATGCGCTTTGTGTGCTTTCTAGTTCTTTTCTGTGAAGACGTCCGAGGTGTAGCGTCCCTAGCTCTTGCGCGCGCGTGCGTGCGTGCGTGCGTGTGTGTGTATGTGTGTGTGTGTGTGTGTGTGTGTGTGTGTGTGTGTGTGTGTGTGTGTGTGTGTGTGTGTGTGTGTGTGTGTGTGTGTGTGTGTGTGTGTGTGTGTGTACATGTACGTACACATGTACTGCCAGGGGTCACCATGAAGGAGATGGGGCAAGGTAGGGGGATAGAGTGAGGCAGAATGTGGGAAGGGGAGTAGCAGGGAGGGGGGAGGGTTAGGCAGGGGGGAAGGGGATGCTGATGCAGGGGAAGAGAGGGCGTTGCTAGGGTAGAGGAAGGGGTAGGTAGGAGTTAGAGGAGAAATTGGGATTTAGAGGGGGTGGGGGAGGGATGGTGAAATGGGGGGAGCGAGAAACGTGCTTGGTGAGCTGAGAGAGGCTCGGGTGGGGGAAGGGGAGAGGGGAGGGATGGGATCATGGGAGTGGGAGTTGGAGAGGCAGAGGGAGGAGTAGGAGGAGGGATTCTGAGGGAGGGGAAGAAAGAAGTGAGAGACGTGGAGGGAGGAGTGAGAGGCGCGGTTGATTGAGGATGAAGTAAGAGACTGAGGATAGTAAGAAATCTAAGGAGGGGGAGGAAGGTAAGGGAGAAACTTGAGGGGAGGAGGGATGGACGGAGGGGGGAGAGAGAGAGAGGGTGAGACGTGAAGGGCAGAGCGAGACTTGGATGGTTGAGGGAGTGAGGGTGGGGTAGGAGACTGGGGATAGTACTGTATGTTCAGTTGGGTCTGGAAGAGAGTGAATCGAGAGTCCAAACCACTTTTACCTACCTCCGCTGCTGCTGCCATTTCTTGCTGCTCCAGTCTACCGCTACTCAATTCCATTCTGTCTTTTATTCTCTCGCATTCATGCTCTCTTATTCTTCTTGGTTTTGTCACATCATTTTCAAGTTGTTAGTCACACATTCTTTCTTTTTCATTCACCTGCTTGTATTCTTTGATGTTCATTTCTTTCATTCTTATTTTATGCACATTCCCATATACATTCGCCTTATCAAATTGACTCAGTTTCATTCTCCCTCACTTTCACGTGCTTTTTTTTTCATGTTGACTGTCGTGTATTCTTAGCTTTACACTTTCATTCTCAGTTTCACTCACTCGCTCATTCTCTCACTTTCACTCGCTTTTTCCGTCTTTCAGCCTTCCAGTTTCCATCCGTCAGTCATCCATTTATTTTTACCTTCCCCAACACAACACACTCAGTCGAGGTATTGTGACCACTGAAATCGGTATCCGCCTTTTTGAGTCTTTCAGTAAATAATTGGCGAGAGATTATTTTTACAAAGACGATGAGGTAGAGCGGAAACTTTAAAGATATTTTTTTCTTACCACGTCGACTCCAAGGTTTTCTCTCTTGAACAAAATCAACTATGTTAGCCAAAGTATAAATCACAGGTGTATATCCTCCCGATAAAAGTATCCCGCTACCTTTAGCACTTAACATGGACGATATACTTTTATACATGGGATGCCCGGTAATGGTAGAGCAGATATTATAGTATTTGGTACTTGAATAATCAGTATAACGCATATAACGCCACATCAAAGGATGTTAAATAGAATTCCTTGAAATAGGCAAGAGACACCGTAAGATTACCCACTGATTCCCAAATTGTTGTATCAGTGCTTGTCAGTATCGGTGGATCTATCTGTGTCTGTCCATATGTATCTGTCCACCTCTCCAGCTTTCCATCCATCCGTCTGCATCTGTCTGTTTGTATATATGTATCTGTATCTGCAATTAAATCACTTAATAGTATATCTAGATCTATTTATCTATCACTAATTACGACATAATCAGACAATATTAGCGATTCTGTATGATGAGAGCAAGGCCAAAAGCATCAAGGTTTTCCACAACACGACCACTTAAGTCGTCTATGATTGTCTGTGTATGCTTTCATCTTCACTCAGACAGCTGCTAAATACTCCATAACTTAATGGAAGTGAATAGTTTATTAAAGTAAAAAATAAGAGCAAGCAGACCGATTTCGGATGATAATTCATTTCTGTTACACTTGATGGTGAAGGTGGTGGTGGTGGATGTGGTGATGATGATGATGATGATGATGATGATGATGATGATGATCAGTCAGACCGATTTCTGATAATTCACTTCTGTTACGTTTGATGATCATGGCGGTGAAGATTGTGCATAGTGATGATGATGATGAAAGATTTTGTTATTTGCTGCAGTTTGTCGACGTTCAAGTTAATGATGATGATGATGATGATGATGAAAGTTGTTCTTGTTGTTGTCATCGATGTTTTTGATGAGAGTTCAAGTATATATTTGTAATGCGCAGACACCTCACCTTTCCTCCTTACTCTTTCCTCCCCCACCACCTCCTCCTCCCCCTTCACCTTCTCCTCCTCCAGCCAACCTTCTCATTACATTCCACACACTACTCCTCCGCCTCCTCCTCCTTCCCTCCAACCGTTTCTCTCTCCCTCTCACACAGTGTTCTCTCCCTTCTTGATTATCAGGAAGAGAAGAGGTTCGGTCAAGAAGGCTGAGACTGTGTAACAGAAAACAGAGCATACTCCTTTTTATTAAACGACCTAAGTTACCATCTCCGTCTTGAATGCTGAGTTGCAACAAAAGAGCAACACCAAATTATGATGCTAGTCACCAAGAAGCGTTATGAAAAGGATATAGAGCCGTAGCATTTTTTACCGAAATACGTGAAATAAGCTGCAAAGGGACGAAAATCTGACTGGGCACTTTTCCCAGTCTAGGAAATATCTCTAGGGCTGAAGAAGTAAATGAAGGCTAAATCTAACGCCTTCAGTTCGAAAAGTGCCTCCTCCTTTGAATAGAATCCCCTGGCAGTAGCAAGAATTAGGTATGTCATCGGTTTGAAGGGGTTGAGTGTTTTGTACCATCCATGCAGTCCCTCTTACCATCCTCCTACCATTACCCACATATCACCCACATACCATTCGCTCGCCTACCGATCACTCACCTACGCAGTTTCTCCTCGTCCTACCACCCAGCCACCACCGGGCTAATGTATGGCCCGGCCTTCACTATAGGTGGAGGAAATTTTCAAACGAACGAACGAACGAACCCAGCCACCCTCCCAGCCACCCTCAGTCTTCTCACTCATCCACCCATAAGCCTAGCTAAGAAGACTCGGTGGCTCCGAGACGGTGTGAAGAGGAACCACAGTCGTGTTTTTTTTTTTTTCCTGATGGAACTGGACCACTCTCACAGCTTAAATACAAAGTCATGGATGTGAAATGCGATGAGTCTTAGTTACACGGTAGGCACTTGGTTGCTTGCCATACTAGCCCTCCCATCTGACTACAAATGGCCATTAACTGAGCTGGAGGAGATTAGGAATATTTGTCAGGTTAGAGCAAAATTATGCTTTCAATATACTACAAATATATATGCAGTTGCAGTCAAGAATATCATACCTTTTTAGTATTTTCTATCGTTGTGTTGTCTGTTTGTTTGTGAGAAGAGCTGAGTTATTGCGATAATTGACTTCAGTACAAATTACTTTCTGTAGAGAAGTAAACACCTGAAAATTTACTTCTGCCGAAATTCTGCTTTGAAAAGTAGAGTGGACTTGCGCGACCGGTGTTCTGTATCAGTCCTTATTAGGCGCATTGCAGGACTGGACACTCTTGTCGGAGGGAGAGAGCGTGGCAGAATTAATCCGAGCGAGGCCGAATGAATCCTTTCAATACTGTGACATCCTTTTGTGTCGTTCTTCCTACCACCTGAGGATTTTGTTTAACTTTAGAAGATCTGATAGTAAAGGGGTTAACGAAGTTTAACGATGGCTGTCTAACCCTTCTACGTCATCCCACTGTCTGCTACCACTATTTTTCTTTATACCATCTGTACCTTGTCTCTGGCCTACCGTCCTGCTAACCCCTCTACGACTTTACCCCCTTACTCAACTTCCATACTGCTTATCTGCTTCCGCAGTCTTCCGTTTCGCCTTCCGTCCCTCATACGATCTCTCTCCTAACCTTTCCCTAACCTTCTGCCTTATACGACTGGCTTCCATTTCACCATCTATACCTTGTATCTGTCCTGCCTTTCTTCTAATCTCGCTATGACTTACTACTTCACCTACCTTCCTCGGCCATGTACACAACAACACCACTGTCTGTTTCAGCTCTCTTGTACTTCACCCTCTGTGCCTTGTATCAGTAAAACACCTGCGTCTGCCTGCCTGTCCTGTCTGTGCCGTCTGGCCTCCTAGCCCCACCTTATGCCTTTACCCCTTCACCCACCTTCCTTGGCCATCCGCACAACCACCACCCTTCCATGCCGGACCTGCCTGACCTTGGGTGGTGCAGGACGGGCCGGCTTACACCCACACCCACGCCACGTCTGCCCTCAGGAACAACATACACTCATGACGTAGTGGCTCAAGAGGCGAAGAATTTTTAGTTTTACTGTGACGACTTAAAACTGCTATCTCTCTATCCCGAAACCTGAACCGTAACATCAGATTAACAGTAGAATATGCTAATCGCGAAAAAGTGCGATGGAATGGATGTTGAGCCGTTGTATGTTCTTTTCTGCCACTGAATTGTGTGAAATAAGTTGAAAATAGACGAAGATCTGGGTCAAATTAGGCTAAAAATTGTATTACTTTTTGGAGGTTCAGTGTATTCTGAATGGGGTTTATAGGTGACCTAACAGTAGACGATTTATTGTACACGTAACACCTTTGTAGCTTCCTCCACCTCTTAGTTAGTTGGCGAATTAATCTTTGTACAACAGCTTAGTGTTACCTCGTATGTTTTTTATGCGAACTGTGTAGAAAATGAGGAGATACAAGCGTCCAAGAGAACAGTGGCTTTGGGGAAGTACCTAAAACCTCTTTGTCGATGATTTATTCTGTACATTACACCTCAGTATCCCCTTATGTTATTAATGCAGATTGCTGCAACATTGTCGATATAATACACAAGAGAGTGTAGGTATAATGCATAGAGTAAATGGCCAAGGAGGAGGTGTTAAGAAGCCTCCTATGTCACTCAAAATGCCGTCGTTAGTTATGTATATGATTGCGTTGTTATTCATAATTTGTAAACATTAATGAGCCTAGACTGCTCAGCCTTTTCTTATTTTCTTTCATTCTCTCTCTCTCTCTCTCTCTCTCTCTCTCTCTCTCTCCCCTTCCTTCTGTCTTCTCATTCGCTGTACCTCTTCCTCTCCGTCTTCCTCTTTCTCCGCCTTCCTTTCCGTCTCTTGGATCATCTTCTCCCCCCCCCTCCATCTCCCCATCTTTCCTCGTATCTCTAACTCTCGCTTATTTGTCTTCTCCCACAGTCTTTCCTCTCCCTCCGTCTTCTCATTCCTTTTATTTTTTCTCTTTCGTTTCGTCACTTCCTTTTCAACTTGTCTCCTTCGTCTTCTTTCCCTCTCCATCTCCCCCAACTATTATCTTCTCTCGTTTGTTTTCTGTCCCCTCTTTCTGTTCAGCTTCCCTCCCTTTTCATTTGTTTCCTCCTCCTCCTCTCCTCCCCGTTGCGTAGAGAAACTAAAATACATAAGACATTCACCATTAGAGTAGGAGACGTAAAGCATAAAGTTGGAGAAACAAAGATAAAGGACGAATAAAGCATTATAGTGGGAGAAATAAAACATAAAACTAGGAGAAACTGAAAGAAATTAGACGAGTACGTTGGAAACAAATCATGAAATTAGGCGAGACTGAAATAACACGAATAAAGCATTAGAGTGGAAGTAAAGCAAGAAGGTAGGAAAAGAGTAGCCACCTGGCAGTATTAAAGAGCTCCAATCACACAGTTATCAGTGATAGTGAAGATAAGGGGATTTATCATCAGGGGGATGGCCTGGAGAATGGTACAGCTAGTGGACGTTTGGTGTACAGTCAGAGAGAAAGAGAGAAAGAGAGAGAGAGAGAGAGAGAGAGAGAGAGAGAGATTCATCCATCTAACACTCAGCCTCCTATGATTCACTCAGCAAAATAAAATCATTTAGCATTAACTGCAGTGAAATGCTCGAGTTATCCCAGCCATGAATGGGTTAATGGTAACAGGATTAATTGGCAGGCATTTGTGAGGCACTCAGTTGGATAAAATCGTGTGGCATCAACCAGAATTGACCCAGCTATGAGAAGAGTGGAAACGACTGAAGTGGAACAGTGGATGCAAAGGTCAAGGTGGTGTGGGAGGTGAGGTGGAGTGTGGAAAGGATGTGGAATAGTGGAGCGTGGATGTGGATGGAGGATAGAGTGGTGTGGGGTGGCTGTGAAGGGAAGGGTCAAGGAGAACCACTTTTTGTCTCCGTAGTAACGTCTTCACCGAACTTTGTTGTGACCACACCTGCCTTACCCCTACCTGCTACCTCACCCTTACCTACCTGCCTCACTGTTACCTAACTGCCTGCCTCACCCCTATCTACCTATCTGCCTCACCTTTACCTGCCTACCTACCTACCTATTCATCCCAACCCACGTATCTACCTGCCTCACCCCATCTGTTTCACGCCTTCCAGCCTCACTCAGTACCCACCTCACCCTACCTTCCTGCCAGCATTACCCATTCCTACCTACATACGAACCTGCCTGCCACACACACACACACACACACACACACACACACACACACACACACACACACACACACACACACACACACACACACACACTCTCTCTCTCTCTCTCTCTCTCTCTGTAAACACTACGTGACAGTACATGAGAGCACTTCCGCCCTTACCTTTCCTCTGCACACACTTCCATTTTGTGTGTCGATATATCATCATCATCATCATCATCATCATCATCATCATCATCATCATCATCATCACCTTTTAAGTAATATTTGCTCGTTAGTAAACTTCCTGGTGCTTAAGTAGATTATCTTTTATCGCAGATTACAAGGATTTAGAGATTATTTTTTTAACACTTTTAATCCCAGAGGTCTTTCCATCCGAAGAAAATCGTCAGCGGTGGCCGGAATGGAATTATAATTATCCTCATAATGACTCACGTCTTTCTTACTTCCGTTTCTCCGTCTGTCGCAGATTAGAAGGAATTTCTGTGCTATACTGACAGCCTAATTCCCTTGCTACTGTTACTTCGCATTTTACTTATTCTTGCTACCTACAGACTATTTTATTCAACTTTGTAAAGATCCTCTCGACTCTAGGATTGAAAGGCATAATGAAGGCTGTACCTGTTCTCGACACATCGAAAACCCACAACTACCGCGAAAAATCTCCTAAATGTCTCCTACTTTGACCGGTTTCCATACCTTGTTCTTGATATCTTTAGACGATTTTATTCGGCTTAGAAAAGGAGTCACATATTGGAGAAAGGTTAGTGAAGCCTGTATCTAAACCAAACAGTTCGAAAGGCCTCTCCTACAAGTAAAACCCTCAGTTGGCGACTTTATACTACTCAGGAATGGCTTCTCGTATTGAAGAGGGTTAAGGAGGCATTATCTAAGTTAAGAGAGTCCTGGTACTCCACAGAACTCCCTTTATGCCTAATTAGAAGGATTAGAGAGCCTTATGAGCAGCATCTTAATATTTCCAATGCTTTTACTTTTTTTTTTTTAGCTTATTCTTGCAACCACAATGCAATTTTTACTCATCTTAGGAAGTATCGCTTGTTGTGAAGGGGTCATATGAGGCTATAATTTCTCACCTCTTCAGTTTGGAAATGTCTCTTGAGCTCAAGGAAATCGTCCGGCGATAACAAGAACAAGCTTTTCAAAAAGTTGGTAGTCTGTTTTAGTTCGTTGTTGTTGTTGTTGTTGTTGTTGTTGGCGGTGGTGGTGGTGGTGAGAACGTAAGCCCGGTAAAACTGCAGACTGAAATTGCCCTTCCACAGTCCACCATCTTCCTTTTAGGGGATAGGGAGGGAGTTGAGGAATGCTTAAATAACCAAACAGCGGATCTGCTTGATTATGTCGATGCCACCACATGGAGGCATCCTTTCGCAGCAGCATCACAGTGAAGGGGTTAATGAGGTGGGGTGAAAGTAGTGCTGTTTTATGACACCTGTTTGTTCTTATCAGGAGAGAGAGAGAGAGAGAGAGAGAGAGGGGGAGGGAGGGAGAGGGAGAGAGAGAGAGAGAGAGAGAGAGAGAGAGAGGGGGGCAGTGGATGCTATTGATACTGAGGAGAGTTGCTGGGAGTAAGTGTTGTTTTCGATGCTGCACCACGTGTCCCCCTGCCCACCCCCCCCTTCTTTCTCTCTCTCTCATATTATATATATGTGTGTGTGTGTGTGTGTGTGTGTGTGTGTGTGTGTGTGTGTGTGTGTGTGTGTGTCTGTGTCTGTCTGTCTGTCTCTCTCTCTGTCTGTCTGTCTGTCTAGAATGTGTGTGTGATCCCTTATCTGATGTGTATGTCTATCCATTTACCATCCCGCCTTTCCTCCCTCGTCTCCCTGTCCCTCCTCTCACTATTCCTCTCTCTCTCTCCTGATACGGAGGAAACTTAAATGCCAGCACGAAGGTATTTTCCTCCACTATCCTCCATTCATCTCCACGTCTTCTGTTTTCCTGTACCTCTTCTCTCCACCTGTTTGCTCCATCCTTCTCCATCCTTCCTCTTCCCTCCACCTTTTTTGATCCATATGCCGCCATTCTGTACCTACATCTTTGCTTTACTCCACTCTTCATCATTGTTCATGTCCACAGTTCCACTCTCCACCCGTAACTACAACTCTTCATCACTCCACCAACAGCCTCCACCACCCTTCACTCACTTTCGTCCTTCATCACTCCCCACCCACACCTCTCTCTCCATCACTCCCCACCCGAACAACCTCTCCATCACTCCCCACCCGCACGACCTCTCCATCACTCCCCACCCACACCTCCCTCCATCGCTTCCCACCCACACCCCTTCATTACTCTCCACCCACACCCACACATTTTTCTTCCATTCTTATCCCTCACCTTCATTCTTCTTCATTATCCACCCACCTATCAACATCGCCTCCACCGTTCGTAATCAAGTCCCCCCCCCACACACACACACCCATCTCTCTCCACCCTCACTTTTTTTAGGATATGATCGAGGGTCTTTGCTAAGGTGGGTCGCAAATACCTAGATGTTCTTTTGTCGAAGCCACCGTTTAATAGAGGCTGCACCGAACAGTACATGATACGAAATAGATTGATGAATTTACAAAGTCCTGTTCCCTTTTTATGTTAACATGACCTAACATTGTCATTGCTCCATCGTAAATGCTGAGCTGTAACAGTAGATGAATCCCAGAGTGTGGTGATATTCGCAAAGTACAATGAAGAAGTGAAAGAACGTTGTGGGGTGGATGTGGATGTGATTGAGGAAATTTTAGGAGAAATACACTGAGGTGGTTTGGACATGTGGAGAGAATGGAGCATGAAATACTGACTAAGAGGGTGTTTGTAGGTGAAGTGGAGGGAGGGGGAGACCGAGGATGAGGTGGAGGGATGGAGTTGAGAGGTATATGAGGGAGGGGGGAGTGAGTTGGGAGGAGGGCAGTCAAATGGTGGGTTACAGAGCGACTTGGAGGCGTTTTGTCTGCGGCCACCCTCTGCGGGATTAGGGCGTCGGGCTATAGATAGATAGATAGCAATGGAAAGTATATTGAGCTTTAGCATCTTTTTTCCGCCACCCAGTTACCTGAAATAAGCAGCAAAAAGACGAAGATCTGGGCCACCTGTCTGTCTGTGAATCCCTGAAGGTGAGGCCACAGAGGTCTCACCTGCTTGTCATCCTGTACTCCGCTATCAGGCTGCCCTATCTTCACCTGAAACCTCGTTCGTATGCTTCTCTGCCTCACATACTCACACTCTCCTAGTCTGTCTTGCATTCGTCCTTCTCTCCACATGGCCAAACAATCGTGATATTTCTATTGATTTCCATTACATCCACATCAACACCGCAGCGCTTGCTTACTTCATTTGTCTGTCTCTTTTTTCCACCTGTCAGAGACAAGGTGGC
>NC_137028.1:262500-505000 GCF_032717465.1 Coenobita brevimanus
GTACCACATAGGACCATTACCAATCTACTTGCCTGGATAGTATGATACATAAGCTTTGTTACCTTTGAGGGATTGGGCCAGTGTGCATGGTTAGAGTGTCACGTCGACAGGGGCATTGTAACCACAAGACCACCAAACTCCTTATATATGACGTACATATTTCGTGTATAAATAAATCCATACAATACGTGATAATAGGATATACAATCCACTGGGTATTTAAAATGCTGGTACTGTATTTCTGGTGGACTGGTTTTTCTCTTTTCTAATTGATAGTATTGCCTACATTCTCAGTACAGTTTTATTTGTTACCCGGAACGTAATTATCTTTAGACAAAAAATGTAGTTATCAAAACGCCATCATGAATTTCCTACACTTTGTTTTACGTACCACGAAGTTTAGTTTATTTTAATAACGTAGGGAGAATGTTCAGCCTAGGAGAAGCCCCCTCATAATGAAGTGGTTAAAAGTTTTCGTATAACCCTTATAAAAGCTAGCAGGAATACACACACACACACACACACACACACACACACACACACACACACACACACACACACACACACACACACACACACACACACACACACACACACACACACACACACACACACACACACACACACACACACACAAACACACACACACACACACACACACACACACACACACACACACACACACACACACACACACACACACACACACACACACACACACACACACACACACACACACACACACACACACACACACACACACACACACACACACACACACACACACACACACACACACACACACACACACACACACACACACACACACACACACACACACACACACACACACACACACACACACACACACACACACACACACACACACACACACACACACACACACACACACACACACACACACACACACACACACACACACACACACACACACACACACACACACACACACACACACACACACACACACACACACACACACACGACACTGAAGGGGTTATTCGATATTCTCTCGTAAGATCCGTAACATTAAAACTGACAGCCTGAAAGCATGAAATAACCCGAATTTCTGGCGATACTTTTTGAAACAAGTGATGATTATAGAACATGTCTGATCGTCCTCCCATCATTGCTATTGTAACTACTCTTTAATGTCGGATGCAGGCTAATGGCATTCATCAGTCACTGTAGCTGATCCATTATTGACCATCAGTAATTAAGGCCTTGCTTGCACTTTCGCGTACTCAGTTTTGATAATAAACCCGTAACTTCCAAGATATTTAACAAACACAAGCGCAGTGGTGTTTGGTTTCTGTAAGGTGGGTTCAGCTGGGAAAGTTGTAGTGTGGGCGAGATATGAAAGTGAGAGTGTGGGCGACCTGTGGCAGGTTGGCTGTCTATGCTCAGTGGCTTTGGATATTTCGTAGCACCACGTCTGTATTCTCTTTTGCTATTGATGCAAACTGTCGGTATTAAAAATAAATAAAGATATAATATACGAGAGTGTTAAGGTGTACGGTAATATATAAAAGTTGGTGAGGAAGAGGTGCAATGAAACTTCCTTTGTCACTCAGAATATGGATTTAAATTACGTTGTGGTCAGCTTTATAGATTTTCGAGCACTTTTACAGTTTTATTTTTGTATATGGCACGGTCATGTTCTTATTTGTGGTATTTATTCATTCTATTTCGGTATTAAGAAGATAGAATAAAAAAGAATACTTAGGTGTAATATTCAGTATACTTCATAAAAAGTAGAGCTAGAAAGTTTCCTAAGCTTAGTAGAAAAAGATTCACTGCTTTTGAGTGTTGCCTGGGTTCTAGTGCGTTTGTTCTGTCCTGATGAAGGTCCCAAGCCCCTTTCAGGTAAATTAATGGCCAGAAAAAGTCAGATTAGAAGGTCGATTTGACCATACTCTGTTCACTGTTACAAGGCGCTAATTGCCATCTCTCCATCTTGAATACTGAGCTGTAACAAGAGTTTATCATTGGAATATGGTTAGTCACGAAGTTCTCTAATAGGATTTTGAACTGCTGGATATTCTTATGTCACTGAGCTATTATAAATTAGCTGCTGAAGGTGGGGTGATTTGGCGGGGTAATGTTTAGTGTGGGCGAGAGAATGGAAACGTTTTACCTTTCACGGTCGGGACATATCAGGTATTCAGACAATTTTTATTACAGGGTGAGTCATAGGAGTAATGAGTGTTACATTGTTATCATTAACTCCTGCAGTCCGACAGAAATTGGATACAGCATTCATTAATCTCTTCAGCACGAACGAAATGTCTGTTGTATAAAACAGCGTGAAGGCAGGAAGTTTAAACAGTCAGCTGTCATGACATAGAGAACTCTAGTACCCTCTTCCAGTGGACGTCAGACGATTAACCCCAGTACCGTACTCCATTCCAAATAATGCCAGACGATTTTATTCAGCTGAGTGTGTTACAGGAGTAAGCCGAGGCCAGTGCCATTGAAAGAGGCCGTGAGAGGGAATATAGGTAACGCCTCCTGATAAGATAACACACCGATAACCTTATCTTATTATACAGTGCTATTACGGCTTCTCTTTACCCCCCACCGGTATTATATTCCCTGTTTCAATCGTAAATGACGGTCATATTTAACATTATCAAACTTATTTAACTCACAGCTAAGCAGAACCGTCAGACGTTAGCTGGAATAGAAGACTGGAGTTGTCCCGAGTATGAAAGAGTTAATGGTGACGGTATAAACACTCTCAGGCTCCCATGACAAACTCCAAACAGAAAATCATCTGGTGTTAAATAGAATACAGAACTGGAGTTGCCTCGAGCTTAGGGTTAACAATACGACCGTGAGACACCGACTAGGAGAGTATATATTGTTGGGTGGATATCGCTAGTTTGTTTTCATCTGAGGGAACTGGGCCACTCAGCCTGCATACGTCGTTGTTGCGTGAAATTTAGTGAGATGGGAATAAGTCTCCTTGGTTACTAGGCTTATTTTCCAGTCTGACTGCAACTGGCCATCAACTAAGATGGAAAAGGGGGATGCGGATCTTTTGCCAGGTTAGTAGAAACGGGCTATAGAAAGAAAGGAAAGACAAGGTGGAAAATTTTGGTAGGGAAGTATATGAGGGAGGAGGATGCGTCGCGGGAGTGAAAATTAGGAGAAAAGAAGGACCGAGAACAAGATAGAAATGAGAGGGAAAGACGCGGTGGAAGTATTAGATATGGGGTATGTGAAGGAGGATGGTGAGTCGCTGGACGAGTGAAAAATAGAAAAGAAAGACCCAAAATAGAGAGGAAAAATTAAGACGTGTGTGTGTGTGTGTGTGTGTGTGTGTGTGTGTGTGTGTGTGTGTGTGTGTGTGTGTGTGTGTTTGGGGAGGAGGGCTCGTTCCCAAGTATTCACTAGAGATTATATAGACAGGGATTTCGTTTGTGCCATGGATATATACATTCCCACATTCTCAGCCTTTCCCCGCTACGACCTCATTGTCTCGCCAAGGAAATGATGATAATGAAAATGAAACCAAGCATCGTAAAATTCCAGTTTGGCCTTAGTCATCCATTGAGATCCTTAATTTGTACCAGCTAGAGCCTGTCGCATTTTGGGGTGATACCGTGGCATTTCTTCTTTAGCGATTTATTTTAGACTGTTGCACCTTGATCGCATTGAGGTGGTTTGGCCATGTGGAGAGGATGGAGAATGAGAGATTGACGAGGAGAGTGTATGTGAGTGAGGTGGAGGGGTGGGGAGAGGGAGGGTGAGGCCAAGGATGAGATGGAGGGATGGAGGGGAGAGGTATATGAGAGGGGGGGGGTGAGCTGGGAGCAGGGCAGTGAAATGGCGGGAGACAGGGCGACATGGAGGCGATTTGTTTGTGGCCACCTCTTACGGGATTAAGGCGTCTGGCAATAGATAGATAGATAGATAGCACCCTGATCACCTCATGTATGGAGATTTCCTAGCATTCATTCTTGAGCGATTTGGCTGTTGCACCGTGATATCCTATTGTATGGAGATCTTTTAGCATTTCTTTTTTAGCGACCTATTTTGCCTTAGCACATTTGATTATACAGACTAAATCACTAAGGAAGAGGTGTCACGAAGCCACAAAATTCGTTTAAAATACGAACGCAGCCGATCACATTTTATCGTGAAATGTACTTCCTGCCAGTAATCTCATATCCACTTCCCGTAGTGTTCATGATAACATAAAATAATTTCCGTGATTCTCTTAGTAGCAGTTTCGTATCAATCCTTCTTATCTATCTAGCTGTCTTTCTCTTATGTCATCCACTCTTTTATCGTCTCATAAGGAACGTTGGGGTTCAGCACAATGCTCATTTTACCTTAACTTGGCCTAGATTTTCTTCCTTTTTGCAGCTTATTTTACGTAGTTCAGTGCAAGATTGAAGCTGTACTGCTGCTTCACATCCTTTGTTATCGTTCTTCTTGACTAGCACCATATTATTATTCTGGTGCCAATCTGTTGTTAAAATTCAGCATTTACGATAGCGAGATGGCAATTTTAGGCCAAGTTAGAGTAAAAGGCGTATACTCGTAGTCTGCTTAATCCAAACATTTTTAAATTTTAAGGCGGAAAAAAAAAAAAGTTGCTTCACCTGAATGACATTATGTGAGCAATAAACCCCAACCATCCCTCGGATCTAAACTTGTGGACCCCTGGGGCACATCCGAATGGAGCACCTTAACTCACTCATCCACCAGGCTTTCAGTTGGCTGTGTGTTACCGCTCATAGTAGCAAATACTGTCCTGGACTGCATTTATAACACCAGCAGTGATTTCCCATTGTACAGATCACGACTAATCCTCCATTCATCCTGTTATTAAATCACGTCACGTACTGTCGTCTGCAGTGATACCATATATTTTTTTCCCTACATAATGTAACGTGTACTACAGATGTAGAAATAGTTATGTAGTATTAAAGTATACGAAAGGAAAATACAACCACGCTCTGAGGTGACGTCTAGTTACTACTGAGCTGAATAGGATCGTGTGGCATTGGTAAGATTAAATTAGCTTTCTCGCTTTCTGAAAGGGTTAGTGGAGATTTCATTGTTCAGTTTAGTAGAGCCCCAGGGTAGTTGAGACCTCGTAGAGAAGAGGTTGCAGTTATCATTAGCCCATTGACTTTTTTTTTTTTTTTTCATTCTGCAGCAAGAATAATTAATCCAGTTGGGTAAAAATATCTCATAGCGAAGGGGTTAAGCTTTGCATCGCACCAGTTCACCTTGATTTTGTTAACTCTCAGCTAACTCATTCAATACAAGAACATCCTCTTTTCAAGTTCACACACACACACACACACACACACACACACACACACACACACACACACACACACACACACACACACACACACACACACACACACACACACACACACACACACACACACACACACACACACACACACACACACACACACACACACACACACACACACACACACACACACACACACACACACACACACACACTTAAAGAGAGAGAGAGAATGTCTATACTATCACAAGTCGATTTTATTTATCGATTTGATTGGACACTAATACGGAAGGGGTTAAGATCGTAATCCATCCAGTTCAAAAAGTCTGCTTTTAGCTAACTATAATCATATGAATATACTAAGAATATAAAAGTTATCAAATTCAAGGGATTAAACTTCCTTCTATTTCCTCGATTTGATTTTGCATCAGTTTAATTTTGGTAGAAAAATTGTACACAGATGTGGAAAATGATTGTTCTCTCTAAACACAGTTTCTGTTGATGCATTATGTTAGTGCTTTACTGCCGCATCATTGTTTGTTGTGTTAGTGCATCATGCCGCTGCGTTGCTTTCAGTTTGTTTATTTCGATGCCACATTCTGTTCACCATATCTTGCAATCTACATGGCACACCACGCTTGTTCTCATGTTTCTGGATCTTACTTACACCATTAAGTGAATGAGAAATAAGCTAATTAATGATGATGATGATGATGATGATAATTTTTATTTCAAAAGAAGCCATCAAGAAAAGAAAGATGACTGATAATATATGTTGTTTGAATATCTATGGCTGCAATTGTAGTGGATAGGTGTCACTTTTTTGTTGATTTTTTTTTTCTTTCGGAAGTAGTTTTTCATTAATAAAGAAAAATGCTTTAAAAATGTGGAGATGGAGTCAGGATTCAGGGGACGTGATTGGTGTGTGAATGTGTGTGTGACCCATTTCACTAGGCATGCTCTTAGTAGGTGTCCCTCCTCCTTGTTTTCTTTCATTATCTTCTGTACAATACTTCATCCCATCTTTAGATTAAAAAAAGAAAAAAAAATCAGGTTACTGGTGATATATAGGCTTGTATCGTTAGTTTATTAGTATTTAATTATCAGTACTGAAAGCATATGAAACAAAACCCCTGTACAAGAAAGTATTTAGTTTTCCTTTACATATGCTGCCCTGATAAATTCTTTGTTCGTACTATGTATGTGGTATTCTGTAGTTTCGTCATTAAGCCTAAACGCATATGTGTAAGATGTGTACAATTATTTTATTATTTGCATGTTTGTTTATTCATTTATTTTAGTAGATCATTGCCGCCGCCAAATGTTAACTTTGTGACTTTTTGTCCCTTGGTTTATAAACCCATACCCATCAGATTTTTTTTTTTTTTTTTTTTTTTTTTTTTTTTTTTTTTGTCGCGTATGCTGCCCCAAGACGATAATTTTGTGCTCATGTGACATTTTGAAAATTGTCACCAAACATACACAATAATTGTCGCAGATCCGAAAGTACTCAGTTCTTCGATCTATCGTTACTTATGCCGCTCAGAGACAAGTGTACGATCCCACCCCATCCGTAGGTGAGGAAAAGGGTCAGGATGATGACGACACTGTAAGTTCGTCGCAACAATAAATTCACAAAATCAACCATGACGACACATCTGACCACTTACACTGTCCGACAGTATTTTGATATGTCTTTCTCAGTATATCTTTTCAAGTGTACATAGACTGAAGTTATTGAAGTATGTTAACAACGTTGTTTGATGCTGTGTAGCACTTTCCTGTTATTCTCTTTTCACTTTAACTTGGCCTAAAACAGCCATCTCTCTATCTTGAATGCTGAGTTGTAACAGTAGATTAATACTAGAATACGGTGCTGACCACAAAGAAGTGCTGTGGGAAGGACATAGGGCCATAACATTGTCTTTTTTTGCAACAGAGCTACCTGAAATAAGCTAAAAAGGGACGAAAATCTGGGCCAAGTTAAAGTGAATGAACTATAGCCTGTGATGTGAGTAGTGTAGTATAGTGTGGGGAGGCCTGTTATAAGCATGTCACTTGTGAAATTTCTTCACCCTGCACCATATTTTCGTTGGTTGAAAGAGGCTTTTTAGCACCTCTTCCTTAGCGCTTAGATACTCTCTTGTATGTTATTTATATCCTTTCAGTGTCGCCATAGTTTACAGTGATAACATGTAAGCAGTAATATCATCACCCTTTGTCCCTGCCCCAAACTGGAGGGAGGTCATAGACAGGGTCTCATCACTAACGGAGATCTACTGTGTATTAAGGTGGTAGTTCAAAGTTTTGCCAGACTTCATGATGAACGGTTTTTGATGACACTTATTCGTGTAGCCTGTTAACAAGTTCGAGCTACCAGCAGCAGATCATCGTTCGGTGAGAGTCCTTGGCTGCCACTTCCCTTCAGCCAGGGACAGGGGTAAAGGGTGGGCAGAAACAGTGGCCTACGAATGTACATAATGCAGAAATAAACTAGGAAGGCGATGGTGCTAGGATGCCTCCTCATCCGACGAAAATTCGGTCCTTTGTCCCTTGATTTCTCTCTGGCTAATGTGTTGTGTTGCATGTTGTGCATGACGTGTGCAGCCGGCAGCCGCCGTATCGGAGGAGCCTGATAACTCCACTCCCGAGGCTGCACCTATGGAGGAGCGCGACAGGAGCCGCTCGCCTTCACCCCCTCCACACCACGACACAGAACCTGAACCCAAAACTGAACCCGAACCCCATACTGAACCTGAACCTCAAACTGAGCCTGAACCCCTAACTGAACCCGAACCCGAAGCTTCTAATCACGAAACTGAACCCCAACTCGAAGCTTCCATTGAGAGAGAGGAGAAAGAGGAGAGAAACTCTCCTCCTGAGGACGACAGGTCTTCTCATGGAAGCACTCATGAACCTGAAAATGAACCTGAACGTGAACCCCAAACTGAGGAAACTAAGTCAGAGGAAGATAAAACAGATAAGCCGGCCCCGATCTCTCCCGAGGCCGAGGCTGAGTCTGATCTCGAAGCGGAGTACGACAACGTGGATCTGGCGGGTGGGAGGGCGGAAGGGGACGTCGCCCCCCCCACTGCCCCCGTCCCCACCCCCGACCCCACCCCCGTCCCTGCTCCCGTCCAGCGCTCCTCCTCCACCTCCTCTCACGGCTCTCACTCCTCGCACGGCTCAAGCACTGCTCAGGTTGGTTTACCCCAGCCTGCCTCACCACCTCAACCCTCTAACCCACACCAGCAACCACCCTGACTCACACCCTTTCGCACTCATACTAATATCACTCACATACCTGTTTGCCTTACACTCCCTAGCATTCTCTCACATTAACTGATACTTGTCTCAACCCATTAACCCACATCAGCGGCCACCCTACCTCATCCATTTGCATTCATACTAGTATCACTCACATGCCTGCTTGTCTAACACACACACACACACACATTCATACCCCGTTGCATTCATACTAATATCCACTTACCTGCGTACCTCACACTCACTGTCCCTCTCCTTACATTCTCTCTCACAAACACATGTCTGAGTCCTTTATCCCACACCACCAACCTGCCTCTCACACCTTTGCACTCATCACCACCCTGCCTCCCACCCACTAGCCATCACCCTGCCACCCACCGTTTCACTCTCATAGCCAGCTGATGTCACTTGCATACTTTCTTCCCTCCCTCAGCACACACTGACAAACTAATACTTGTCTCAACCCTCTAACGCACAACACTTTTTCTCTCATCTTCTCCGCGGTCTTTTTGTTTCATTTTATTATCACACGCATTGGCTTATCTTTCACACTTACCTCACGCTTTCACAGTTTTGCCTCACACGTCTCCTATACTGTCTATACATTCCTCATACACTTTCGTCTTCCATTCACCATTCTCACTCTTTCTTCACCTTTCAGCTTATAAAAGCCTCGCCACATCTGCTTCACCACACCTGCCTCGCCACTTAGTCTCACCATTTTTGCTTAATTCGCTACACCTGTCTCACTACTTAGTTTGACCACACCTGCCTGACTAACCACAACTGCTTCACCACTTAGTCTCGCCACACCAATTTAATTCACCACATCTGCCTTCCCACTTAGTCTCACTACGCCAACCCGAACACACCTGCCTCATCAATTAGTCTCAGCACACCTGCCCACTTCCTATTCACGCTGCGTAACTTGCAGTTACAGACACACACACGCCGACTTCCTCCTCATTGTACTTGCTCTTGCCTCGAACAGTCTTTCGTCAGGTAACCCGTAATAATGTTTCCTTATGTTTCCAGCAAATAAAGTTGGTGTTAATCCAAGCAAAATAGAGTTCAGCTCAACTGGACTGAAATAGCCTCGCAGGACAACTCATTTACCCATATTGTATAACTCAGCTATCACTGAACCTAAACACTATAATACAGCTCGTCACAAGACAATTCAACTTTAACAATAATGTGTAGCTCAACTCTTAGCATTACACTCCAACACAGTACATGTCAAGTCAATGTGTACCTCACAGAACAACTAAGCTCAACCATAAAGCAGCCTAAACGCTACAGTGCAACTCAAGTCAACCTAAATAGCTTCAGAGGACAACTCAACTCAGCCATAATGTGCGTCAAACGTAGCTAACCCCAGAAATGCGACTTATTTGAACTCAGATAGCCTAAACACAGTAATACAGTACAACTCAAATAAACTCATACGACACTGACCTCCGCCATAATATTAAACTCTGCTATCCTAAATCAAAATATAACTCGTGTCAACACACACAACCTCACAGGACGGCTCATCTTAACCATAATATGTAACTCAGCCATAACTCATCCGCCACTTATCCTCAGAAGACAACTTATCAAGTATCTCAGCTCAGCTCATCTCGCTCTGACAGGACAGCACAACAAACTCTACTCAGTTAATTATCAACACAACACAACGCAATACAAGCAATACAGTTTCAGCAGAATCATTAGCTCAGCTGCCAACACAATGAACTCTTAACTCAGCCCAGTTAAACTCTGCACATACAGATTCACTTTAATATTCACCAGTGAATAAATACAATGAATAAATAAATAAATACACTCATGTACTGGAATCAGACGTCGTCGATCCCCGTGCTTCTGTACTCTGGGAATACAGAATACAAAAGTAATATACAGTAGGTCACTGTCTTCTATAACCCTAACATTCTCTCTCTCTCTCTCTCTCTCTCTCTCTCTCTCTCTCTCTCTCTCACACACACACACACACACACACACACACACACACACACACACACACACACACACACACACACACACACACACACACACACACACACCTTACCTCGGCAGTCTCCCTCCTTACCCTCACTCCTCCTTTAGTTCTTTCTTTCCCTTTCCCTACGTTCATCCCATCCTGTCCCTCTTGCCCTTGCACTACTCTCATCCCTTTCTCTCCTACTCGCATTCCTGCACATCTCTTGCCCTCTCCTTCCCGCACACCTCTTACTCTCACCCTCACACATTCCTCTAAATACCTCCTGCCTTCATCCTACCCATTTCGTTTGCCCATACCCCACACATCATCCCTTCCGTCTTACCCTCCTTCTCCATCTACCCTCACATGCCACTCACCTATGCCCCAACAACCCTTCCTTCCACCTCACACCCACCTTCACTTACCCCACACCTCTCACTCTCCTACACCCTGACACCCTGCTTGCCCTTACATCACATACACCCCCCCCCACCCCGACCACACCCCCACCTCTCACGTCCACACCAACACCCCCTCCTTCCACACCCACAACCCACACCTTCAGTCCACACATTTCCTTGCCAGCAACCCCTTGATCTGTTGATGTATTTTTTTTTTTTTTAGATTATTCCAGCTATTGCAAGACGATTTTATTTAATTTAAGGAGAGTTCTCTGATTGTGAAAGGGCTGTATCTTACCCCTCCAGTTTGGAAAGTCTCTCTAAAGCTGAATATAATCGTCTGTAAGTAGCAGGAATGAAGGTGGAAAAATACGTCATTAGAGTGTTTGGAACAGTTTTATATGATCATTTCACTTAATTTTGTTCATTAATTTCTTACAAGTTTCTCGTAAGCAGTTTTTCTTCTTTGTGGCCTTGTTATGTAACCTATTTATTCTTTTGTTATTAATATCCGTTAATTATGTCCTTTTATTGTTTCTTGTTATTTTTGCCCATTTTCTTGTTATTGCAATGCCTGTTTTATTTCTCCCATATTTTTTTCCCCTGTAAATACTTGTACATACGCATGCTTTATGAACGTTATTTGTTATTACCCCCTTCACTAATGCTTTATAATGTTCTTTCTAACGCCACATTATATTTTCTTTCAGCTTAAAGAACACTGTTCCTGGTGAAGAGGTAAAAAACAATATTTACGGAACGATTACATTTTTCTTTTTGCTTTCAGTTCGTGATGATTTATCTTATTCTTGATACCTCCATTCGATATTATTGGGCTTTTAGAGCTCTCACTGTGAAGGAGTTAATATAATCGTAGTAGTGGCATCAGCAGCACCAGCACCAGCACCAGCACCAGCAGTAGTAGTAGTAGTAGTGGTAGTGGTAGTAGTAGTTGCAACCTCGGTCTCGTATGAACGTGAACCCAGTGGACTGGAAGCCAAAGATGCCCTTCCGTAGTCAGGCGTAATGTGCTGAATAAATATTCAGGGATGAGGCGTTACGAAGACCGAAGCAGACTGTGATTAAAGCCTCAGAGGGGTAAACATGGTGACTGGGGAGCTCCAGGTTTTCGCCAGTTTCAACAGTGTTACGAGCGATCTGGATTCTCTCAGCTTCTGGCGTGTGTTACATGAAATGCCTGAGAATTTGGTGGTGACAGCAAGATCGTAAGTGCTCAGTGTAATATTTAAGGAGAGAAATTAATGTCTTTGGTTTAACACCAGTGCCCAACTTACCGGCTGATTACGGCGCATGTGCAAAGACTAGGAAATGTGTGAATACAGCAGAGCAGCCGGGAAGTCAGTTACTTTCATCCCTCCCCCTATCTTCACGGTAGCCGAGTGGTTAGTTTCATGGTTCGATCCTGGTGATTCCAGCAGTTGTCACTCTGCTCAAGTTTCCAGCCACCCGTTGTGGATCGGTAAATAAATTGATTGCCTTGGGTAACATCTAGGAGAGGTAATTTGGTAGCCAGGGTAATGAAGTGACCTTGTATCCCAAGACAGTGGAATAATAACTCGCGGGAATCGGAAAGAAAGTATCAGGAAAAAAAGTAACAGTAAAAAAGTAACAACTTTTCCTAGGTTAGGTCAGGTTAGATTAGGTCAGGTTAGGTTAGGTTAGGTTAGATTAGGTCAGGTTAGGTTAGATTAGGTTAGGTTAGGTTAGATTAGCTCTTTCCCTTACGTTTTTTAGTTACTTTTTTTCCTGATACTTTCTTACCGGGATTCATAACTCGCCACGGGCTCAGAGACCTAAGTTATGGAGAAAAACTACGTAGCTAAGCATTTCACGCCTTCTGCTTCACCTTTACCCCCACATACTCACCACTACACACACCTGTGGCACCCTTTTCCCTGGCCGCATATTCCCGGTCTGCTGCAGTTCGGCACCCGACCCGGTTTAGGTTAGGAGTAATACGTGTATTTTCTGCTGAGAAATACACTGAGCAAAGTTAGAAGAGAATCATGTGGTTGGTTTGTGAGCTACGACCCGAGCGTCACCTACGGCTCAGCGACTCACGTAAGTGCCAAATATCGATAGACATAGGGAATATGCATCCGGGCCGCCCCCTTGTGGTGGCCCCCCCCTACACCACACGAACTACGGCTGAAAAAGGTATGGCGTGGCCGCTGAGTGAACTGAGGTTATTGCAACGTGCATAGCTGTGTGAGATAAATAAAAATGCCCTCATAGATAGCATCATTGCATTAAGAGGGGGAGACCTAGGCGTTGTGTTGGAAAAGAAATTGGGTGCAATCGTGAATGAACTGTAAACACTGAGGCTCGAGTTATCATCTTCTGAAAGCTTTATTAGCCGTAACATAACTGAACTGAAGGGCAAGATAACAAAACAGCAGGAAGAGATAGCAGCGTCTTCTCGAGGCAGTGGATCTGCGCCAGAGGGAGACCCAAATGATGGTGCTTGATATCTCTGATCACCAGGAAAGCTTGGAAGTTTCCATGACGGACGAAGAGAAACTACAGGTGTTGCCAACCATCGGCGACGACTGTGTTGTATGTTTCCACCACTGATTGTGCCACCATATCTGAGATGAAATGTTATTGTTGATGTTGCAATCCCAGGCTCATCTGTACATGATCCCAGTGGATTTGATCAAACCGGGTAGTTCAGTTGGTCAATCCCAGAATTCTTTTGTTGAGACTATTAAGGGACTACCTGTTTAGTGCATGAAATGTTTTGTGGTATTAGTGGCTGCATTGTAATGTGAAGTGTTTTTGTAGATGTTTTTTTGTGTTGTTATAGCAGGGTAACCGGATTGTAGCCTAGAGATGGAGTGAGATTAGGCAGATAGAGGACGAGATGTAATTCGGAGAATCGCTGGGATTGGATGGAATAAGCAAACAGCCAATAGATCAGAGTGGAAGAAGTTTGGAGAGGTCTTTGCCCTACTGTGAACTAACTCGATAATGATGAATATGATGATGATGATTTTGTAGCAGGGAAGGATGATGAGAGATTCGCAGTCTGGGCTAGATAGACTTCTGTTTCTCTGGGTAGACTAGGGATGCATGAAAACCTTTGATACATATAACGTTAGACTCGAAGCAGACCCGCGACAGTGTCGCCTGCTGGGCAAAACGAAGATGAAAGAAGCAGACAGATCCATTGAGGGAATTTTGTCGAGAGAAATGCCAACCTAGTCGTCAGGAGAGAGTGGAAGTGACTCAGAGATGTGGAAACCAGGGAACGTAATCAACTAGAGAACGTTGATCGCATGAGTGAACCACCTGGACAGTCACGTTGAGATGACGTTGTGAAATGTCGGTGGAGTGCTTGGGATTTTCAGCGAGACTACAGATTTGTACAAATTTGTCGTCCCGTGGAATGTTAAGTGTCCAAACTAAAATGAGCAGTTGAAGTTTGCAAGTAGAAGTTGCAGATGTCTTGTAGCTAATTGCCAAACGAAATGATGCCTCCTGTAATTTAAATAGAATCGTCTAGTGATCGGAAGAATAAAGTTAAAGGACGTGGTTAAAGATTTTTTAAAACTAAGATGTAAACATTTTATTATGCTCGCTGCCTCCACTCGAATTCTTTAAATAGGACAAGCACCTCTTTCCATTTTTTTTAGTCCATATTACGACCAGACGATATAATTAATCTTAGGAAAGACTTGTAGTGCATAAGTGGCCTGTCAAGACTATAACTCCAGTTCGAAAAGTCAGTCCTAAGCTGAGTAAAATCGTCAGGAGATGGCAAGAATAAGATGAAAGATATCTTCGGGCTAAGTGAATTTTCGTAGTGGTCTCGTATTATTTTTGGTTTGTGCGTCAGTGTATTCATCGTCCTCCATCCAGACTAGTCAGTGCTTCGAGATGATAATAGGACACTCCCTTGAACTGCGGCCGGCTTTCCGTATACATGACTCTACTATGTTCAGTTTAACGAAGCCTAATATTATCTTTCCTTCGAGAATACTGAGCTGTAGCACTGAAATATGGCACTTGTCACAAGGAAGTGCAGGGCCGTAGTGTTGTCATATTCTGGCACTGAGCGAGCTGAAGGAAACAGGCTGCAGAAGGACGAAAACCGCCACCAGGTTAAAGTGAATGAATAAATAATCAATTCTGTATAAAATAACACGGCCAGGAATCACACCCTTTCACAATTGCTCTTTCTCCCTCACTCCAGTCTGTATTGAAATTATAGTTACAGGTGGTGGAGTTAGAGTGAGAGAGTGTTTAGGGTGGGGAGACGTGGGAGAGTGTAATTCTGGTTTGGATTGGATTAGTCAGTGGTGTCAGGTGATGTCGGGCCACTGTTACACACGCGATGGGTATTCTTTGCACCTCCATGACTACCCATAGAAGGGAGAGCTTGGTGGTTGATACGCATTGCAATATGATCTTCCTTTCCCTCCCCTCCCTCCTCCTCCTCGTCTCTTGTCTCGTTTCTTCCCCTCCCCTCATCTTCTCCTCTTTTCTCCCCTCCCCTCCCCTCTCGTCTCTCACATCTATCTGTTCTGTTCTATCTTCATCTATGCTGTTCTTGTCTCTTCGATTCTATATTGTTCTTCTCTGTGGTATTATTCGTCTCTCCCTCTCTCTCTCTCTCTCTCTCTCTCTCTCTCTCTCTCTCTCTCTCTCTCTCTCTCTCTCCTATACTGTACTACTTCTGCTACTACTACTACTTCTGCTACTACTACTATTGCTGCTACTACTACTACTACTACTACTACTACTACTACTACTACTATCCACTTCTCTCTGTACTATACTATTCTTATCTCTGTCTACTACTAGTCTTATCTCTGTCTACTACTTGTCTTATCTCTGTCTACCGCTCTTCTTAGCTCTGTTGTTTTTCTCTTCTCTCTCTACCACCACGAAGTCAGGCGTACACTCCAGGGCCTTCCTCTAAACCGTATTCATCTCACACTGCTTGTAATCGCTCATTTAATGCCACCTTAGCGGTTCCTGTGAAATTCCTATTCAGTCGCTAAACCAAGTTGTATTCCATGTCGTTACAAGGTCACAGCCTCCTCACTGCTGTGACATTCAGTATTCCATCATCAAAACTCCCCAAGCTTACTAGCATAAGAGATAACAATAGCAAAATTGAATAGCTGTGTCATCAGATTGAAAGGGTTAATTAATCATTTCTAAGGTACTGAAGTTACATCCATTCATACAAGCTCAATCAGTATTGCAATGACCATCTTCCATATCTACAAAACGGTCTTCACTTTCAGTTATTTTATTTTTATTTTTTCTTGGAACAATCTTGCGACCTTCTGGCCTTTGGTCCCATTTTGTTTGAATGAAAAAAAAAGAAAAAAAAACCTACGTCTACGAACTTGAGTTGCAGAAGAGAATTTTTTTAAGGAGTACCTGTCTAGCTATTCCAGAAGTGTTGACTCAGTCCTTGGGCTCTCAGGTCCTAAGATCAGTTCTCTGTCGCAACTAAGTTTTTTTGTTACATGGAAGATAATGAAAGAAGAGTCATGGACAGTTTATGCACTCTTCCTTACTTACCCCAGTTATGAATGGGAATTAATTAACCTCTTTAATCAGTTGACATAATTATTGGTAATTTCTTGCTACTCTCAGGGGATTTTATTTCATACTAAGGCCTTATACTGATGAAGTTATCAAAGGCTATAGCAGTTCAGAAAAGTCCCTTCAGGTTTGATAGTCATTATAAAATTGTTGATGGCAAGCATAAAATGTGAATGAGGTTCTCGGGTTGAAGGGCCTAAGTTTGGATCTTGTCACAAACCCACACTGTGTCTGCAACTGGTCAAGCCTCATTTACCCAGCCACTGAACACACCACTAAGTGCCTTTGATGCCACTCTGTCTGTTATTGCCATCGCCACTACTGCACAAATTTTACCCTTACCCGGCCTGAAATTGCTGTCTACCCCATCTTGTATGCCGAGTTGTAGCAATAAATTAACACCAGAATTTATGCTGGTCATAAAGAAGTGCTATGGAAAGAATGCATAGCTGTAGTGTTGTCCTATTCTGCCACTGAGCTGCAAGAAATGGGCTTCAAGAGATTGAAAATCTGGTCCAAGTTAAGGTGAAACGCATATACTAGCAATTCTATACTCTATTTTAACTTGGCATAAAAATGGCATCTCTCCTTCTGGAATGCTGAGCTGCAACAGATTAACACTACAATGTGATGCTGGTAATGAAGTGTTATGGAAACAATTTAGAACCTTAGGATTGTCTTGGTCTAAAATTGCCATCTCTGCACCTTCAATGCTTTGCTCTGACAAGAGATTAACGCTGGAGTGTAATGGTGATACTGACGAAGTACTGTTGAAAGAATGTAGAGCTGTAGTATTGTCTAATATTGCCTGTTGGCTATAAGAGATTAACACTAGAGTATGGTGCTAGATGTGCAGTGGTATCGAAAGGATGTAGGGTTGTAGTATTGTTGTGTTCTGCAGCTGAGCTGTGGGAATGAAGCTGCCAAAGGATGAAAATCTCTGCCAAGTCAAGGTAGATGGAGTGCAGCATTACCAGTACCAAGCCAATATTACTAACATAATCAGTGCTACAACTACTACTGCCAGCATAATCATAGACACTACTATCAACAGTACCATTAATACAACCACTGCTGCTAGCATAATTACAACTACTGCTGCCTACATAACTATAACAACTACTGCCTTCATAAGTACAACCTCCACTGCCAGAATAACTGCAACCACTACTACCAACGCGACCATCACGAAAGTCATTACCAATACTACAACATTGTGACACCACTTTTTATGTCCCCAGCAGCATTCCAGTCATTGAGATTTTTCTTTACTAGAAACATAAAAGTAATAGACATTATAGTTGTCATCAGTTAATATTGCTAATAATCACAGCTGCTGGGACTAATATCTTCTTTATCACAAACCTAAATATTCTCACCATTAAAAGTATCCTTCATCCCTCCACCAGTACTTGTAACTCTTTCATTTTTTTTTTCTAGCTTATTCTTCCTACCCTCAGTCAGTGATATTCAGCTAAGAGTCCCTATATCCTCGCTTTCTCCTAGAGTTAGCAAAGATAATACCTTATTACAAAAAATGTTATTATATTACTGGGGTTGATAATTACCACAAATAAATCATAATTATCATCACCATAAATATTACAACTTACCTCAAGACTTCTGTCAGCCACTTTTAATCTCAGACTACATTTGTGGCCACTGTAGTTACTAGTACCTCCACCAAGACCATCACCAAAGTCAACCCCGTCACCTCCACTAATATGAAAAGTACAGTATTACCATCACCTAATCCCATCAACAAAACCCCATCTGTATCATCATCATCATCATCATTTTTCATTATCATCATCATCATCATCAAATCTAACGAGACCTAAACTAACACCAGCAGTTACCACACATTACCGTTCCCCATCATCTGGCTCCACAACTTAACCCAAGTTTCCCCCCAACAGAGTCCTATGAGCACGTCCCCCACACCACCTCCGTCACTGGAACCAACACCTGCACCTGCACCCACCCCAACCCCAAAGCCAACACCACCACCACCTTCTTCAGTAGCTAGCAACAACTCTTACAACTCCAGGTGAGTGTAGGAATAGGTAAGGGAATTGACGTGGACACTTCTCATGGTTGTTTTCTTGAGTTCTGTACAGTATTTATTCACTAGGCCCCATACCCCCACCTGAACTCACACCTGCACCCACTTCCATTTCCTCTTCCACTTCCTCTTCCACTTCCATTCCCACTTCCTTTTCCACTTCCACACACACTCCCTTTCCCACTCTCACTCCCACAACCACACCCACTCCCACAACCACACCCACTCCCACAACCACAACCACACCCACTCCCACAACCACACCCACTCCCACAACCACAACCACACCCACTCCCACAACCACACCCGCTCCCACAACCACACCCGCTGCCACAACCACACCCGCTCCCACAACCACACCCGCTCCCACAACCACACCCGCTCCCACAACCACACCCGCTCCCACTCCCACAACCACACCCACTCCCACAACCACAACCACACCCACTCCCACAACCACAACCACACCCACTTTCACTCCCATTACCACTTCCACTCCCATAAACACTTCCACAACCACACCCACTCCCACCTGTTCCTGCACCTGCACCCACACTCATACCCACCCCTGCAACTGATCTGCAACCACACCCATACCTACACCTGCTCCCTCTCCTGCTCCCACATCCATACTAAAACCTACACGTGCATCTACCACCACCCATACCCCCAAACCAATAGTTCCAGTCACAAGCAACAACCCTTACAATTTCAGGTGCATTTATGAAGTAGACGATGGCTGATGTGAACTCACGACAGCCTAGTATTGCTGTATGGGGGATATTGCCGATGGAGTACCTGCTCGTGCTTCTTGGATTATGAGTAGATGGAATACTTTTATTAGGCACAACCTTTATTAGATACTTTGTTTATAGTTCTCCAACTCTTATGTTTTCCTTTTTCTGGATCCCCCCCCCCCCCTTTGTAGGAAGGAAAGGAGTTTAGAATGATGATGATGATGATGATGATGATGATGATTCTTAGTACAGTCAGGCAGTTTAGTCTAATACAAGACGGACCCCACTTATGGTAAATAGGTTAACATGGTGCCATTGTTTTCAGTTGTTTGTTCAGTTCAGTCACTTTCACTGTTATTACCCACACCAAATTACCATCCACTCACTCGATGTAGTGCTGTTCTCGGGTGTCTGCCCTTTCCTATCTCCCATCCTTCTTTCCTTCCATCCTCTTCTGTCTTTCTTTCCTTCACTCTTTCCTCGTCCCTTTGCCTACGGGTGACTTTACACTCTCTCCTCTGTCTTTCTTTCCTTTATTCTTTCCCCTTCCTTCTGCCTTGGGGTGACCCTACACTGAATGACAAGCCAAATTGTTTCCTCTACACCAGGAAACAATTTACTATGCTGGGTGGTAACCATATAACTAGATTTTGGCGCCTGGTGGTTTAGTGAGTAATTACAGTGCTCCAATCGGATTGGGCCAGTGAAGGTTTATATCCAAGGGATGGTTGGGATTTATTGCTCACGTAATGCCACTCAGGGATGAGTGAGGCTGGTCACTCTCATCTTAAATGTCAGGACCAACTTCCCTAGCCCCAGGCCCCTAAGCATCGTATGGGGCAATGTAGGATTGGATGTTGAATGAATGAATGAATGAATGAAGGTAATGGCCTGATGAGGGTTTCTTGAGTTATCTGACCAGATAACAGACTTGTTCTCTGTATCTGTCTTCTTAAGGTTGAGGGTATAGACAAATAAGTGTGTATGCAGTAACTCTTGATTTATTTTATATTGGATGTTCCTACCAACAGATTATTTCAAATGAATTTGAATAGGCTTCAAGCTTTAGAAGTAAGATATATCCATCCTTAGTTCCTGCACAACTAGAAGTATATCCTAGATTGGATAGAATTATCTGGAGAAAATAAATATAATGTACAGGACAGTATATGGTATAGTACATCAGATTGGAGGAGTTAATCTGAAAATATATTTCACTTAAGAGGCTTCTTTATGACTGATTCATAGTAACAGGTGAATAAACTAGGTGGGTGGTAAATTGCAGGAAAAAGGTTTTTATTTCCCAACATTTAGAACCACACAGCTCACTAAGGTGGTGCTGCTGGAGAGAGGACTGCTGTTGAATCACTCTTCAGAATGTTCATTTTTCTATTATGCCTGCCAAACTCTCCAGAGGGTAACTGAAGTGTAAGTACATAATTGAGGCTGGGGAGAGGTGCTGTCACATGTTGGCACCAATTTGACCAGGAGGCTATGCTTCCTCAGCTTCCTTCCAGTTCTTTAAAAGAGGATAGTGGGCCGAAGGAGAAGGCAGCTTCAGTCTGCAAGTCACCAAGTTCATATTCTGATGAACTTAGGGACCACAGCAATAAGAACGCTTGAAGATAGAGACTGAAATTGTTCCAGAAGATGCATTTTGGGACTAAGCTGAATAGACTTACGTTAGTGTCATGCCCACAGTCATAAAATGTGTGCCATTGTCATAGTTTGGAGGTGCATTTGATTGATGGTTACCTAATTTGTTTTACAGTGCATGTACTTAGTCAAGGGTTTAAACCATGGGCAGAATTTTGTCAGTGCTGGTAGTATGTCCTTTCATATACTTGCATGCATTCATTCCCTGCCAGATCTATTGATGACACAGATTCGGACAAATTATGGCCATTAGTGTACAGTACAGTACAATGCTTCGATGTTTACCTGCGTCACTCACCTTACAGACTCCCCTTCTCCATTTGTACAATGCCAGCATTTGGAATGATTAATTTTGGCTACCACCCTTTTTCTGAGATGGTTGGTCCTACAGTGGACTTAATATGCAATGTTACAGTAGTAATAGTTATGCCAGATGCAAGTATTTGTGGCTTTCCCTCCACCAACAGAGTTGGATGGAGGTTATGTACTCGCTTGTGTCAGTCTGGCTGTTTGTGTTCGAGATATCTTAAAGTTGTTATCAGATTTTAATGAAATTTGGTGGATCAATGTGCCATGGGTCAAGGAAGAATTGCTTAGATTTTGAGGTGGGTCCAGATCCATAGGCAGGAATAAATAATGAATTTTATTGGCATTGGAGAGGTATGGGCTCTCTGAGATTGCATAACAGGGCAGGCTAAGACTGAGAACTAACTAACTATGTCAGATTGTAATAGTATTTGCCTGGTAAGAGAGAGATATTACAGCAGTAAATCAAATTTTGTGGCTGTTGGTGGAGGTATGCAGTGTGTGTGTGTGTGTGTGTGTGTGTGTGTGTGTGTGTGTGAGCTTGTTTTATGTATGTGTTTGTGTATGTACTGTAATAAAAATTTGCTACATCTGACACCGGCTACTTCATTTCCAGTGACCTTAGCTTAAACATGTCTGGTGCTGGTATGTGTGTGTATGTGTGGCTTTGGGTGTTTGCATGTGTGTATGTTTATCTTGGCATATTTCTGTCACAGTATCATATCTGACCTCTGCCATTTTCCTTCCAGTGGCCTCAACCTCAACATGTCTGCAGCTGAAATGCGTGCCATGCTAGCCCGCAAGAAGAAGGCTGACCCCCGCAAGGACACAGTCGATCTCAAGAAGAAGTACGAGATCATTCAGAACATGTGAAGTGGTGGGAGCAGTCACAGTGGCCACAGTCGAGTCATCTTCACGCTGCTCTATCTTTCCTAGTTTCATACATTTAGGACCGTGTTACTAAGACTGAGTGTGGGAAGGGGTGAGCAAGCCTCTTAATTTTTTTTTTTTTTAATTTAATCTTACACTGTTATCTACCACCTGTGTATTTTATTCAGGCAGACACTAGTTGATATTGTTCAGATGCAGGGAATCCAACACCATAAATCCTTTGATTGCTAAAATTTCCCTCAGCTGAATGAAAATCATGTAGTTTTAACCTGAATAGAATCCTGAAGTGTGCCAGTAACAGCAGAATCATTTATAGAACACCTGTAAATGTTAGATGTGAATAGCTTGCATTCCACATTACAGAGAGTATATAGCAGTGATACTTAAAGAACAGACATGTTCTTCCAATATAACATGCTTGTGAAATTATCATCAGAATTTCAGGGTTTGTCCATACCCTCATGCTCTCAGTTTTCATAATATGTCCCATAGTCCTTGTTACATGTTGCCCTTTTTATACCCTTTTCTTCCCCATATCCACAGTAAATTGCAGAAAACTTCACTGATAACCCCACTGATCCAGGCGACATTCTTTTAGTACATTCTTGCTGCAACCACATTAATTTTTTTTGGAGGGCACCTTAGTAGTAAAGGGATTAGTGGTGGTAATATCACTCCCTGAAAGTTTGAAAAGTCTCCCAAGCTGAATGAAATTGTCTGGAGACAGTAATGCTAAGAATAAAAGTATGTTATTGGACTGAAGGGGTTAAGGTGCCCAGTAAAGTACAGAATTGAATAATTCCCCTTAGAGCCCAGAAACTGAATATTCATCTCCTTCATGCCATCTCCTGAGGATTTTATGATAATGGAGCCTTCTTAAATAATACAAAATAAACAATTTATGATAAACTTTCTGAACTGGAGGGATTCAAAAGATCATTAATAAACCTCTTCTATACTTGATATCTCTCCTGAAGCTGAGTAGAATCATCCGATAGCAGCAAGAATAAATTGAAAAGAACATTGGCCAGACCCAGATTCAAGATCCTCCAATTACCGTAACAATACCGGTACTATTTGTAGGGAAAATGTAATACTTTAGGACACTTACTTGACATGTTACAAGGACTGCCTGTAATGTAATTCATTGTCCAGTGATTGTTATGAGAGATTTTGTATATTTCTTTAGGTGTTATGTAAATATCACTTAGATTGTCAGATGTCACATAAACATTAATTACCAGACAGATGTAAAAAAAAAAATCTGACCAGATATGTTTGGTTGATCTAGATCTAGAGGATTATTTTTTCGATCCTGCGTAACCCCATCCTTAGGTAAGGAAAAAAAGGTTAAGATGATGATGGTGATGAGGACTGTTTTTCCATTTCTTATGCAGTATTAAGAATGCTCACCACTGCAACACTATACTCATTATTTCTTACTGAATCCCACAGCAGTCTCCCTACCTGAATAATGTCATGATGAGGGAGCAAGAAAGCAGTGAAAACTGGTGTTATCATACTGCAATTCTTGAAATGACCTGCTGGCAACGTTTATAAAACTCTTTGTGTTTTATGTAGGCAGGATAATAATGATCCTTTCAGGTGATACGATGTATATTAACTGTATGTTGATAGTGATGAGTAATAGTCTAAACCCTTTGCAGTCACATATCACACTGCCTATACTGGGGCCTCTTTATAAGCAGCCTTTTTATTACAGAGAGATTTCTTGTTAGAGGTACATTGCTGCATGTGGGAGTGATTTGCCAGTTTTCTCCAATTTACAGTACCAGTCAAATAGAAAAAGCCCATACTTTGGGAACGTACTGTCTCTACTAGCTTCCAATTTTCCCCTAATTCACAGTACTAACAAATAAGAAAACTTGTGATAATTATAAACATTTCTTTGACTTATACTGTATATGGATTGTCCTTTACTAGCTTAGCCATGGGGGACCCACTTGCTGCTCAATTGGTATACCCATACTTTACACTTCATACATTCCGGCAGCTTAGGAAATACTAGGTTCTGTGATTATGAGTCCCAGTACCTCACTCCTAACTTCTGATTTTTTTTTTCAGTGATGTTACAAGTAGGGTGAGAAAGGTGAACCTAGAGGAGTGAATTCAGTGCTGTTGTAGGAAGCTCTGATAATGCTTCATTCAACACTGTACTTCTGATTTTTTTTTAGTGATGTTACAGTTAGGGTGAGGAAGGTGAACTGGAGTGAGAGAATTTTGTGCTGCATGTTTAACCCATCCAGCACAGGGATGTCATTTTTTTTTTATTCTTTCCATATCTGGCAGTTTTGTTCAACTAAGGGTAGACTTTTCAAGCTGATGGGGTTAAACATAGCCTTAATAAAGCCAGGATACCAGTGGCTTAGAGTGGTGAGTGAATAGTAGCATGGTTCATTCACTTGCACAAACCTTGATTAGTATCTCATTCAGTCAGTTCTTATTTCTGGTTCTCTGGACCCTGCCTCACCCCACCCTGGAGTGGGGAATGAGGTCTGGATGATGATGATGATGATAAAGATAAACCTTTTCAGTATGGGAGGCTTTTCCCAGGTTGAATAAAATCTTCCACTAACAACAAGAATAACTTAAGAAGGGCACCAACCAGATTCGGTGTTTAGTCACCTTTATTTTTGTCTGTAGTGTCAAGTTCCTGTGCCATTCGAGCTCAGTAATTAGGTGTTCACAGACTGTTTATACAATGGCATTTACTACATTATGGACCATGTTGTTGCTAGTTTAGGAGGCTTTGTAGCACCTCTTCGTGATATAGGTTTTTGCCATGTGGTGCAGATGGAGAGTGAGACACTGACTAGGAGAGTGTTTGCAAGTGATGTGGAAGAAGAGGGGGTGGGGGGGGGAAGAGCAAGACTGAGGAGAGGGAGCAGGAATGGGATGGAAGAGGTATGTGAGTGAAGCTGATGTGAGTTGGAGGGAGGGTACCCTGGTGGCATAGGAGAGAGGGAGGCATGTAGGTGATTTGTTCAAAGCCATCTCCTCATGGGCTAAGGCATTGTGTTGTAGATAGATGGGATTTTTTTTTTTTTTTTTCCTTATAGCAACATATATTGAGTAGATGAGAATACAATATATATCATGGGAAGGTTGTGTTAGTGGCAGCACAAACAAGTGGTGCTATGTCCTGATTGTTAGATTTTTTTTTTTTTCCTGATCATTCCATGGATTAATTCTTGGATGTCTGTGGCACACTTTCAGCTGAGTAAAGCCATAGAGCTTTAGCTGAAATAGAGTAATGTAGTTGTCCCAGTTATGAGAGTGTTAATGCTGTCTGTATTCTCTCTCTGGATCCAGTGACACACATGTAGCATAAAATAATCATCTGGTGATAGCATAAGTAGAATGCTGGAGTGTTCTTGGTCATGAGAGGGTTAATGCTGGCGATATTAACTCCCATGGGTTCCTAGGACATTCAGTCAGCTGACTGAAATCACCTAGTGGGTAGCTGGCATAACATGAGAAAAATGCAATCATGAGGGAGTTAATTTAGCATGGTATTGTGTGACATGATGCATGTGCTGTAGGACCTTCAAGAGGTATGGAAAAAATTACAGCTAGCCCTATTTATTACTGTGGGGCTGTGTAATAATTTACAAGTGACACTAGTGTCCTCAGACTGCTCTAAGACCTTATGCATAGTGCCCCCTGTGGATTTCTGAGTGGAGTACTGTATATTTAATAAAGTATGTAAGAGAACAGTTTTGTTGATGGAAAAAATATAATGTAAGAGAAGTGGGGTGAGAGATGTGTCTGAGTGGATTATGTTATGGAACTAATATAGGGTATATTAACATCCCTTAACTTACTTCCCACCTTTGAAAGGAAGAGAATGAATAGCGGAAGGGCAGTTTCAGCCTGCAGTCCACTGGGTTATGTCCAGATGAGCCTTGGACAGCAACAAAAACATTTCTGAGGCTGGTATTATTATGATTTGAGGCTTTCTGACACTTTTTTCATGGTAGTTTATCTTGAACATTACACCTCAGTATTCTCGTTTATGCCACTTATATCTTTTTAAATATCAGCATACTTTGCATAACATAGAAGGAAATATTGACGTGCCATATGCAGAAGTAAACTGGTAAGGAAGAGGTGCTAAAAAGTCACCTAAGCTGATGAGAACACAAGTATGAATGAGGGTGAGGACAGATTCATAGTTACTATGGTAAGGGGAAATTCAAAGCATAAGTTGTTTAGATCATGTGTGATATAGAAAAGGGTGGAGCAGTACATTGGCGAGAAAGATGGGGAAGCAAAATAGTGTTTGAGAAATTGAGAGGTATAGAAGCGGAGCATTACACTGATGAGTAAAGACGACGATGAGAGAGAGAGATCGAGGTATGGAAAAAGAGGGTGGGGCAGTAACTAGGTGAGAGAGAAAGGAGAAGAGAAGTGTTTGAGAGAGACATAGGAAATTATACAAGGCCAGAGTTGCCTGGAGGCAGTTCTGTAATAGCCATCCTCTGTTGGCTGATTTCTGTGAGGGAGCAAGGCATTAGAGATGATGATGATGGTTGTTTAAAAGGGAGAGAGCCTAAAAGAGCTTGAGTGACAAGCAGGAGAGGGTAGAGCCTCTTCAGTGAGTGCCAAGCAAAACCCACAAGATTGGTTGACTTGGTAAGACCAAGAGGCCCTGCATGATACCACAAAAAACTCCTCTCATTGATTCTTCAGCTACAAAACAGTTGTCCATTCATCAGTGCATCATCAGGATGCTTGTTAAATGATGTTAGCTCCTTGCTCAAGCTACAGGTGGCAGAGTGAGTGTGCATACTCTCTGAATAAAACTGAACTAGTATAGTAATCTTTTTCCAGTCTGTTTTTATTACAGCTATAGAAGTATGCATAAAAATGTTTTCCAGTATATTTGTGCATCGGAGATGTATCATGTATGGATATGTGATTCATATGTATTATAATATATATATATCTATATATTTAGAAATGAGGTCATTGTTAGGCTACATGTATTTACATTTAATAACTCGTTTAATGTGATGTTGCTAGAATACAGTTCAAGTGAAGAAATTATTTGCATGTTTGATTTAGTACCTCACCCCATCCATAAGTGGGAAGTAAAGGTCATGATGATGATGATTTTAGTAACCATATATTTATTAGATTCAGGCAGAATTTTGAATAGTTAGGTGATGTCAATTTTTTTTTTTTTTTTTTTTTTTTTTTTTCCGGAAAAGCAATTTTAGTTTATCCCTATACACCTTTAGAAAGTACAGTACATGAGTGGTCACAGTTTTCTGGCAGGTATTATTGAAACCGATAGGGCCTGTATGCCACTATAGAGTGCATTCAACTGCAAAACAGTAGCCAAATACACCTTATTCTAACCATGGATTTAAGAAATGACCATTAGAAACTAGGTCTTGTCTATAGCTCTGTCACCTTAAACTTGGCCCAGATTTTCATGCTTTTGTAATTGATTTCACACAGCTTCATGGCAGATAAAAGCAGTGCGGTAGTTCTACATCCTTTGCAACAAACATCAAATTCTAGTGTTAATCTTTTGTTATGACTACATTCTAGATGGAGAGATGTCAGCTTTAGGTCATATTAGTGTAAAAATAATCATAGAGCTGGGATCATGTTATCAGTAAACAACCTTTTTCAGTTGTCAGTATAATTCTTCCATGGAACTTGTCTAATTTCTTTCTCACTGTCACTTGAAATAACATAGGTTTACTCATAATCCTCCTCCATTTTCATTTGCTAAGCAATTGTTAGTTATGGACCCCTGTAAACAGTGAAGGGATGTTTCTAAATGCTGTATCTGAGACAAGAGTATGCAATATAGTTAGTGCCAAGGAATTAACTTGGCTGCTAGGATTCTCTGAACTGAATAGAATCATCTGGTGTCAGCCTAAACATAAATCCTAGGTGAAAGAGTAGCAGAGAAAAGTAGTACAGTACTTGATATAGATTATGCCCGTGAGTATGACTTTCTCTTGGTTGAGCAAAATCTTCTATTGTTAGCCTGGAATGAATGCCCCATGTACCCAGGCATAACAAAATACTGTAGTTAAATGAGCGGTTTAAGGATGCAGATGATGGTACTTGTAAATGAGGATAAGGGAGGTGTTAGCAGGGATAAAACCAGGAATCAGGGTGGAAATTTGTTTTAAGGGTGAAGAAGTTATAAAGCATCTTTTTCTAGCAACACACATACCTAACTCCATACAGCTTAGTAGATGGCCAGGTTTAGTCAGACTGGAAGACTGTTTTGACTAGTAGCCTAACCAAGGAGACTCATTCGTCAACATTCGATCCATTTTCATGCTACCATGACTTACCATTCAAGTTGTGGAAGTTTCCCACTTGCATTAGGTGAAATCAAACCAAATAAATTTTGTAGTTAGGTGAGGATTAATACGTAAGGGTGATGGTGTTGATGGGAAGGAAGGTAAAGATGTCAGTGAGAAAATGGAGGGTAGAGTTCCATTGAAATTGAGGGAAAATGAGACCAAGGATAACATGAAAAGGGAAAGGTGTGGGTAAGGATGAATATGAGAGTAAAAGTTAGGAAAATGAGAGTAAGATTGATGATGATGAATATACAGAGGTGCTGGTGAGGACGAGGATGAGAGTGAGGAAAATAAGAGTAAAGTTGAGGAGGAAAATGAGGGAAAGTGAAGGTGAGAATGAAAAAGAATATGTATGGGTATTGATGTAGATGGAAAGTAAATGAAAAAAATTATAGATAATGATGAGAGTGAGGTGGAAACTCAGAATACTGAGTTAGAATGAGGATAGTTAAGATGAGGGTAAGAATGAAGGTGAGAATGAATTTAATGTAAGGATAATGAAGTAGGTGGAAAAACCGTGAGCAAGGGTTAGGAAGGCAATAGGGACAGGATGAATTATCTTCTCTTGGTTTCTGAACTATACCTAAAACCATCTTTGGGTTCTTGGGTAGGAATATGGGTTATGATGATGATGATGATGAATGACGGGGACGGCGATGAATGATCAAGATGAATCTAGGAGTAAAAATATTTATGTAATGAATAATAGGGTGTGAGTTAGGGTGAAGAAAGGTAAGGATGATGATGAAATGGCCTGATTATGGAAAAAGGATGGTAAGGGTTAGGGGTGAAAGAGTAAGCGTTAAGGTCGGGGAAAATGAGGGTGAGGATGGAAGAAAGTAAGGGTGAAAGTGGAGGAAAGTAAAGGTGAGAGTGGAGGAAGGTAAAGGTGAAGGTGGAGAATGATAAGCGTGAGGATGAGGGTAGAGGAAGGTTTAGAGTGAGGCTGGGGGAAGGTAAGCATGAGGATGAGGGTGGAGGAAGGTAATCGTGAGGATGTGGGTGGAGGAAGGTTTAGAGCGCGGGTGAAGGAAGGTAAGGGTAAGGGTGGAGGAGAATTAGGGTGAGGTAATGACGAGTAATGGTAAGAGAAAGGATTCGTGAGGGTGAGGATAGATGTAAGGGTGACTAACAAGGGTGAAACAGAATTAAGGGTGAGTGTGAGAGAACTGATTAACACCCAGACTCCTTTGACTCATTCTCCGCTGAATAAAATCCTTCAAAGTTATCTAGTTTAGAGTACAAGAGTTGTCCCGAAGGTGAAAGTTAAGCATGGATGAGGGTGACAGAAGAACAAGGATGACTAAAGTAAGAATGACGTTCAGAGTAAGTGTGATTCTTAGAATGACGTTAACAGTCACAGTATGTAAGGTTAAAAATAAGGGTGAAAGAGAGAGCAAGAGTGAGGAGGAAGGAGTAAATAAGGTCGATGTGCGTAAGACAAAGTGTGAATAATACTATAGCTCTTTCACGTCAGCTTGGCTCAGATTGTAGTTCGTTTGTAACTGGTATCACTCAGTGGCAGAAAAAGATAATGTTACAGTTCCACGTCTTTTCCATAAGACTACTTCGTGACTTGCACCTTTTTCTCGTGTTAATCTGTAGTTACAATTCAGCATTCAAGATGGAGAGATGGAAATTTGAGGTCAGCTTAAAATAAACGATTAGATTAATAATGAAGAAGAAAGAATGATGATGAAGTGTGTGAGAAAGAGCAAGAGTGACCAATATAAAGGGGGCAGGTGGACCTCGACATACGACACTAGGTCTTGAGAGTCGCTAGGGGCGTAACCACTCACATGACGGCCCTTCACACCTCTGCATGACACTTATAACTGCTTCCTTGCTGCACTGCATAACACATTTTTGCATGGCACCCTTTTTACCACACACTCCATGACACTCCCTCCCTACAACTGCATGCACCCTCTCACTACTCACTGCATAAATCCTCACCGCACTTCTGGACATCCCCTTACCACAGTGTAATGCCATCTCCCATGCTACAGCACACTCACCACATGTACCACAGTGTAATGCATCCTCCCACACCACACCACACTCACCACATGCACCACACTATCACAACAGTCCATCAATATATATCTTTGGGGCTGTCAGGATTTCTGAGCCTGGAGTTGCAACCACCACCATTAACCAATTTACATCTATTTTATCTAGGGCCCGGGAGATGCGCCAGAACACAGGAGCCTCAGCTCAGAAACGGCCCACAAACCAAGCCAAGATTTACTTATATATATAAAATAATACCCCCGCTAATACCAGTACACCAGTCCTGTATGTGACAACCCTAGCATGTATTCAATAAGGATGGTGGGTGTTAGCGCCAAAGTGGTGACATGTGGAGATGTAAGAGGACTAGTGGGCCCCAAGGAGGACCACTGGGACTCGGGAATAGGCCCTGAAGCCTGTGCCCAGAGTCGGACACGTCTGTTCTACCCCTACCCTTGCCCCTGCCTAACATGGCTGCCAAATACTGCCAAGGATGCCTTCTCACAATTTCAACAGCAGATTTCTGAACTGTAGCCGTTTTATGATGCCATTTGAGGCGCTTGACGCCGATAAGGTAGGTGGTTGAACCCTTCTAATGTGCTAATATGGCTGTGGTAGTGAACATGAGCGTAATATGAAAGTGCAATTGACTTGGGAGGCTGGCGGCTCCTTTGATCTGAGGCTCAGGAAGTCACCCGAGACCACCTTCTCATATGTTCACCAGGAAATAACTGGACTATTTGTTTTCCCTCAGGGCGCTGGATGTATTTAGCGCAAATGTGATAAGTGAATGAAGCTTCCTGGCATACTACTGAGCCTGTGCGGTTGAATTTTAGTGTTATCACAATAGTGCAGTTTAGGACGGTGGATTGGGGAGTGAGGGTGTAGGGCAGGGCTGTGGCGGTGGGAAGTACGAATTCTTATAAATATGGCCGTAAGACAGTGCCTAACGCACACCAGGTAAGAAAGTCAGGTATTTCTATGCAAGGGTTGTGTTCAAGGTCAAGTGAAGGACCTGTAAATGAGGAGGAAGGATATAAAGGTATAAAATAGATGGACAACAAGCCGCTGGGAAGTGGCATCTAGCTTCCTGATTCCGTGTCTTGACGGCCAAACAGCACCATCTTCGCACAACATGTAAGAAAAGCTGGTTTTTACTTGCCACGTAATTATTTTGATGGTCAAGGGAAGGGACAGTGACCGTGGAGGGAGGAAAATATAAAGAAACGAAGGTGTGGGGAATGGGGCAAGACACTCAGAGGGGCACCACACGGGCGAAATAGTTAGACCCTTCAGAATTTATTATTTTAGTCAGTATAGAAGAGTAATAACTTTAAGGCATATATGATACAGATTTAAACTTTCATTTGTGTGTCAGCATTGAAAAGAAATTGAATATACCACCTTGTATTTGTTTGGTATGTACAATACTTTTTTTTATCATAGCCAAAAAACAAAATCAGGCACTTATGCTTGGGTAAGGCCATAGTTTTGGGGTACCGGTATGTATTAGGTTTGGTGTTTATATGCTTTGCTATTGAGAAAAAGATTAATTGCTGTTGAATTGGTAGTATCTATCTATTGCCAGATGCCATAATCCCGTACGGGGTGGCCATTTGACTCTTGAGTTATTTGTTTTACAGGGAGGGGCACTAACCCTCCACCAACCCACTTGACACATAGGGAGCACGTATGGTTTGGTTATATGGTTACCACCCAGCATTGTAAATGGTTTCTTGGCTTACAGGAAACCATTTAGCTTGTCGCTCAATGTAAAGCCACCTGTAACGGAAAGAAAAGCATTAAGTAGTGACAGGAAAGATGGGAGAAGTAGGAAGAGAGGAGGGCAGGCACAGAAAAAGAATGATAAAGGCTAAGGAAGAAACGAAGTACAAATGTTGTGAAATTTTTGGTTAGGTTTGATTAGGTTGTCATACATGTACTTTTGTCTTTAGCTATTTTGTCCATTGTTTTTACTGTTTATCTTGTATTGCAATGAATTTTATTTCATGTTAATGTTGAATGATACAGTAATTTTTACAGAAAAGATTGTGTTCAGGAAAAGTGTTCATTCATTCATCATTCATTGCCAGACGCCATGTATCCCAAACGGGGTGACCAAGATAGATTTCTGTGGTTTATGTTTGGTTTCATGCCATCAGAACTTTCATTCAGTTGTAATAATTCAAAACTTAAACATAAAGTGAAAGTATGTTTGTAACAGGACACACAGCATTAAGTGGTGTAGGTAAATGTAACATTTATCTGAGCTGCTATGTCATGCAGCATTATGGAGGGTTTATGAACCTCAGTGTTCATCATATAATTGAGATAGAAGCAGGGAAAAATCATGGTGGTTTTTGTGTTTAGTTGTACAAGCAAGTAAAAATCATGGTATTTTTAAGTTTAGTTGTACACTTTATATCTTGATATTAAGCTGATATCGTAATACCTAACTTAACTTTGAAAGCAACATTTTATGTTTCTTTGTGGGTTGACACCATTATATTTTATTCCAGATGCCACAGAAGCTGAGTGGTTAGTGTTGCTGCCATGAAATTGCCAGCCAGTTAATGCCAGGGCTTGAATACTGGTTTGTGCTGCTGGTACCACTTGACGTTGTCGTTCATCTACGCTTTGTTGGTTGGTAGGTAAAATGAATATGTATGGTAACCCCTAAGGAGGTAACTGTGGTAACGTGGATGATACAGTACAGTGGCCTTGTATCCCTAGAGAATGGGTGGATGCCCATGAGTAAATCACCTCTTTGTCTCCATGCTGTCTGCCTTCAGGTAGCCTTCTTTCCATCTCTCACTATTCTCATTTACCTCTCCACATCCTCATCTTCAGACCCCACCACACCTCACTCATATACACCTTCCTAGTCAGTTTTTCATTCTTCATTCTTTTTCAATGGCCTAACCATCTTAGTTTACTTCTGCTAACATGTTGCAGGATTGTGATGATAAATCTGAGTGGAAATAGCAATCTGCTGGGCCTGGGTGATCTGAGCGAGCTGCCTTTCACCACATATAAATAGGTTCACCACTTATCTTTTTGTGCATGCTGTGGGTGAGTTTGAGTTACATCCTTCAGGTCATATGGCATTACTAGTTGTTGTTTTTTAGATTTTGTAATGCTTCTTCCTTAATGAGTCTTATGTACATTGTGTCCCACTGTCCTCTTGTGTGTTTTTTATTCATACTGTTTCGAAATTAAAGACATAATGCATACAGGAAAATGTTAATGTATACAATTAAAAGAGAGAGAGAGAGGAGAAGGAAGAAGTGTTATGAAATCTCCAATGTCACCTAGATTATGACCCATTGTGTAATTAAATGGTTAAATGGTAATGCTAAATTCTAATCCAGTACCGGGTATTACTTGGAAGGGCCTGAGATTAGGATGCTTTACTGCAAGGTATTAAAGGGAAATTTACAAATAAAAAAAACAATTATATGCTGATATATTGATTGATGATAGTAAGGAGGGAGCAGAGAAAAGTTTTATGTTGTTGTTGTGGCCTCAGGCGCATCTGAAATGTGAACCTAATGGACTGCAAGCTAAAACTATCTTTCTGCAGTTCACCCTCTTTCAGGGGAAAAGGAGGGAGTTAAGGGACATCTGTATAACCAGGCAGTGAAATGTACCTGGTTATATTGATGTCACCTCATAAAGGTGTTCATATCCAGCACCAAATAGCTGAGGGTAAAAGAACTAACCACAGATGCTGCAAAAGAGCAAGCAGTCTGGAGAGCAGCAGCTAGAAGGTGTTGTCTTCTCATTGGCATAAGACATTCCTTAGTTCCTTAGCAATTTATTTTGCTTATGAACCAGTATTATGCATTTGGATGCTATTTATGTCTTTAATATCAACATAGACTCCATAAGTAACATGGAAAAAAAATATTAATGTCTATCTATCTATCTATAGCCCGACGCCCTAATCCCACAAAGGGTGGCCGCAGACAAAACACCTCCAAGTTGCTCTGTCACCCACCATTTGACTACCCTCCCCCTAACTCACCCCCCCCCTCCCTCATATACCTCTCAACTCCATCCCTCCATCTCATCCTCGGTCTACCCCTCCCTCTCCCTCCCTCCACCTCATCCTCGGTCTACCCGTCCCTCTCCCTCCCTCCACCTCACCTACATACATCCTCTTAGTCAGTCTTTCATTCTTCATTCCCTCCACATGTCCAAACCACCTCAGTGTATTTCTCCTAATCTTCTCAACCACATCCACATCCAACCCGCAACATTCCTTCACTTCATTCATCAACCTGTCACTCCACGTGCTCCTCTCAAGTAACTCATTTCCACTGCACTCATTCTTGACTTGTTCCCCTCTTGCAAGGTCCACACCTCGCTTCCATACGTCAGGGTAAGGATCAAAATACTATCAGGCAGTGACCTCTTAACTTCCATACTCACCTCCCTATTTCTCATCACTGCTTTTAGTGAACCAACAGCCTTCCTTCCCTGCTGTACCCTTTCATGCACTTCCTCCTCCAAAGTGCTTCATTAAACTGGTAAGGAAGTGCTACAAAATTACTAACTTTACGAAAACACGACCCGAGGTGAGCAAGGCATGCATATACTGCACTATCATAGTCAAGGTTGTGTAAAAATGTGAATGCAAAAATTATATTGCCTGTTCCCCTATTTGTTGGGAAGTTTTTGTTATCTGCTCTCTGTTTTGCAATCAGGCTTTGTTAAAACATTGTTCTGTACTGCAGTCAGTATCATCATGACTTTCATCACAACTTCCCCTACCTTAAGAGGGTGGGAGGAAAGACTCCTTACTGATAATTCACACCTCATGGTTTTACTGTAGTAAGTAGGGTAGAGTAAAGTGATGGTCTTTGAGAGAGGTGAAGTCAGTGAATGTACAGCGAGGTTGGATGGTAAGGAAATGGAAAATGTGAGTATGTTTGAGTACTTGGGGAGTGTGATGATTAAGGATGGAAGTTTGGAGGGTGAAGTGCTTGAAAGGGTACAACAAGGAGGAAAGGTTGCTGGTTCCATGAAAGCAGTGATAAGAAACAGGGAAATGAGCATGGAAGTGAAAGAGTTACTACATGACAGTATTGTGATACCAACTCTAACATATGGAAGTGAAGCTTGGAGGTTGTTGGAAGGACACAAGTCAAGAGTAAGAGCAGTGGAAATGAGTTATTTAAGAGGATCCTGTGGAGTCACATGGAGAGACAGGCTGACAAATGAGGTTATAAAGGAGCGTTGTGGTTTGGATGTGGATGTGATAGAAAGCGTTAGGAGGAACGCACTGAGGTGGTTTGGCCATGTGGAGAGGATGGAGGGTGAGACACTGACGAGGAGAGTGTATGTGAGTGAGGTGGAGGGGGGGAGAAGGAGGGAGACCTAGGATGAGATGGAGGGATGGAGTGGAGAGGTAAATGAGAGAGGGGGGTGTGAGTTGGGAGCAGGGCAGTGAAATGGCAGGGGACAGGGCGACGTGGAGGCGATTTGTTTGTGGCCACCCCATACGGGATTGAGGCGTTTGGCAATAGATAGATAGATAGAAGTTCCATTGTTTTGTAACCCATATTGGTTTTTGCTGGAAGAAAAAGAAATCTGGGAAGATTCTGTTTGCTTCTTTCCCTGTTCCTCTGCCAAAAAAAAAAAATATCATAGTTACACCAGATTATTGTAGGCTGTTTGTGAAGCCAGGCCACTTGTACAGGCAGTTCTTTTAGTAAGTCAGGGATGCATTCCAGATGATGGTGATAATATGACGCAGATCCTTGTATACTTATATTAATTATTTGTTTCTCACACAGGAGCTGCAGATGGTGACAGATGAACCAGGAAAGGACAAGATGAAGGAAATTGAACAGAAGTTAAGACTTGGCTGATGATGAAGAACAGTAAAAAAAGTGTTGACCAGAGTTGTGGTCTTAGACATCAAAAGGACATCATTAACTTTTTTTTTTTTTCTGCCCCCAGCAGTACAGTTGGGGACCTGGATGTATATTTGATGGTTCACATGATATGTTTTAGGGAAGAGTGAGACTTTGCAAAAATTGGTTTACCTAAATGACCCTGAATGTAAAATTGAATGTTGTACGCTAGGGGAAACTTGAGACATGATAAAAATTTGATTGTCTGCCTTAGTGACCCTCATGGCAGTAAAACTGTGGACCTGTATATAAATTCTGTGGTAGCATGTTATAGTCCAAGGGAAGATTGAGGTACAGCAAAAACTGACTGTCTGCCATAATAATCCTCTTGTAGTAGATAGGCAGATGTCATCATATGTTATTTTTGCAGTTCAGATTTTGCCAGCTTTGACTATTCGCTGGTGAGTAAAGCATCACAAAGTATACTAGTTTAAGGCGTATTTGGAGATGATGTAACAGTATTTGTTGTTAAATCATCTGAAATTATACTTCAGTGTGGCATATTCTAATGTCTATTGATTATCTGGGGGTACAGTGAAGACTATGAATGTGTTTCAGGTAGTCACATAGTTATGTTATGGCTGTGGGGGCTCGTATAGATGGCTTTTATTGGTTTGGATTTTTGAAAAGCAAAGGTGTCTGTTCACTAACAACTGCAAAAAACAAGGGATGACTGCAGGCCTAACCCTTCTTGCAGCCATCAGGCAGTTTTATTTGATTAAGATTCCCCTAATGAGGCAGACCATAGTACCGGTACAGTTGATATATTCTGTGGACTGAAAATTAAACCAAGTGACAAACCAGCAGATTATATCCCAACAGTAACTAAAAACTGTCAGGAAAAAATGAAATCTGAAATGTGTATTATGATCTGTAGCAGTGTGAGTCTCAGTCGTGAGTCATGACCATATGTATTTGTAGCTAATTGTTTCCTGCTGAGAGCACCTAGTAGTTATGGGATAGTGAGATCTGTACCTTACCATTCCAGTTCAAAGTGCTCAATAAAATCATCTAAGCATAACATGCATATAATGAAATCATCATAATGAAGGGATTAACTTGCTCAGTACAGTAACATGCTTTGTTTTTAATTCTTGCTATCCCCACATAACTTTATTCAATGTAAGAAGGATCTATGGTCTGTTTTACCTGATGGAACTGGGCCACTTCACAACTTGAGTACTAAGTCATAGGTGTCTGCAGTGTGATGAGCCTTAGTTATGAGTTAGGAATCAAATTAACTTGGCTGTTAACTGAGCTAGAGATTACTGTTAGATTAGAAAAAAACATACTTTAGTAGTGAAATGATTACTGAAGGCTTAATCTTATCCCCTCATTTTGAATAATCTCCACTCACCTGACAAAAAATCTGGGGATAACACAACATAGATGAAGGCCGTCCCTGACAACACAACATTGATAAAGGCAGTCTCTAACTTTACTATATTGAAAAGTCTCCAGTAAACTGAATACAGTATAATTAAGTTATCAAGGATAAAATTAAAAGGTCATCATAGTCAGGTGGTTAACCTCTTGAGTATGATGACTTATTTTATTTGCTCTTGGTATCTCCAGACAGTTCATTCAGCTTGGATGTGATCTCTAGTAATCAGGTGGTTAATGAAGGCTTTATGTAACCCACCCTTGAGCTGAATAGTTATCTGAAGGTATCCATCCATCCATCCATCCATCATCCAATTCTGCACTGCCCCATGAGGAGAGTAGGAGCCCAGGGCTAGGCAGTTGGTCCCGACATTTAAGATGAGAGTGACCAGCCTCACTCATCCCTGAGTGGCATTACATGAGCAGTCAACCCCGACGACCCCTTGGATATAAACTTTCACCGGCTCAGTTCGATTGGAGCGCAACAGTTACCCACTAAACAACCAGGCACCAAAGTTTGGTTATATGGTTACCACCCAGCATAGCAAATGGTTTCCTGGTGTACAGAAAACCATTTGGCTTGTTACTCAGTGTAGAGTCACCCACAGGCAGAAGGAAGAGGAAAAAAAGACAGAAGAGGGAGTGTAAAGTCACCCATAGACAGAAGGACAAGGAAAGAAAGACAGAAGGGGGTGGAAGGAAAGAAGGATAAATATGAAAGGTGTCACCATTGTCTTCAATGAAGGCTTTATGTAACTCATCCAATTTGAAAAATGTCCCTTGAGCTGAGTAGTTATTTCAAGTTATCAGAATTTAAAATATGAAAGGTGTCACCATAGTCATTAATGAAGGCTATATGTAACCCATCCAGTTTAAAAAATGCATCCAGTTTGAAAAATGCATTCAGTTTGAAAAATGTCCCTTGAGCTGAATAGTTATATGAAGGTATCAGTATATAAAATATGAAAGGTGTCACCATAGTCTTTAATGAAGGCTTTATGTAACCCATCCAGTTTGAAAAATATCCCTTGAGCTGAATAGTTCATCCATCCATTCATCCATCATCCAATCCTATGTTGCCCCATGAGGGGCATAGGAGCCCAGGGCTAGGCAGTTGGTCGTGACATTTAAGATGAGAGTGACCAACCTCACTCATCCCTGAGTGGCATTACATGAGCAATAAACCTCAACCACCCCTTGGATATAAACCCATCACCGGCTCAATCTGATTGAAGCACAATAATTACCCACTAAACCACCAGGCACCAAAATTTGGTTATATGGTTACCACCCAGCGTAGTAAATAGTTTCCTGGTGTACAGGAAACCATTTGGCTTGTCACTCAGTGTAGAGTCACCCATAGGCAGAAGGAAGAGGAAAAAATGAAGGAATGAAAGACAGAAGAGTGTAAAGTCACCCATAGGCAGAAGGATGAGGAAAGATTGAAGGAAAGAAAGATAGAAGAAGATGGAAGGAAAGAAGGATGGAGGAGAGGACAGGGCAGACACCTGAGAGCAGCATTACATTGGGTGAGTGGATGGTGAATGCCCACCACAAAGCTGAATAGTTATCTGAAAGTATCACAAATAAAATATAAAAGATGTTGCCATAGTCTAGGCGAGGTAGTAGCAGAGCAACCCTGGTGTGTCTGGTTAAGCAGACTCATTAACCACAGGACAGCAGTCAGCTCTGTAGAGCTGTCATTCTGTGACCTAGTGTTCTCGTGTGGTGGACAGCACCTCTCCATAGTGAGTTGTGTGCTGATTTGGTTCCTAGGTGGATGCCACATTTGCATCTCTCCACTCAGTTAACATGGGAACCATAGTAGGCTCCACATCACCATTATTTGGCTGTATGAGTATGGTTACAATCCAGCAATGTAAATGATTTACCAGGTTAGAAGAAATTTGTCTTGTCAGTCAGTGTAGCCACCTAATGAAGAAATAGGCAGCACTCCATTAGGTGAGTGGATGATGGTCACCACTACCTACTACCAATACTGTAGAGGTTAAAACACACTGTAGGTACCCAGAATTTGTAAAGATTCTCATTCTTTTCATACTCATTATTTCTCAGCTTGTATGTATTTTCCTGAATGAAATTTTGCAGTAATGTTACCAAGAAGATCTTGAATTTAATAAAGGTTTTAGTATGAAGAATTACTTTTACTTGGCTTCATTACTCTGTATTGTTGTAGGAGAAGGAATGGACTTTGATATCATGCTGTATCAGTAGCACCACATGAGAGCATCACTCTCCAGTATCTGTCTTTGTAGTGAATGGGTTAATGAATTCAGTTATTGCCAGAAGGTAGCATGAATTGAGTGTAAGACATCCCCTGATTGAGGGGGTTAGTATATGATTGGGACAACTCTTGTAATTTTATCCTGCAAAAGCCAGGTGATTGTATGCAGCTGAGAATATGTATTGGAGCCTGAGAGTGTTCTTGCTGTCAGCATCAATCCTTTCATAATGGATACAACTAGTATGGTATTTCATTCCAGCTAACACCAGATGATTATATTCAGCTGTGTGTCTTTGGAACATGAGACTGTTCATACTATAGAATAGTTATTTGCAACTGATGAATACTCCTACTCCAGTTTCAGCATAGTTAATGAACAGATGTAGTCAAATTAGAGGGAAAATCATTTACAGTAGTAACCAACGAGACAAATTTTTGTCCCATGGCTATTGCTCAAGTGGTAGGTGGTGGCGACCATCATCCACTCACTTGATGTAGTGCTGCCTACTTCCATAGCCTTTATTATTCTTTTCCTGTGCCTGCCCTCCTGTCTTCCTATTTCTCCCATCTTTCCTGTCACTTCGTATCGCCTTTCTTTCCTTTACAGGTGGCTTTACATTAAGTGACAAGCCAAATGGTTTCCTGTAAGCCAAGAAACCATTTACAACACTGGGTGGTAACCATATAACAAAACCATACGTGCTCCCTATGTGTCAACAAGTGGGTTAGTGCCCCTCCCAGTTGGGATTATGGTATCTGGCAATAGATAGATAGACAGACTATTGCTCATCAGGTTCCAGAGGTAGAGTGCAAGATAATGCTGATTTTATGTGTATGGCCTGTCGGGGTGAGCAGGTGGAGATTGTTAGATGTGAAAGGATTGAACTTGCTGGTGAATCTCTTGAGTGTGTGGAAGAGTTTTGTTATTTGGGAGATGTGTTGTGTGCTGGAGGTGGGGCTGGAGCTAGCTCTGTGGCTAGGGTGAGAAGTGGTTGGAAGAAGTTCAGGGAGCTCTTGCCTCTCCTGACATTGAGAGGACTCTCCCTACGTGCTAAGGGGTCTTTGTATGCAGCATGTGTTAGGAGTGTAATGCTGTATGGTAGTGAGACCTGGGCTGTGAAGGAGGAAGATATTCGCCAGCTCAGACGTACAGAAATGACAATGATTAGGTGGATGTTCAGTGCGTACCTGCGTCCAAGGCCTGGAGGGGCTGGGTTTACGATGGAAGAGTTGAGAGGTAGGATGGAACTGGAGTGTATTGGTGTTGTGATGAGGAGAGGTAGATTGAGATGGTTTGGACTTGTGGAGAGGATGGGGGATGATAATTGGGTGAGGAAGGTGAGAAGTGTTAATATTGGGGGTGGGGTTATGAGGGGTAGACCGAGAAAGACATGGGACGAGGTCATTAAGTGTGACCTCAGGGTTATGGGACTGAACAGGGAGGCTGCAATGGATCATGCAGCGTGGAGAGCTGCCATTAGGTGACCAAGGCCGATACATGCAAGCATGTTGGAGCCTTTAAAAACGAAAACGTTCCACACATCCATGACTTAGTATCTGACTTGTTGGAGTGGCCTAATTTCATCAGATGAAAAGAAACCAACTACATCTCTATAGTACCATGAGATACTGTAATTACTGAATAGCACATTCAGTATTTTTGTTCTGACCAACAGCAGATGATTTTATTTAGCAGAAAGTGAGTTATGGGAGACTGAAGTAATAAGTATCCAGTTATTTGCTGTAGTAAAGGATCTGATAACACCTTCTGACTGACATTATTTTTATTTATGTATTTATTTATTTATTTTTTGCTGCCACAATGATTTTATTCAACAAAAGGCTTTTTGAGCTGGATCGGTGGGCCTACACTTACTTATGCCCACCTACTCCTACCCACACTCAGTGAGATCCACCTACACCCTTCCACTCCCACCCAGACATATTGACAGCTACCTACGATCACCTGCACTCCAATGCACCCACCTTCACCCACTTACAAACACCAACACCCACTTACAAGCACCTGCACCCACCCACAGCCATTTATAAGCACCTGCCTCCACCCACACACATTTATAAACACCTGCACCCACCCACACCCACTTACATCCACCCATACCCTTCTACATTCACCTACACCCACCTATACCCTCCCACACCCACCTATACCCACCCACGCCCACCTATACCCACCCACGCCCACCCACACCAACCCACACCTGCCTACACCCACCTACACGTACCCAAACCCTTCTGCACCCACATATACGTACCCATATTTACGTATACATGCCCACACCAAGCTACACCCACCTCCACCCACTCACACGTATCCACACCCACGTACTGTACACTCATCCACACCCTTCCACATTCACCGACACCTACTCGCATTTACCGACATCCACGCACACCAACTTACACACACACACACACACACACACACACACACACACACACACACCTAGCTACGTGCACTGACATTTATTCAAACACACACACACAACTACCCACACTCACTCACTCCCACACTCCCCCAGACACCCACACTCCCCCAGACACCCACACCTACTCAAACATAGGGACACACACAAGTACACCCACACCCACTCAGACACACCCACACACACTGACACACATTCAAACATACCCACACGCACTCAGAGACTCCCACACCTACTCAAACAGTCCCACACGTACTCAAACATTCCCACACTCATTCAAACATTCCAACATCCTCTCAAACACACCCACACACATTCAGACACATCCACACACACTCAGACACTCCTACACACACTCAGACACACCCATACCAATTCAAGCACACCTACACCTACTCAAGCACACTCAAACACTTCCACTCCCACTTGAACACTCCCACACCCTCGCACACTTATACAATATCTAATTGGTTATAGTTCAAAAAAATATTTCCTTAATTGAATAAAAACATGCTGAAGTGGCAAGACTGAAAGAGTTACGTCTTGGGAGTGAAAGGGTTAAACCAATCTATTTTCACCAGGTGTTTTCCTTTAGACTACAGATCATAATAGCTGATGTTCCAACCAGGTCCCCAGTTATACTGATGGGCAAACAAGGACAAGAAAGGAACCAATCACGTCCAACAGTCTGAGCCTAAGAATCGAACTTGAGTCTTTTATTTTTTAGCTGAATGTGCTAACCCATGCATCTCTGGCTCCTCAACAAGACAGGTGTCATTTATCACATGAAAAAATAAGTTAACTAGATGCTAATTACCTGACGTGTAGGTGGATGTGGGTGTATGTGTGGGCGGATGCAGGTATTTGGGTAGTTGTGGGTGTGGGTGGATGTAAGTGGATGCAGGTATGTATGGGTAGGAGTAGGTGAGTGTATGTGGATGTAAGTGGGTGCGGGAGGAAGTGGGTGTGGTGGGTAGGTGTAACAGAAGTATTCATAAAGTCCCTTATACTTAAGCTGTGTATCAAATCGTAATTTATTGCTGAAACCTCCTTGAATCTGATCACGTAGGAAGTATTGATGGGTGTATGTGAGTGGATGTGGGTGTAAGGAGTGTACTTGAGTTTGTGTGTACGAGGGGTACATAGGTGTATATTGGTGTAGGTAAGGTGTACGTAAGTTTGTGTGTAGCAGGGGATGTACATAAGTGTATATGGGTGTAGGTGGGTGTGAGTGTCATTAGGTGTGGGTGGGGTGTAACAATTATTTTTGTATATAAAATAAAATTAATGTAGCAACTAGTATTATTAATAATCCTCTAGTGTCAAGTATTATAATAAAGACGCCAAAAATAATAAAACAAGGCTGTCTGCCGTGTACGGGGGAAGGGGGAGAGGTCATCAAACATTTTCGACCGAGCTGTCTTTCGTCAATAGGAAGACATAAGACCCCTTCCCTGAGCCAGGCTGGTTCCCGCCAACACAGAGCCATCAGCGCCATCTATTGTTAAAGTCGTGAACTATGCTTCACAGCTCAGCAACGGGGTATTATGAGATCCTGTTCAAATCCCCCCCAAAATGGTGAGCTAACAATGGTGTTAGGAAACATGCAGCGCCACCTAGTGTGTAAGTCATGAACCATGCTCTGCCTCTAATGGAATGGATACGAGGTAAAACGATGTAAGAAAATAGTTGTATCAAGTTTATTGAAAAATGGGCCTCCGCCAGACATATTTATAAAAATTCTTAAGTATATAATGGCCAAAAGATCGTTTGTTTTTAAGTTTATCCTAACTTTAAACACACTGGGTAACGTATATAAAATAGTTAATTGCGTGCAGAATACAATACAGAACCTATCATTTTTATTTACTTGATCTGGAGGCAAAAACTGCACGAGCGCGATAAGATCCTTTTTGTATGCTTGATTCGTCTTAAGCATAGTTATAAAGCTCCGTGGGGGGGTACAGGAACAGCACAACATAAGCCCGCTTCCCTGATCGAGCTTGAGTGATCGCTGATTGGTCGACGTAGGACTGACGTCACGTTCCCGCCTGGCTGACGTCACGTTCCCGCCAGAAACTTCCCGTTCTCTCGGTGAAACCTGCAACAGAGCCATCTATTATTGAAATATGAACTAAATTACGCCGTACAGGACAGGGGGGTTATGATTTGCTGTTGGACTCCCCCCCCCCCAGACAATGTCGAAGGAACAAATGGGGGAATAAATTGCTATGGGTGTATGTAAATAGGTAAATGGGGGATGGGCATAGTAGAGTTTAGGATGGAACACCTGTGGATGGGTGTGGGCAGGTGGGGAAAGGTATGGGTTGCTATGGAAGGGTAAGAATAGGTATAGAAGGGTGTGGATAGATTTGGAAGGGTGTGGATAGGTGTAGGTAAATGTGGAAGGGGACAGGTAGGTGTGGATGGGTGTGGGTGGGTATGGATGCGTGAAGGTAGGTATAAAAGGGTGTAGGTAGGTGTAGACGGGTCTGGGCAGGTGTGGAAGGGTGTGGGTAAGTGTGGAGGGTGTGGGTAAGTCTGGATGGGTGAAAGTAGGTGTGGAATGTTGTGGGTAGGTGTGGAAGGGTGTGGGTAGGTTTGGATGGATGTGGGTGGGTATAGAAGGATGTGGGTACGTGTGGAAGCTTGTGGGTAGGTGGGGATGGGTGTGGGTAGGTATGGAAAGGTGTGGATAGTCTGGATGGGTATGGGTGGGTGTGGAAGGGTATGGGCAGGTGTGGATGGGTGTTGGTAGATGTGGATGGGTGTGGTTGGATATGGAAGGGTGTGGGTAGGTGTTAATGGATGTGGGTAGGTATGAGTGAGTATAGGAAGGTATGGATGGGTGTAGGTGGGTATGGAAGGTGTGGGTAGGCATGGATGGATGTGGGTAGATGTGGATGGGTGTGGGTAGATGTGGAAGAGTTTGGGTAGGTATTTATGGGTGTGAATAGTTGTGGTAGGGTGTGGATAGGTGTGTGTGTGTGTGGGGGGGGGGTGTATGTAGGTGTACAAGGGTGTGGGTACTTGTGCATGGGTGTTGTGGGTATGGGAGGGTGTGGGTATGTGTGGAAGATGTGGATGGGTGTGCAAGGGTGTGGATGGGTGTGCAAGGGTGTGGGTAGGTATGGATGGGTGTGGGTAGGTGTGAAAGGTGATGAGTAGGTGTGGGAAGGTGTGGGCAGATGTGGATGGGTTTAGGTAGGTGTGGATGGGTGAGGATAGGTATGGAAAGGTATGGGTATGTGTGGAAGGTTGTGGATAGGTGTAGACGGATGTGGGTAAGTATGCATGGGTGTGGGTAGGTATGGAAGACTGTGATGAACTGTGCATGGGTGTGGGTAGATCTGGAGGTGTGTGGGCAGGTATGGATGGGTGTGGGTGTGTATGGAAGGGCGTAGGTACTTGTGGAAGATTGTGGTTAGGTGTGGATGGGTGTGGGTAGGTGTGGAAGAGTTTGGGTAGGTATGTATGGGTGTGAATAGGTGTGGTAGGGTGTGGATAGGTGTGTGTGTGTGTGTGTGTGTGTGTGTGTGTGTGTGTGTGTGTGTGTGTGTGTGTGTGTACAAGGGTGTGGGTACTTGTGCATGGGTGTTGGTGGGTATGGGAGGGTGTGGGTATGTGTGGAAGATGTGGATGGGTGTGCAAGGGTGTGGGTAGGTATGGATGGGTGTGGGTAGGTGTGAAAGGTGATGAGTAGGTGTGGATGGGTGTGAGTAGATGTGGATGGGTGTGGGCAGGTGTGAATGGGTGGAGGTAGGTGTGGAAAGGTGTGGACAGGTGTGGATGGGTCTATGTAGGCGCAGATGGGTGAGGGTAGGTATGGAAGGGTGTGGAAGGTTGTGGATAGGTAGGGACGGGTGTGGGTAAGTGTGGATGAGTGTGGGTGAGTATGGAAGGATGTGGGTACGTGGGGAAGACTGTTATTAGCTGTGCATGGGTGTGGGTAGGTCTGCAGGTGTGTGGGCAGGTTTGGATGGGTGTGGGTGGGTATGGAATGGCGTAGGTACTTGTGGAAGATTGTGGTTAGGTGTGAATAGGTGTGTGTAGATGTGGAAGTGTAGGGGTAGGGGTGGGTGGGTGTGGGTTAGGTATGGATGGGTGTGAATTGGTGTGAGAGGATGTGAATAGGTGTGGAAGGATGTGGATGGGTATGTGTAGGTATGGAAAGGTTTCGGTAGATGCGGATGGGTGTGGGTAGATGTGGAGGGGTGTAGGCATGTGTGGAAGGTTGTTGGAAGGTAGGTGTGGAAGGGTGCTGGTAGTGTGGAAGGATGTGGGTACGTGTGCATGGGTGTGGGTGGGTATGGTAGAGTGTGGGTACGTGTAGAAGATTGTGGTTAGGTGTGGATAGGTGTGGATGGGTGTGGGTAAATGTGGATGGGTGTGTGGTGTGGAAGGGTGTGGGTAGGTGTGGAAGGATGTGGGTACGTGTGCATGGGTGCGAGTGGGTATGGAAGAGTGTGGGTACGTGTAGAAGATTGTGGTTAGGTGTGGGTAGGTGTGGATGGGTGTGGGTAGGTGTGGATGGGTGTGTGGTGTGGAAGGGTGTGGGTAAGGGTGGATGGGTGTGGGTAGGCATGGATGGGTGTGGATAGGTGTGGAAAGGAATGGGTAGATGTGGATGGGTGTGGGTAGATGTGGAGGGGTGTGGGCAGGTGTGGATGGGTGGGGGTAGATGTGGAAGGTTGTGGGTAGGTGTGGAGAGGTGTGGGTAATTGGGGATGGATGTGAGTAGGTGTGCATGTGTGTGGATGGGTATGGAAGGGTGTGGATAGGTGTGGAAGATGTGATTATGAGTCGATGGGTGTAGGTGGGTATGAAAGGATGTGGGGAGGTGTGGATGGGTGTGAGTAGGTGTCGAAGGTTATGGGACGGTGTAGTGGAGCAGGGTGTGGGTGGGTGTGGATGGGTGTGGGTAGGTGTGGAAGGGTGTGGGTAAGTGTGGAATGGTGTGGGTAGGTGTAGATGGGTGAGGGTAGGTGTTGATAGGTGTAAATAGGTGTGGAAAGGTGTGAGTGGGTCTGAAAGTGTGTGGATAGGTTTGTAAAAGTGTGGATAGGTGTAGAAGGTTGTGGGTAGATGTGGATGGGTGTGTGTAGGTGTGGAAGGTTGTGGGCAGGTGTGGATGGATGTGGAAAGGTGTGGATAGGTGTCGAAGGTTGTAGCTATTTATGGAAGGGTGTGGGTAGGTGTGGATGGGTGTAGAGGGGTGTGGGCAGGTATGGATGGGTGTGAGTAGGTGTGGATGGGTGTGGGTAGGTGTGGATGAGTGTAGAAGGGTGCGGGCAGGTATGGATGGGTGTGGGTAGATGTGGATGGGTGTGGGTAGGTGTGGATGGATGTGGGTAAATGTAGATAGGTGGAAGTGGGTGCTCGTGGGTGTAGATGGGTTTAAACGGGTATGGGTGTATGTAGGTAGATAGGTGGAAGTGAGCACTAGTGGGTGTAGGTGGGTTTACACGTGTGTGGGTGGATGTAGATGGGTGGCAGTGGGTGTTAGTGGGTGTGGGTGGGTTTACATAGGTGTGGGTGAATGTAGATGGATGGAAGTGGGTGGGGGTGAGTTTACATGGGTATGGGTGGATGTAGATGGGTGAAAGTGGGTGTAGGTGGGTTACAATGGTTTGGGTAGATGTAGATGGGTGGAAGTGGGTGTAGGTGCGTGTATGTGGTTATGGGTAATTGCAGGTGGGTGTATATGGGTATAAGTGGTTGTGTGTGGGTGTAGATGGGTATGACTGTGTGCATGACTGATTCCGCTCCTATATGTATACTTAAACACAAGATTGTCTATCCACACTTACATAGGCACGACTGTCTATCCACACTCAGTTACATAGGCACGACTGTCTATCCACACCCACTTACACAGGTGCGACTGTCTATCCACACTCACCGACATAGTTGAGACTGTCTATCCACACCCACTCACATGGGCACGACTGTCCATCCACACCCATTTACATAGGCAAGACTGTCTATCCACACCCACTTACATATGCACCAATATTAACTCTATTATTCACGTATAATTTAAGTACAGTATATATGTAGCAATAAAACTCCGAACACAGAAATTTTTTAATAACGTAACTTTGCGCAATCAACCATTTCGGGTCCAACAGCTGACATTTGAGTTTGGTCTAGACTCCTCTGAGGTTATTTTGGTCGCCCCCTTCAACGTCAGGTAGCGAAATGTGGCTGAATTTGAGCGTAGAGTTTTACAAGCTCTTGCTCTTGGATGGCGCTGCATCCAGTCTCGAAAAATTGACCTTCAGCAGTTTATATCCCTACTCAGTAACAATCCCTCTTCCCAGGACACACCCTCAAGCTCGCATACATATTCCAGCACCTTAACCCTCCATCTCGTTCTGTCATCTTCTCTTTCTCCCTCAATCACCTCCCTTTCGTATACTCAGTAAATCTCCCACGTTCCATTTTGCATCTGGTATCCCTTTTTCTATACAAACCACCCCACCCTCATAAATCCATCTAAACCTATTTAAACCTACTCACATTCACCTACACCCATCCAGATCCACATGTAAATGCTCAAACCTACCGACACCCCTCTATAATCACCTACATCGATTCATGCCGACCTACACCCAGCCTCTGCCAAATACACCTACCAACACCTGGCAACATCCACCCACATCCACTTACGGCCGCCCCTACCCACATCTACCCACAAACACCTCCACGTCCCCTAACACCTACCCACACCCAGTCACATCCACCTACACCCAACCTCACCATACTTCACCCACCCATACTCACCTACACCGACTTACATCCTGCCACACTCACTTAAACCAAAACTGTGAGTGTTTTTGCGTGTGACTGAGTGTGCGTTGCCATGGAGACCAACAGCAGCGACGTCCGTCATCCTTTCTCCACAGCGGCCAATATAAAAATGACGATATTTCCATTATTTTATCTTTCTGGACTGTTTCTTTGGTACAGACGGATGGGTATATGGATATTACAATACTTACTTCAGTTATATTTTGTCTTTGTAGCCAATAAAGCTTATTTAAGCCAAACTAAAGAGCTGCATAGAGTTGCCAAGTAAATTAAAACTATGAGCTTCCTGCTTCGATCGTAAATCATAGAAAAAAAAAAGTAAGGTTTCTAGTTTATAGCGATCTTAGGGTTCACGGAGATAAAATATTTGTAACAACGCAAATACATATGCCACTGCCCTTAATTTTATGATCGCTCATGTTGTAATAATTATATAAATTCGTAAATGCCTAGCACACTGAGATCTGGGAACTGTGTAGTGTTATGAGACCTCGAGGTTTCGATCGAACTCAAAAACGCCTTTGGTCGAGCTGCTTCATTGCTTCAACTCGACGAGGTCAGATAACCTTCGTGTTTCAATTACACTCTTATATGATTTTATTTTCACTAACACAGCCACAACAGCACATCAGGAAGGTTAATTACCATATATTATCAGCGATAAATACCTCAAGCAGGGCTAAAAAACAGCCACAGTTCTGGATTTTGCTGCTGAAATTATGAAAGTAGAATTGGCAGTCTTTGGCATCCATGTTGGGCCAGAGAGATACACGCACACAGAAATTACCAGAGTGATATCTTTGCGATTATTTTCCTATAAGAGATAATTTTGTCCTGTTGTTTGTATATGCCAAGAGTCCATTCTATACCATCTTCAGGCGGAATACCAGCCTCCAAAATTACCTAATAATGATACCAGAGGCAACCACAAAAAGTCCTTCAGCGAATTATTTACTTGTAAGGGTTTCTCTTCTTAGTATCACAACCTGACACACTTACCAACAACTCCCTGAAAATGACGTCAGAATTAAAATAATTTTACCTTAGCGCCGTTCATCCATTTTGTAGTACTATTGTCAACTGATGTGACTAAAAAACATAGTAATTTGTGTGTAGTTATGTTGTGCAGTTGAATCAGACATCAGGTATACATTAGGACCACATTTCCTGACGTGACTGATTAAGTTCCAGCATAATATGACGTAATATTCACAAAGTTTCTCGACCTTTACCTGTGTACAGAAGCCTTTTGTTTTCACTCATATATAGCCCAAACACTTCACAACCAATCCAGGGTGAATATTTAGCTGTAAATACGTCCTTACAGACAGATTTCTGATACTGATTCACTTCTATAGATGAATTTTTATCGTAAGAAATGGTTAACATCATTTACGAATACGGCCCTACAATCCTTACCCCCTCGCATCACCCCACACAATTACCAGATCACAAGGTGTCTCAGGAAATTGCATGTCAAATTCAATCAACCTAGAAACACAAATATCTCACAGAATGGTTTTAGATTATGACCACTAAGACAGCACGGACGAAATATATCAGAGAAACTAGCGGTCTTTAATATATCGGTTTAATCTCGAACCGAAATCAGAGACCATGGGTACTTTTACAGTTGGTAATATTTGTAAGCACATCATTTTAGCTTTAAGTAACGTTATTCAAGTATACAGACAATAAATAAGTATTGTCGGTATTGTAATATCGGTACAGCCACCCGTCTGCACCAAAGAAACAGTCCTAAACGATAAATTAGTGGAAATATCGTCATTTTTATGTCGGCCACCGAGGCGGAAAGTTGGCTCGGATGTCGCTCATGTAAGCAGGGAAACAAATGGTCTCCATGGCAACGCAGACGCTGGACTGTATTATTGTTATACCTTTTCTATAGTGATTTATTCTGCACATAACCCATCAGTATCTACTTGTATGATACTGATACAAATAATTTCGGTATGAAAACAATATTAATGTCATAGAAGGGTACACTAAGCTGAAATACGAGAAATGTATCGCTAAGGAAGAGGTGCGAGGGAAGAGGATTTGTGTAAGTGGGTGTACATGGGTATGGGTAGGAGTAGGGGTTTTTAAGTGAGTGTTGGGTGGTGTAGGTAAGAGTGGGTGGGTGTAGGTGGATGTAGTTTGGCCTGAATGGTTATGTAGTGAATGGGTGAAGTTAATTGTGAATGAATTCAGGTGGGTGTTGGTATGAGGAGGTCAGTGTAGGTAACTGTGAGTGGGTGTGGGTAGGCTTTGCTGAATCCGAGTGGCTGTGGTGTTGGGTGGTTGTATGTGGATGGATGTACGTGGTTGTTGGTGGATGTATGTGGGTATGAATGAATGTACAATATGTGGGCATGGGCGAATGTAGGTGCGTTTGTATGTGACTAGGTGAGTGTAAATGGATGTATGTGGGAGTGGGTAGAAGTATGTGGGTGTGGATGTATGTATGTGGGGGTGGGTGGATCTAGGTGGGTGTGGGTGGATGTGGACGGCAGTGGCGTAGATATGGAGGGTAGCCAGCTCCCCAGTCAGCCCTTGCCGCTTCCCCACTGGCCAACCACTGAAACTTCGTTTTATTTATAATGTGCATATTCTATAGCTATTTCCCCCTCCCCCCCGAGATGAGGGTCTGGCTACACCTTCGCCCTCTACCCTTCCATTTATCAAGACCTGGCTACGCCGCTGGTGGACGGATGTGACTTGGTGAAGACGAATGTGAGTGGTTGTGTGTAGATGAAGATGGGTGGGTAGGTGATGGGTGGGTAGGTAAAGATGGGTGGGTAGGTGATGGGTGGGTAGGTAAAGATGGGTGGGTAGGTGATGGGTGGGTAGGTAAAGATGGGTGGGTAGGTGATGGGTGGGTAGGTAAAGATGGGTGGGTAGGTGATGGGTGGGTAGGTAAAGATGGGTGGGTAGGTGATGGGTGGGTAGGTAAAGATGGGTGGGTAGGTGATGGGTGGGTAGATGAAGATGGGTGGGAAGGTGATGGTAGGTGATGGATGGGTAGATGTTGGGTGGGTAGGTGAAGATGGGTGGGACGATGATGGTAGGTGATGGATGAGTAGGTGTTGGGTGGGTTGAAGATGGGTCTATGCATAGGCATGACTGTCTATCCAAATCCACCAACATTTTATGCCCACAAGCACGACTTTTTATCCACTCTTACTTCCTGTGTATCAGTGTCCCTCCACATCCACCTACATGTACTGTATGCTGTAGTACGTATGTATGTATGAATTGTATGGACGAGTATGTGTGTACTGTATGTATGTATGTATGTATGTATGTATCAAAAAACAGTGCTACCAAAGATACCTTATTAACGAAGCTGTATACAACCAAGCCTTCGGATCCAGTGTCGGGTATTTGGGTACAGGTGATGACTGATGTCCTCTGTAGGGGTGCTGTGGCCGCCACCTGAGACGCTGGTAAGAGAATGTGAGCATAAATATTAGCAAGTATTTACCCTCGTCTGACGAAGTGGCAGAGCCGGGGAGGGGGGGCTGGGGACCCCCCAAACCAGACCCTAGGCCCCCTCCCTACTCTCCACTTTTGACATTTATGTTAACTTAATGTGTAAAGACTGATTGGCAATTCCCCTCCCCTCCAGATTAGCACTTTGCCCCACCTTGGCCCCCCCAGGTTAGGACATGACCCCAAATTGCCCCCCCCAGATTAGGACATGGCCCCCCTGCCCCCCCCAGGTTAGGACATGGCCACACCCTGGCCCCCCCCAGATTAGGACTTGGCCACATCTTGGCCCAGGACATGGCCCCAAATTGCCCCCCCCCCCAGATTAGGACATGGCCCCACCTTGAACCCACCCCTTTTGTGAAAGTCTGCTACGCCACTAGTATGACGCTGGATACTATCAGCAGTGGCCCCGGGTAAACGGCTTCTAAAAGACTTTATCCCTACTCAGCAACGACCTCTCTTCCCACTGCACACCTCCTACTTCTCATGAATAATCGCCCATCTTATCTGTCCAACTCGTTTCGTTCTTCGTTTCTTCATCCCCAACCACCTCATGTCACTACACTCCTAATCAGTCTCTCACTATGCACCTTACCCTTGGATTCCCTCTCCTGCTCCTCACAACAACACCACACTTATAAACACACCTACACTCACAATCACCCAACTTCACTCACCCACTCACCAACACCCAGCCATTCAACCAGTTACTACCAACACAAACCCTAACACCTAGGCACCCCACACCCAACTACACCTATCCACACACACCTACACCTACCTTAATCAATCTACAACCTCTGCACGCATCCACGCCCAACAACACCCAGCCACGACCATTTACACCTACTTACACCCGTCCACACCGACCTACATTCATCCACGCCCACATACAACCACGCACACTCACCTACACACACCTACACCCATCAACGCCCATCCCAGTACACTTACACCCCTTCACACTCATATACCCCCACCCACACCGACGTACACCCATCAACTCCCATCTACACCTACCCATACCCACACACTCCTAAAACAGCAAATATTTTTGATATGCGAGTTGAGTCTGCGTTGCCATGGAAACCGCTCGTTTTCTCGCGAACAACAGCCATGTCCCTGTCATCCTCTCTCCTCGGTGGCCAACATAAAAGTGACGATATTTTAATTAATATATCTTTATGGACTGTTTCTTTGGTACAGGTGGGTGGGTATATGGATATTACAATACTTACATCACTTATATTTTGTCTTTGTAGCCAATAAAGATTATTTAAGCCAAAATAAAGAGCTGCACAGAGTTACCAAGTAAATTAAGAATATTTTCCTCCTGCCCCAATCGTAAATCATAGAAATAACTAAGGCTCCTAATTCAGAGTAAGCTTAGAGTTCACGGAGTTTAAATATTTGTAAGAGCGCAAATACTTATGCGACTGCATTTAGTTTTATTATTGCTCATGTTGTAATAATTATATAAATTCGTAAATGCCCAACACACTGAGATCTGGGAACTGTGCAGTGTTGTGAGACCTCGAAGTTTCGGACGAACGCAGAAACGCCTTTGGTCGAGCTGCTTCAATGAGTCAACTCGACGAGGTTAAATAACCTTCGTGTTTCGATTACACTCTTATATGACTTTATTTTCACTAACACAGCCACAACAGCACATCAGGAGGGTTAAATACCATATATTATCAGCGATGAATACGTCAAGCAGCGCTAAAAAAACAGCCACAGTTCTGGATTTTGCTGCTGAAATTATGAAAGTAGAATTGGCAGTCTTTGGCATCCATGTTGGGCCAGGGAGACACACGCACACAGAAATTATCAGGGTGATATCTTTGCGATTATTTTCCTTTAAGAAATAATTTTGTTCTATTCCTTGTATACGCAAAGAGCCCATTCTATACCACCTTCAGGAGGAATACCAGCCTCCAAAGTTACCTCATAATGATACCAGAGACAACCACAAAAAGTCCTTCAGCGAATTATATACTTGCAAGGGTTTCTCTTCTTGGTATCACAACCTGACACACTTACCAACAACTCCCTGAAAATGACGTCAGAATTAAAATAATATTACCTTAGCGCCGTTCATCCATTTTGTAATATTATTATCAACTGATGTGACTAAAACACATAGTAATTTGTGTGTAGTTATGTAGTGCAGTTCAACCAGACGTCCGGTGTACATTAGGACCACATTTCCTGACGTGACTGATTAAGTTCCAACAAAATATGACGTAATATTCATAAAATTTCTCGACCCTTACCTGTGTACAGAAGCCTTTTGTTTTCACTCATATATCGCTCAAACACTTCACAACCAATCCAGGGTGAATATTTAGATGTCAATACGTCCATACAGACCGATTTCTGATACCGATTCACTTCTATAGATGAATTTTTATCGTAAGAAATGGTTAACATCATTTACGAATACGGCCCCACAACCCTCACCACCTCGCATCACCCCACACAGTTACCAGATCACAGGGTGTCTCAGTAAATTGCATGTCAAATTCAATCAACCTAGAAACACAAATATCTCACAGAATGGTTTTAGATTATGACCGCTAAGACAGCACGGACGAAATATGTCAGAGAAACAAGCGGTCTTTAATACAGCGGCTTAATTTCGAACAGAAATCAGAGACCATGGGTACTTTTACAGTTGGTAATATTTGTAAGCACATCATTTTAGCTTTAAGTAACGTTATTCAAGTAGACAGACAATAAATAAGTATTGTCGGTATTGTAATATCGGTACAGCCACCCGTCTGCACCAAAGAAACAGTCCTAAACGATAAATTAGTGGAAATATCGTCATTTTTATGTCGGCCACCGAGGCGGAAAGGTGGCTCGGATGTCGCTCATGTAAGCAGGGAAACAAATGGTCTCCATGGCAACGCAGACACTGGACTGTATTATTATTATCATCCCTTTTCTGAAGTGATTTATTCTGCACATAAACCTTCAGTATCTCCTGGTGTGCTATTGATACAAATAATTTCGGTATCAAAACAATATTAATATAGAAGGGAACACTAAGCTGAAATACGAGAAATATATCGTTAAGGAAGAGGTTCGAGGAAAGAGGGTGGGTGTAAGTGGGTGTACGTTTTAGTAGGCAGGTGTAGGGGTTCTTAGGTGGGTGTTGGATGGTATAGGTATGAGTGAGTGGGTCTAAGTGGATGCAGTTTGGTCTGAGTTGTTACGCAGTGAATGAGTGTAGGCAATTGTGGGTGAGTTGACCAATTTTGGTGTAGGTGAGTGTAGGAGGTTTCTCTTCAGTGTACGTAAGTATGATTGGGTGTAGGTGGGACTGAGTGCGCGTGGATAATTGTGGATGACTGAGGCTGCGTTTAGGTGGGTGCGGATGCATGTATTTGGGTGTGGGTGGCTATATGTCAGTGTGCGTGGGTCTTGTTGGGTGTGGGTGGATGTGGAAGGCAGTGTCGTAGCTACGGATGGTTCTGGGCCCCTTCACTGAGACAAATGGCCTTCACCCCTCCGCCACAGATGCACATTTCATATTTTGGTTTATATAATGTAAGCTTTATTATATAGCAATGGGCCCTCTCTCAGATATTTGGCCACATCTCTTCCTCCATCCCCTTTCATTTGTCTAGACCTGCCTACCCCCACTGGTGAATGGATGTGACTTGATGTAGGTGAATGTGAGTGGTTGTGGGTAAGTGAAGATGGGTGGGTAGGTATTGGTAGTTTATGGGTGGGTGAGTCTTGGGTGGGTAGATGGTGGGTACGTGATGGTAGGTGTTGGGTGGGTAGGTGATGGTGGGTGATGGGTGGGTAGGTGTTGGGTGGGCAGGTGATGGTAGGTGATGGGTGGGTAGATGTTGGGTGGGTATGTGATGGGTGGGTAGGTGTTGGGTGGGTAGGTGATGGTAGGTGATGGGTGGGTAGTGTTGAGTAGGTAGGTGATGGGTGGATAGGTGTTGGGTGGGTAGGTGAAGATAGGTGTACTTATACGCATCACTATCTGTCCAAATCCACTAAGCACAACTTTCTATCCACACTTATTTCTTATGTACCAATGTCCCTCCACATCCACCTACTGTACATTAACATTCCTGTTAATGCTGAGTTTATATGTATCTACAATTCGCTACAGTATGTATGTATGTAAACATTTATTGTTTGTACTGTATGTATGTATGTATGTATTGTATGTATGTATGTAGTATGTATGTATGTATGTATGTATGTATGTATGTATTGTATGTACTTATTTATGTACTTATTTATGTATGTACTTATTTATGTATGTATGTATGTATGCACAAAGAAACTGATATTGTATGTACTTATTTATGTACTTATTTATGTATGTACTTATTTATGTATGTATGTATGTATGCACAAAGAAACTGATACCAGACATACCTTATTAACGAAGTTGTACACAGCCAAGCCTTCGGATCGAGTGTCGGGTATTTGGGTACAGGTGATGACTGATGTCCTCTGTAGGGGTGCTGTGGCCGCCACCTGAGACACTGGTAAAAGAACGTGAGCATAAATATTAGCAATGTTTTTCCCTCGTCTGACGAAGTGGCAGAGCCGGGGAGGGGGGGAGGGCTGGGGACCCCCCAAACCAGACCCTTGGCCCCCTCCCTACTCTCCACTTTTGACATTTTATGTTAACTTAATGTTCAAAGACTGATTAGCAATTCTTCCTCCACCCCCCCCCCCAGACAAGGGCTTCACCTTACCTTGGCCCCTCCGATTACTACATGGCCCCACCATGACCCCATCAAATTAGTACTTGACCCCACCTTGGCACCCCAGCTGTTAAGACCTGCTACGCCACTGGTCTGACGCTGCAGACTATCAGCAGTGGCCTCGGGTAAACGACTTCCTAAGGTTTTTGTCCTAACTCAGTAACGACCCCTCTTCTAAAGACACACCACCTCCCTCTTGTTAATTCTCCCGCATCTTATCTGTCCAATTCTTTCTCGTTTTTCACTTCATTCTCCCCAACCACATCATTTTACCACACTTCTGGTTAGTCACTCACTATGCACCTTGTTCTTAGACTCCCTCGACACTTTCTCCCAAGCACCCTACTCTACTGTCTAAACACGTCTACACTCTCCCACACCCAGCTACACCCACCCATACTTATGGACACCCAGCCATACCCGCCTATAACTACCCACACAAACCCACAAACATTCATGCAAACCACACCCAACCACACCAACCCCCACCCACTTACTACCTGCGACCCCAACACACATCCACACGTAACTACACCCAGCCACGACCATTTACACCTACTTACACCCGTCAACACTGATCGACATCCATCCACGCCCACCTACAACCACTCACAGTCACTCACACTCACCTGCACCCATCAACGCCCATCTGTCAGCGTTGCTGGTGGGGCCGCACTCAATCGCATACCATTCTTTCATCATGGCAACCATGGAAAAGTACCAATTTAATGGGTAACAAACAAAAATTGATGCGTTGGAAATCATCGTAACTTGTATTTTATTTCACATATACAGTGTAATGACAACAATCATCAACTGAGTTAGTGTATACAATTGTATGATTATAAGTATTTAAATAAGAGTTATAATTATACTATGACAGTTTAAACACTTGCATCGTGTTGCACACTCTTGATCATATCTCTCACATGATGTTTCGGATGTTAAAACAATATTTGCTTGTGTGCGAAGTGAGAGTTTATTCCTAACCTTAGTTTTTATACTTTTATTGAGGTTTACCTTGGAGGAGATTCTTTCTGCCTTTGCATTACTAGTAGGCAATGGCTGAGAGCAAACATAGGAAGTGATTGAAATATATTAGTCACCTTGTCACTCTTAAGAGTTGAAAGCCACTCGGAAAACACCTCTGGAATGTTCTGTTTTCACATTTTCAGGAACATTCAAATTTGAAAGATTCCCCCACTCATCAAGTTGTTGCAAAAATCACCCTGATATACTCGAGGAAGTTTCTACAGTACGCTAAACCTGAGAGAGATGGTGTTTCCCTTAAAACATTTTTATCAACACATTTTGTAACAGTTAACTGTGTGCACATTTCCAACATTTTGGAGTCGAATAAAAAACTTTGTTTCCACGCAAGCAGTTACCAGAAACGTCCTACAGCGACCTCGCACATCACAGATCAGTTTCTTGTTCTCTTAGTGTTCAGATGACTGGAATAGTCTTTGTACTTCAGCATCTAAGGATCAATCATCCCTGAGCTAGGCAGCTATGGCCATATAGCCCCGTTAGATTACCGGAGCGCGCTACCACTCCCGGCAACGGTGACCCGTGAGAGGCTCGAGCTCGCAACCTTGTGATTGCGAGTCGGGCGCTTTACCTCTGAGCCACCGTGCCCCCATCTCACATCTACAGTAAGTATATGTGGTTTAAGGGCGCAAAGTGTTTCTCCTTACATGGATCTATGCGTGTTATGTCTGGTGTGGAATCTATTACCTCCTGTTTATAGGTAAATATACATCCCATTTATATGGCGTAGTATAGAACAGTATTATTCACATACTTTCAAATAACTAAAACATTGTATTATGTGGAGATGCGGCAATTTAAGCCACATTCCTCGGTTGCGGCTACGTCGGTCGCGTTCATTCGTGGTGGTTGTGACCGTAGTGTTTGGGCCGCATTGCAGACACCTACCTACTGCTACCCACACATACCTGCATTCACCTACATCCAACCACACCCACTTACTTCTACCCAAACACCTGGATCCACCCACACACCTACATCCACCCACACGTCAGGTAATTAACATGGTCAATTAACTTACATTTTCATGTGATAAATGACACCTGTCTTGTCGAGAAGCCTGAGATGCACGGGTTAGCACATTTAGTTCAAAAATAAAAGAACTCCAGTTCAATTCTTGGGCCGGTCAGACTGTTGGACACGATTGGTTCCTTTCTTGTCCATGTTCATCCATCAGCGTAATTGGGGACCTGGTTGGAACATTAGCTATTATGAGTTGTATTATAAGGGAAAACACCTGGTGAAAACTGATTGATTTAACCTTTTCACTCCCATGTCGTACCTCGTCATTCTTGCCACATCAGGATGGTTTTATTCAATTAGGGAAATATTTTTAAAACTAGATGGAATTAGATATTGTGTAAGTGTGCTGGGGTGGGTGTGGGAGGGTGTGCGAGTGTTTGAGTGGGCGTGAATGGGTATGGGAGTGTTTGAGTGGGCGTGGATGGGTGTGGGAGTGTTTGAATGTGGGCAAGTATGTGTAGGTGGTGGTATGGGTGTGTCTGAGTGTGTGTGGGATTGTTTGAGTGGGTGTGGAAATGCCTGAGCGGGTATGGGAGTGTCTGAGTGGGTATGGGAATGTTTTAGTGGGCGTGGGAGTGTTTGAGTGCATGTGGCAGTGCCCAAGTGCGTGTGGGAGTTTTTGTGTAGGTGTGGGAGTGTTTGAGTGTATATGGGAGTGTTTAAGCGTGTGTGGGAGTTTTTGAGTGTGTGTGTGGGAGCGTTTGAGTGTGCCTGGGAGTTTTTGAGTGCATGTGGGAGTGTTTGAGTGCATGTGGGAATGTTTGAGTGCGTGTGGGAGTGTTTGAGTCAAAGTGGGAGTGTCTGAATGCGTATGGGAGTGTCTGAATGCGTGTTGGAGTGTTTGAGTGTGTGTGGGAGTTTTTGAGTGTGTGAGAGTGTATTTGAGCGTGTGTGGGTGTGTTTCAATGTGTGTGGGTGTGTTTGAGTGGGTGTGAGTGTCTGAGTGGGTGTGGGTGTGTCCGAGTGAATGTGGGTGTGTCTGAGTGGGTGTAGGTGTCTGAGTGGGTGTGGGTGTGTCTGAGTGGGTGTAGGTGTGTTTGAGTGGGTATAGATGTGTCTGAGTGGGTGTGGATGTGGCTGAGTGGGTGTGGGTGTGTCTGAATGAGTGCAGGTGTCTGAGTGGGTGTGGGTGTGTCTGAGTGGGTGCGAGTGTGTCTGAGTGGGTGTAGATGTGTCTGAGTGGGTGTGGGTGTGTCTGAGTGGGTGTGGGTGTGTATGAGTGGGTGTGGGTGTACTTGTGTGTGTATGTCAGTATGTTTGAGTGGGTGTGGGTGTCTAAGTGGGTGTGGGAGTGAGTGGGTGTGGGAGTGTTTGAGTGTGGGTGGTTGTGGGGGTGTGTTCGAGTAGATGTCAGTGTATGTGGCTGGGTATGGAAGGGTGTGTGTGTGTGTGTGTATGTGTGTGTGTGTTTGTGTGTGTGTGTGTGTGTGTGTGTGTGTGTGTGTGTGTGTGTGTGGGTGGGTGTAGGCTGATGTGGGTGGGTGCAGGTGAGTGTGGAAGGGTGTGGGTGTGTGTACAGTACATGGGTGTGAGTGGATTTGGTGGGCGTGGATATGTGTGAGTGGGTGGAGGTGGGTGTAGGTTGATTTGGGCAGATATACGTAAATATGGGTTGGTGGCGTCTGGCAATAGATAGATAGATAGATAGTAAGTGGGTGCAGAAAGATTTGGGTATGTGTAGGTGGGTGTAAGTAGGTGTGGGTTGGTGTAGGTGGGTGTCAGTGGGTGCATGTGGGTGTAAGTGGTTATGGGTGGGTGCAGGTGCTTATAAGTGAGTGTGGGTGGGTGCAGGTGCTTGTGAGTGTGAGTGGGTGCAGGTGCTTGTAAGTGGGTGTGGGTGGGTGCAGGTGCTTGTAAGTGGGTGTAGGTGTTTGTAAGGGGGTGCAGATGACTGTAGGTAGGTATCAATATGTTTGGGTGGGTGTTAAAGGGTGTAGGTGAACCTTGGTGGGTGTGGGTTGGAGTAGGTGGGCATAAATGGGTGTAGGCCGCACTGATCCAGCTCAAAATGTCAAAGTTAGGTAAAATTATTGTGGCAGCAAATATGAAACAAAATAAAACTTATGTCGATCTGAATGGGTTAATGTTATCAGATCCTTTACTAGAGCAACTGATTGAAATCTTAGTAACACTCAACTTCCTATGGCTCACTCTCAGGTGAATAAAATCATACTGGAGCTGTCGTAATTAAGTGACCTCATGGTACTGTACAGCTGTGGTTGGTTGGTTTTTATCTGATGGAATTAGGCCACTCCAACAATTCAAATACTGAGTTGTGGATGCACTGAACCTGATGAGTGATTGTCATGAGATAGGAATGTCCCCTTGGTTACAAGTCAGATTTTCCCTTCATTTTGATTACATTTAGTCATCAACAATGCTGAAAAGTTACAGGAATACTTAATAGGTGCAAATAAACATCTAACTGTCTATCTATCTATAGTCCGACGCCTTAATCCCGCAAAGGGTGGCTGCAGACAAAACGCCTCTAAGTCACTCTGTCACCCACCATTTGACTGCCCTCCCCCCAACTCACTCCCCCCCTCTCTCATATACCTCTCAACTCCATCTCTCCACCTCATCCTCAGTCTCACCCTCCCTCCACTTCACCTACATACACCCTCTTAGTCAGTCTTTCATTCTCCATTCCCTCCACATGTCCAAACCACCTCAGTGTATTTCTCCTAATTCTCTCAATCACATCCACATTCACCCCACAACGTTCTTTCACTTCTTCATTCGTCAACCTGTCCCTCCATGTCACTCCACATGTGCCTCTCAGGTAACTCAATAAACATGCTATAGTATTACTAATCTCATGCTGCAATGACACTCTGCTGATTAAAATCATCTGGGGTTAGCTGGAATGAAATATTAGTTGTCAATTATGAAAGGGTTAATGGTGACAGTATTAACATTCTCAGGTTCCTATATCTACTCTCAGCTGAATATAATCACCTGGTACTCTCATGAAATAAAATACGAGTTGTCCCAATCATATGTTAACCCCTTCAGTCTGGAGGTCTTTTATGCTGTTCATGCTACTGTCTGGCAATTCTACTCAGCTTTGGGGAGACTTGTGGAACTGAAGAGGTCAGATACAGAATTCATTAATATATTCACTACAAGATCAATACTGGAGTGACACCTTCATGTGGTGGGACTGATATAGTCAGGCTGCTCCATTGCCTGGTTATACAAATGACCCTCAACTCCTTCCCTATCTGCTGAAAAAAGGATGGTGGTCTGCAGAAGGTCAGTTTCAGTTACACAGTCCACTGGGTTCATGTTTAGTTGAGCCTGGGTTTGCAACTACAGCTACTACTGCTGCTGCTACAAGATATCTCCCCATAGCTAAATAAAAACCCCTGGAGGTACCCTAGCAAAAGCAAACCAAAAACAAACATGTCACCTGATTCAAGGGTTTACAATTATTCTACGTGATTATTCATGGGCTATTCTTTCTCCTACATGCATACAGAGCAAAGAGGCTAAATAAAAGTAATTCTTAATACTAAAACCTTTATTTAGTTCGATTTTCTTTGTTACATTACTGCATATTTTATTTAATATTCTCTGGCTGGATCCTCTCTCAGATGAATATGTTTGTCTAGCAAGAACTGGAATAGATCAGGATAACAGACTTATCCTGACAATATGCACATTAACAGATGCTTAACACACTCATCATTTTTTGACTCACTTTTTAGCTGAATATGATCATCTGGCATTAGTTGGAATAGAATATCAACACTGACCCAGCCATGAAGGGCTTATGTGTAAAAGTATTAACATTTGGGCTCTTGTGACTCACTCTTGGCTGAATACTGTATAATAAATCATCCATCACTGGACAGAATAAAATATGACATAACTATGGCATCAGTACTAATATTCTCAGGCTCTTTTACTCACTCTCAGGAACATAAACATCTTGCAATAGCTGGAATAAAATATCTGCACTGCCAAAGAGAAGATACAGCCACAAGAGGGTTAAATACATACAAGATAAGAAGTGATGACTTTGAAAAGAATGGACCTATAAAAAATTCTGGGTATCTATGGTTTTAACCCCTATCTTATTGATAGGTGCTGGTGACCATCACCCACTCACCTGATGTAGTGCTGCCTATTTCTTCATGAGGTGACTACACAGACAGGCAAGCCTAGTGTTTTCTTGTAACCCAGTAAACTATTTACAATGATGGGTCATAACCATATAACCAAATAATGACACGGACCGTGCTATAGTGCCCATGTTCATTGGGTGGAGAGATGCAAATGTGGCACCCATCTATGAACCAAACCTGCACACTATTCCTCACATCTCGCTGAGGTGAGGCATTGACCATTGCAAGGGAACATCGGTTCACCACATGGAACAGCCCTACTGAGGCAATTGCTTGCCTGTGGGAAATGGGTCCGCTCGGTCAGATTGACAGGGGTTGCTCTACTACTACTACAGTATGGTGACACCTTTTTTGAATTATTTGTGCTACCTTCAGATGGGCTTATTTAGCTTAAGGGAGATTTTTCAAACTGGATGGGTTATATAAAACCTTCACTAACCATTTGGCTACTAGAGATTACACCTAAGCTGAATGAACTGTCTGGGATTGCAAGAACAATTAAAAAGTCGTCATACTGAAGAGGTTAACTACTTGACTATGATGACCTGTTTATTTTATTCTTGTCGTCTCAGGATAATCATATTCAGTTTACTAGAGACTTTTCAATCTGGAGAAGTTGGATAAAGCCTTCATTTGTATTTACTGTATTATCCCCAGATTTCTGTCAGGTGAACAAAAGTGATGATATCTAGGGCTGGTGGCGGTACTGTCAAAGACGAGGGAGAATGGCCATATGCAGTTTACCACAAGGGTGTGGCAAGTAATTCCATCTTGTGTAGTGTTTGTCATAAATGGGTGCACAAGAGATGTAGTGGTATTAGAGGTAGACTGCGAGATAATGCTGATTTTATGCATGCGGCGAGTTGGGGAGAGCAGGTGGAGATTGCCAGGCATGAAAGGATTGAACCTGCTGGTGAGTCTCTTGAGTGTGTGAAAGAGTTTTGTTATTTGGGAGACATGTTAGGTGCAAGAGGTGGGGCTGGAGCTAGCTCTGTGGCTAGGGTGAGAAGTGGTTGGAAGAAGTTCAGGGAGCTCTTGCCTCTCCTGACATTGAGAGGACTCTCCCTATGTGTTAAGGGGTCTTTGTATGCAGCATGTGTTAGAAGTGTAATGCTGCATGGTAGTGAGACCTGGGCAGTAAAGGAGGAGGATATTCGTGGGCTCAGATGTACAGAAATGAAAATGATTAGGTGGATGTGCAGTGCGTCCCTGCGTTCAAGGCCTAGGAGGGCTGGGTTTACGATGGAAGAGTTGAGGGGTGGGAAGGGACTGGAGTGTATTGGTGTTGTGATGAGGAGAGGTAGATTGGGGTGGTTTGGGCATGTGGAGAGGATGGGAGATGATAATTGGGTGCAGAAGGCGAGAAGTGTTAATACTGGGGGTGGGGTTGTGAGGGGTAGACCGAGAAAGACGTGGGATGATGTCACTGAGTGTGACCTCAGGGTTAAGGGACTGAACAGGGAGATTGCAATAGATCGTGCAGCATGGAGAGCTGCCATTAGGTGACCAAGGCCAATGCATGCACGCACGTTGGAGCCTTTAAAAATGAAAACGAATGGAGATTTTTTAACGTGAAGGAATAAGATTATGCCTTCAGTAATCACATCATTACTTACCTGACAGTAATCCCTCAATCTTTTTAACTCAGTTGACAGCCAAGTGTAGTCAAAATGGACGCTGGTTTGACAAGTAACCAGAGGCTCATTCCTAACTCATAACTGAGGCTAATCACACTGCAGACACCCATGACTTAGTACTCAAGTTGTGGCAGTGACCCAGTTCCATCAGGTAAAACACTCCATTGATCCTTCCTACAGTGAATAAAGTAATGTGGGGATAACAAGAATTAAAAACAAAGTGTGTTACTGTACTGAGCAAGTTAATCCCTTCATTATAATGACTTAATTATATTCATGTTCAGATGATTTTATTGAGCACTTTGAACTGGAAGAGTAAGATACAGAGCTCATCAGTCCTTAACAACTGGGTGCTCTCCAACCCTGACTAAAATCATCCGGCAGCAATAATGATAAATTTAAAATATTCTCATGTTAAACTCTAAGGATGTAGTTTTTAAATTCTTGCAGCTTTCAGAGATGTTTCAGTGTAGGAGAAACTTCCTGAGCTGAAGAAGTTGGATTTAGCACACATTAACCCCTTCGCTATACATCCTTCCTAACATAAGAGTGATATGTGGCTACAAGCTTGATAACTATAATTCTTTCAACCTTAACTTGGCCCAAATTTTTGTCCTTTTGCATTTTTTTTCACATAGCTCATTGACATAAAATGACACTGCCTTGACTCTTCATCCATTCCATAACACAGCTCTGTGACTAGCATCAAATTCTATCATTAATCTATTGCTACAGCTCAATATTCAAGGTGGAGAGATGACAATGTTAGGCCAAGTTAATCTAAAAAAAATATGTTATAGCCACACAAGTATCACTCTGGCAGAAAACACTCAGCCACAAATACATACAGTCAAGGCCCAGGTTGTCACACTGTTACAGATCATAATACAGATTTCAGATTTCACTTTTTCCTAGTAGTTTTCAGTTACTGTTGGGATATAATCTGCTGGTTTGTCATTTGGCTTACTTTTCTGTCCACACAAAATATCAACTGTACCATGGTCTGCCTGATTATGGGAATCTTAATAACATAAAACTGCCTGACAGTAGCAAGAAGAGTTAAGCTTGTAGTCATCCCTTGTTTTTTGCAGTTGTTAGTGAACAGACACCTTTGAGCTTCAAAAATCTGCAGCCGATAAAAGCCATCTAAAAGAGCCCCCACAGCCATAACATAACTATGTGACTGCCTGAAAAATATTCAGTCTTCATAGTGGCCCAGATTACAAACAGACATTAGAACATGCTTAACTGAAGCATAATTTCAGATAATTTAACAATAAATGCTGTTACATCATCTCTAAATACACCTTAAACTATTGTATATTGTGATGTACTCTCCTGTGAATAATCAAAGCTTGCAAAATCTAAACTGCAAAAAACAGGGGATGACTTTTGTACCTCTACTACAAGAGGGTTATTATGGCAGACCAGTTTTTGCTGTATCTCAATCTTCCCCTAGACTATGACATACAGTACTACCATAGAATTTATATCCAGGTCCCCAGTTTTACTGCATACAACATACTGTACAACAATCAACTTTACATCCAGGGTCATTTAGGTAAACCAATTTTTGCTAAGCCTCACTTTTCCCTAAAATGTAACGTGACCATCAAGTTTACATCCAGGCCCCCAATCGTACCACTGGGTGTAGCAAGAAGAAATGTCAACGATGTCCTCTTGATGTCTAAGACCACAACTCTGGTTGACATTTTCTTGATCTGCTTGATCATTCTTTACATTTAGCCAAGTTCAACATTTGTTCATTTCCATTCATCTTGTCCTTTCCTGGTTCATTTGTCAACATCTGCAGCTCCTGTGTGGGGAACAAATAATTATAAATAAACAAAGATCATCACATCAACACCATCATCTGGAATGCATTCCTGACTTCTCAATAGAACTGCCTGTACAACTGGCCTGACTTCGCAAACACTTACAACAAATTGTCTGTTGTAACTATATACAGGTGTATATGTTACTTTATTGATGCACATCAAATGCACCTGTCAGACTGTCATTCTATTCATGAACATAAGACTAATGCTTAGAAATAATTACATGATGTGCTTTTTCACAAACACTGCCACTCCAACACAAATTTGCACATGCAATCTCTCACCCTACATTCCATAACCATATATGGGGTAGTGGTTCTCCAAAGCTGAATATAACAAGTCTGGTGGTAAAGGTAAAGATACAAATGGGAGATGAGACTATGATGTGCTCATCTCTGTAACTTTGGTCTTGAACCTGTGGCTAGTTATCCACCCATTCTCCTGGGATACAAGGCCACTGCACTGAATCATCCATGTTACCATTATTACCTCCCTTGGGGTTACCAGATATACTGTAGTATTCATTTTACTGTACCTGCCAACCAACAGAGTGTAAACAATCACGTCAGGTAGCACCAGCTGCCGACACCAGCAAGCCCTGGCACTGACTGGCTGGAAATTTCATGGCAGCAACACTAACCACACAGCTTGTGCAGCACCTGGTGGCAGCTGGAATAAAATATAATCATGTCATCACAAGAAGGAAAATATTACATTGCTTTCAAAGTTAAGTTAGGTCTTATTAGGTTTATTTTTTGCAATATCTAGAAAGAAGGTGTACAACTTAACAACCACCATGATATTTTTCCCTACTTCTATCTCAATTATATGATGAATACATCTCTAATATATCGCAAAAACATGATATAATCTACGGAATACCGATAAATATGGAGAAATTTCAAGAATATAGGAAGATATCTTGCACCTAAACGTTAATTGCTAAGTAGAAGTAGAGCAAAAAACACTAGATTGACAATAAATACGGTATTCTCAAGAATATCAGCCTGCAACCACGGAAAGATTGCTAGAGCTTCATAGCAATATAGAAAAAAACTACATCTCTTGCATCTAGACGCTAAAATTAACCCTAAATAGAATACCATATCGAGTAGAAAAATGGTTAAGTTTGGTAATACGAATCCCCCGGCACCAAAACTCGAAATGGTCTTAGTAAATTCTGCATAAAACATATTCTTGCCTTGATTATTGTTATTTCTGTTAGACCTGGTAACCAAAAAATAATCTTATCCTGTAGAATGAATGGTTTACGTATTCTATAAAGCATTATTTTGACATTTTACGATGATTGTTTTGCTTTTATTCGTCCTTTATCAGATTTGCGTCATCACTGGAACGGAGATATCGAGGAAAGCGACGTTTTGTCGCAGGTGAGTGGAATTTTACTTGTTGCTTCTTTCTCCCTTGTCATATCTTACGTGAAATAGGCAGCATATGCCGTGTGATTAAAGACTCGAGATCGGTTGGAACTCACAAAATGAAGTTTTTAAAGAGTAATTTTAAGTGAAAACAGGTTAAATTCCTTTCACTGGTAATGGCGACGAAAATGGTAGCATCACTTGGTCGCCGGTTCAGGCTGATGTATTATATTTTGCTAGTTGTAACTTAATGTTTTTTTCATTCGTGCTACCTTCAGGCAACATTGTCCGCCCTTATGAATGATATCGAATTGTGAGGAAGTTAAGGACGGTTGTTTAACATGGATGGCTTTTCGATTTTTTAGAATTGTCTGGAGGTAGCATGAAAAAAAAAAAAGTTTGGATTGAGATGTTAGAGGTAAGGTAGACCTATAAATCCATATACAGCATTTAAATTACCAGGTAACCATAGCACTGGATTTTAGACATGAATTTGTATGGTTTGGTGTGTTTTGAGAAATTTGATCATCAGATTGTTTGCAAATCACTAGTTTCATAGTTTTTGACCTGCCAGCCCCATTGATTAGGAATTGGGGGGACGATTTTCAAAGTAAAAATCGATCAATACATTATAATCATGGGATAAACATATTTTGATCTGAAATAAAGCCAGATATTGTGCAGTTAAACAACAGAAAAGCATAGATCTCTAACTTAACATGATGCAAATAAACGAATTACAAGCCATTCTTATACCTAACTTTTATTTTTTTACCTTTCAGGAGGCGTGGGACAACCATATTATGCAGTTTTTCCCACTTTAGATAAATATATATTTTAAAGTTTTCAGGGTTCTGTGGTAGTGATATCAATTTTGTTTTTAATCCTTTTTTTTTCTTGGTACTGGAGACTTGGGACTGTCTTATTTTGCATTTTTCTCTTGTTTTTTCTGTATTAAAGTCCGTATCGTTTATTATTACTGACTGACTAAATACAAGAATATATAATCTTCAAAGCAAGCCTGAGGACACTAAATCGTCCAGGGGGATGAGAGTGGGTTCATGGAATGTAGGAAGTTTGAGGGGAGGAGCAGGGAAAGTCTTTAAGGCATTCAGTAGGAGGTGGGTGGATGTGGCATGTTTGCAGGAAGTGCGGTTCAGAGGTGGATCAGCCAGAAAGATTGTCGGGAAGGATTTCTACTGTAAGTTGTTTTGGCAGGGGGGAGCTGACAGATATGGGTGTGTGGGTGTGTTGGGTGTGGAGAAATAGGTGAAATGTGAATGTTATGAGAGTAGGCAACAGGATATTGGAAGTGAAAATTTTGTTAGGTGGAATGATGACTGCAATTGTATTGGCATATGCTCCACAGGCAGGCTTGGATAAGGTAGAGTAGGATAGATTTTGGGGTGACTTAATACATGTAGTAGGTGATATGGGGGATGATGAGATAATGGTTTTGGGAGGGGACTTAAATGGTCATGTACATAGGTGAAGCAGCTCAGGGTTATGAAGGAGTACATGGGGGATGTGCGTATGGTTAAAGAAATGCGGAAGGGGAAAGGATACTCGAGTTTGGGGAGGCAACGAACATGATTGTGTGCAACATACGTTTTAGGAAAACAGAAAGTAGATTGATTACGTAAGAGTCCGGAGGAAATAGCAGTCATAATTTTCTGGTCAGGAGGGCAGATAGGAGGTTAGTGAGGGATGTTACAGTTATAGGAAGCGAGGAGTGTGTGCTGCAGCACAAACTATTGATTTGTGATGTGGTGCTTAAAGAATGAGTGATGAAAAAGATGACTTATGTACATAGGAGGAAAATATGGAAGCTGAAAAACGAAGCAGTAAGGGATGCCCTCTATAGCGAGATGAGAGTGGTGGCTGAACAGGGAGCTGTAGACAGAGGCAGTAATGAACAGTACAGAGCCCTGAAGAACAACCTCTTGAGAATTACTGATGCAATATGTGGTCGGACAAGAGGCCCACCTAGACATAAAATAGCTTGGTAGTGGGATTAGGGTGTAGAAGCTGCAGTTAAGGAGAAAAGGCTTTTCCAGGAATGGAAGAAGGGTGGTAACAAGGACGATTACTTGGCTGCCAAGCATAGGGCTAGAAGAGAGGTATACAGGGTGAAGTCTGAGTCACAGAGACTTCTACTTGATAACCTAAATCATGTGGAAAGGAAAAATGTGATATTTATGGTGGCAAATCAGATGAAGAGGGATAATTGGGATATTATAGGTGAGCAGTGTGTGAAGAATGATGAAGGAAGGGTAGTGGTGAACAGTGGGGATATTAAAGCTGCATGGAGAAAGCATTACAGCCGGTTGTTGAATGAGGAGTTTGACTGGGACAGGGAAGGTTTGGAGCCAGCAGATCCAGTGTTTGGCCCTTGGCCATTGATTGATGCTGCTACTGTGAGTGAGGTAATAGGCAGGATGCAGATGGGGAAGGCAGCAGGTGTGTCTGGGTTGGCTGGCGAAATGTTGAAGGCCTCAGGAGATATAGGGGTGAGGTTATTGACCTGATTAATATAATTATGTATGAGTGTGTTGTCCCAGATGATTGGCTGAAGAGTGTAATTGTAAATGTGCACAAAGGGAAGGGTGATGCTCTGGAAAGAGGAAATTATAGAGGTATAAAGCTTTTAGATCAGATAATGAAGGTAATGGAGAGAGTTGTAGAAGTTACCTTATGATTAGAGAAAGTGTGAATATTTATAAGCTGCAGTTTGGGTTTCTGCCAGGCAGGGGGACCATTGATGCCATATTCATTGTTCAACAGCTTCAGGAAAAATATATTGGAAAGAAAAGGGATCTGTATTTTGTTTATGTTGATTTGGCAAAGGCCTTTGACAGAGTCCCTAGAGAGGTGGTGATGTGGGTAATGAGAAAGCTTCGGTTGGAGGAGAGGCTGGTTATGGCCATGTATGTGGGTGCTTGCACCCAGGTAAGAGTGAATGGAGATTCGAGTGATGAGTCTTCCGTGAATGTTGGTGTGCATCAGGAGTCCGTTTTGAGTCCCTTGTTGTTTATCATGGTACTTGAAGCCCTCTCACTTGACTTCAGAAATGGACTTCTGTGGGAGATGTTGTATAGTGATGATCTGGTGTTGATTGCAGAGAATGAAAGGGAGGTGTAGGAAAGGTATAGGAAGTGGAAAGATGGTATGGGGCACAAGGGCTTAAGGGTAAATGCAGATAAAACAAAAGTGATGATACCTAGGGTTGGTGGCAGTACAGTCAAAGAAGAGGGAGAGTGGCCATGTGCAATTTGCCACAAGGGCATAGGAAGTAATTTCATCTTGTGCAGTGTTTATGATAAATGGGTGCACAAGAGATGTAGTGGTATTAGAGGTAGACTGTGAGAAATGCTGATTTTATGTGTGTGGCGTGTCAGGGAGAGCAGGTGGGGATTGTCAGGCGTGAAAGGATTGAACTTGCTGGTGAGTCTCTTGAGTGTGTGGAAGAGTTTTGTTATTTGGGAGACGACATGGAGGCGATTTGGTTGTGGTCACCCCTTACGGGATCAAAGCGTCTGGCAATAGATAGATAGAAGTTCCATTGTTGCTCATAAATTTATTAGCTCCCAGTTCACAGTAGTGGTAGGTGTATGTAAAATTATGTCCCTTATTGTAAAGTAGCATTTTTGTGTCTACTTATTTGTTGTTAAATCCTCAGTTTGATATACAGAATTTTTGTATTAAAATTCCCTTGTCAGTGATAAAGTTGATTTGCCATTTCTTAATTTATCATTCTTTCCTCTTCCTTCTGCCTGTGGGTGACTCTACACTGAGTGACAAGCCAAATGGTTTCTGGTACACCAGGAAACCATTTACTGTACTATGTTGAGTGGTAACCATATAACCAAATTATGGCATCTGGTGGTTTAGTGGGTAATTAAGGTGCTCCAATCAGATTGAGTCTGTGTGGGCTTATATCCATGGGTTGACTGGGGTTTATTGCTCATGTAATGCCACTTAGGGATGAGTGAGGCTGATCACTCTCGCTTATAATGTCAGGACCATCTTGCCTAGCCCCTGGTTCTTATGCACCTCATGGGGCGACACAGGATTGGATGATGGATGGATATTTGTAAAAATTAAATGTAATTTATCACTCAGCCGTTATGATTATGATATAGCTATTGTTATTTTGTTTTGATCCAACCTCGTCCAGATATGAATTAAATGAGCCTTGGGCTAAAGTTTTCCTCCTGTAGCACACTATTCTCTGTTAGGGGAATAGGGAGAGTGTAAGGTTTATAAAGCTAGGTAGTAGAGCTGCCAGATTATGTTACTGCCAGCATGTGAGAGCATACTTCTTCAGCACTGATTTCTTAAACTAAAAAGATTTATGACATAACTCCTTCTCATGGGGCGACACAGGATTGGATGATGGATGGATGGATGGATATTTGTAAAAATTAAAGGTAATTCATCACTTTGCTGGTATGATTATGATATAGCAGTTGTTATTTTGTGATCCAACCTCGTCCAGATATGAATTAAATGGGCTGTGTGCTAAAGTTTTCCTCTTGCAGCACACTATTCTCTGTTACGGGAATAGGGAGGAGTTGAAGGTTTATAAAGCTAGGTAGTAGAGCTGCCAGGTTATGTTACTGCCAGCATTTGAGGGTATACTTCTTCAGCACTGATTTCTTAAACTAAAAAGATTTATGATGCAACCCCTTCATAGTAAAAGGGTTATCTCATGTTCAGACCTGACCACTGAGGCATATTATTGGATTTCAGGGAGTGTCCTCATGTTCCAAATGAAAACTGAGAAGCACCAACACTGTTACAACTATAAGTGCCTACCACCAACACTGTCACCACAGCCACTGCTGCCACCACCACCACCCCCACCCCCACCCTCACCACCATCACCACCACCACCACCCCCACCCCCACCACCACCACCACGACCACCACCACCACCACCTCCTCCACCACCACAACCATCACAACCCCCCACCACCAATGCCTCTGCTGCTGTTTGTGGGCTTCTGTGAGTAACAAGATATTTTTTCATTAATTGTTGTATTAGTACAAAAATGGTTCTGCCAGTGCTGTCCACCCCATGTGGGATTAAGGCTTGTGGTCGTATGTATACTCATTTCACTTTAGCCTGATCTGTGATTACTATTTTGCCATCAGGATTGCATGGGATTAAGGAATTTGGCTACAGACTTCTTAATCAGCAGCTGGTTACAATGTGCTCCAAGCATCTTAATATCCTTGCTGTCCTTCACTATTCCTTCATCATTCTTGACACACTGCTCACCTCTGTTTATTATCTCATCTCCATTGTCACCCTAATTACCACATTCTTCCTTTTGACATTTTTAGGCTTCCCAATAGAAGTCTGTGATACTCACAGACCTCCCTTCTGGTCCTGCACATGGCAGCCAAGTCTTCCTCTCTTACCACCCCTTTTCCATTCTGATAAAGTCTTCTTTTTTCCTTATCTGCAGCTTCTACACCCTCACCCCACCATCATGTTGCCTTATGTCTTGGTGGAACCCTTGTTCATCTACACACTGAATCAGTTACCGTCAAGAGAATGATCTTAAGAGCTCTGTACTGCTATTTAACACCTCTGTCTACAGCACCCTGTTTTGCCACCCTTTTACTCATCTTGCTGTAGAAGGCATCCCTTGCTGCATGTTTTTTTTGAACTTCCATTTTTCCTCCTGGGTGCATAGGTCCCATCTTCGTTACCTGATTCTTTTGTACCATGTCACATGTAACCAGTTTTGCTGCACACACACTCTTTGCACTCTGTAACCTTCACATCCATTATCAGCATATTATCAGTCCTCCTTCCCAGAAAGTAGTCAGTGTGGCTACTATTATCCCTGGATTCACATGTAATAATCCTACTGTCTCTTTTCATCACAACAGTGTCAAATACTGTACAGTCATTTTCATTGCTTCTCCAAAGTCTAGTATATTTTCACCCTCTTCAATCCTTGTACCATACATGCACCCCTTCATATCATTTCATTATGTCCATACCACTAACCATGCCTATCAAATCATCCCTAACATTTTGGAAGGGCTAAATTGAGTGGCATTCATCACTTTTACAAGCTCTCCAGTGATGTGTGTAGGTCTGTTGTAGCTTTAATAGTTTTCAAGGTAACTTAATTTTAGTGCTGTGCACTATTACCTACTTTTAGTAAAGTACCCCCACTCCCCTACCCAGTTACTAACCACCAGCCACCCAATTGCATGTTCTTTCTCACGCAAACAGTTAAATAGTCTTGTAGTAGCAAGAATCAAAAATATATCTTGGAATTATAGGAGCTAAACTAAGAGTTTAGCAGAAAATTATCTTCCTGCTTAATAATACAGAGAACTTAATTGTAAATTTTGTATACTACAGACTTACTATGAGGAATTACTGTTGTTATTATTATTATTATTATTTTTATTTTTAGTTTTATTATATACAGTACTGTCTTTGCCCTGTGAAATTTGTTTGAAATGATAAAAAAATGGTATGTTCGTATACTGTACATTGCAACAAACCTTTCAGCCCACTTGGCTCTCTCTAGAGATGAGTATTGTCCTGAGGCATACCAGTATGGAATTAATGATAATGATGATTAATGATTGTTATTATATGATAGAGAACACTAATGATGATGGTGATTGTCATTATTTTGATTAAGGTGTGTAGAAAAATTTATATTGTCTAATTATGTGTACTGTATAGTAGGTGAAGCAGAATTGAAGGAAATTGTATACTGTTTTTTAAAATTAGGGTTACAGCAATATACTGGGTACATAATTGATTAACTGTACCAAATGTTCATCTAATATGGTAGTGCAAATTAGAAAATGCTTTCTCTTGTACAGTTTGACAGAACTTCACCTTGGATTTCTTCTCCTCTACTTCCCACTTTCCTTTACTGGCTAATATTCTCAGCTGGGAAAGTTTTGATTTATCTATATATCTGCCCATAGACGATTCTGATAATCAGGAGCCAAGTAACAGACAGATCCCCAAGTGTGAATTAGATGCAGTGGACACAAATGAATAATAGGTAAACCATTCCCTTAAATGTACTGTACATGTTCTTTCTCACAAAAAAGCTCATGGACTTTCACCCAACCAGCTCTTCACCTCACAGCAACTTTGATATGGGAATGATGTAAGCCATAATGACAATCTTTCACCTTAACTTTTTTCCCCCCCCCCCATGTTGTAGCTCAGCAGTGGTAGAGTAAGATAATACTGTGGCATGAACATTCTTTTCATAGCAGCTTTCCATGATTAGCTTCATATTTTAGTGTTTTTGTTGTTGAAACCTGTCACATCTTACTGTTGACTGCAGGAAATTGGTGACTTAGGCTGGTCACTCCTAGAAGTCTTAGTTTGTGTTTATGTTGAAAGGACTGTCTGTCTTGTGATGTTATGGTGCATATAGTAAGTGTGCTGTGGTGTAGGAGTCTGCATTGCAGTGTGGGAAATGTGGATTTTTTCATGAGTTGCATTTTGTGTTGGTTTTGTAGCAGGGAAAGGAGGTGGCCACATTGGAGGCTATAATAGGTTTGTTTTCATATTATGTGAATGGGCTGCTCTTACAAATTGAATGCTAAGTCATGGGTGCATTAAAGTTAATGAGGTTTGGGTATGTGGTAAAAATGAAATCTCCTTCGTTACTGAAGTTGGTTTGTGTTCGTCCTATGAAATGTGGCCAGTTCTACAACTTGATTGCTAAATCACTCTTTCATGAAATTCAGTGAGCCATAGTTATAAAGTGGAAATGAATCTCACTTGTTGCTGGTCAAATGAGCATTCTAATCTGATGACTCCTGGCCATCAACTGGGCTAAAAGGTACACTTTTGTCTTTGGGTGGGGTTGGGTAGGTGGGAGCGTGCACTATCCACTCACTCAATGTAGTGCTGCTCTTGGGTGTCTGCCCTTTCCTCTCCTCCATCCTTCTTTCCTTTCTTCTTCTTCTTCTGTCTTTCATTCCTTCATTCTTTCCTCATCCTTCTGCCTACAGGTGACTTTACACTCCCTCTTCTGTCTTTCTTTCTTTCATTCTTTCCTATTCCTTCTGTTAGTGGGTGACTCTACACTGAGTGACAAGCCAAATGGTTTCCTGTACACTAGGGAACCATGTACTATGCTGGGTGGCAACCATATAACCAAATTTTGGCACCTGGTGGTTTAGTGGGTAATTATTGTGCTCCAATCGGATTGAGCCGGTGAAGGTTTATATCCAAGGGGTGGTTGGGGTTTATTGCTCATGTAATGCCACTCAGGGATGAATGAGGCTGGTCACTCTCATCTTAAATGTCAGGACCAACTTGCCTAGCCCCGGGCTTCTACGCTCCTAATGGGGCAACGTAGGATTGGATGATGAATGAATGAAAAAATGATGGAAAGATTTATGCCATGCTTATGCATTTAAGAAAGTTGTATCCAAGATCTGTTCATTTCGAGATGCCTCAACACATTGCCTCGAAAAGACTAGAGACTGAAGTTTCCCTTGTGTAGTCAACTATCTGCCTTTTTGGGGGATTGGGGGTAAGTTTTGAGGTAATGGTGTAGTTGGTGGGAGGTCAGGTTGTCCCCTCTCACTTAAAAAAAAAAAGTAGAGGGAGGGGGGGGGAGATTTGCAGCATATCGTATTGCAGTATGTAATGGATCGAGAGATCTCATTTGCATGGTACATGCTTGGTTATTATAAATTTACCCCATAATGTGAAAGTTTTTTGTACAACAGCAATTTGTTACGCGAAAAACCTGTTGATGGATCTTATTTATTATTTTATTTTTTTCCTCTCTCTCATACTACCTCAAGATGTAATTTTAATCAAGTTCTCAAGGAAATGATTGCTAACATGTATGTTTGGGAAAAGTTATGGCAGGAAAGCTCAGAGATTCGTTAATTTAAGGGAACTCAGTGGACAGATGTGGAAGTGTGTATGGAAAAGTTTGGAGGGAATGAGAGAGTGTTTTTGATCTGTGATATGAATGGTACAGTAGGGAATGTGAAGGTGGATGGAATGGTTGGTGAGTGGGGTGTGCCTGCTGAGATAGACGAGAATGGCAGTGCGTTAGTGGACATTTGTGCTGGGAGGGGGTTGGTGACAGCCAATACCCTCTTCCAGCACAAAATGATCCACAGGTATACATGGAGAGTGATGAGAAGGGTGGGTGGTGAACTGAATGAAAGGAAGGCAATGATTGATTATCTGTGTGTGGATGAAAGGATGCGGAAATGTGTAATGGATGCAAGAGCTTATAGAGGTTGGGGGAGTGGACTTTCTGACCACTACTTGTTGGTGGCCAGAATCAAGGTCCAATTAGGATGGAGAAATAGAAGAAGGGAAGGACGGGAAGAAGGAGTATTTGTAAGGTGAGTGGAAAGGTTACAAGAGGATGAGAAAAAAGCAGAGTATAAGAGAGAAGTGGAGGAACGATTGAGCAAATATGAATTGGAGCAGATGGGGGTTGTGGAAGGTGTGTGCAGGATATTTACAGAAGAAATGTGTGCAGCATGTGATGTGGTGCATGGGATGAAGAGAAGACGGAGGGGGGTGCAAGGAACAGCATGGTGGAATGAAGAGGTGAGACAGGCTGCGGCACAAAAGAAGAAAGTATGGAATGAATGGATGAGAAATAGGGGCATGGAAGAAGTTGAGAGGTGGAAGAGAGAGTTATATGTAGAAAGAAAGAGAGAGGTGAAAAGATTAATAAGAGAGAGTAAGAAGAGAGCGGATGAGGAATTTGGAAGGAACTTGAGTGTAAAGTGGAGGGACTGTAAGAAAATGTTCTGGAAAGAGGTGAAGAGAGTAAGACAGGGTGGAAGTGAAGTTAGCAGGGGAGTGAAAGATAAAAATGGTAGATTACTAGTGGAGAAGGGAGAAAAAGTGAGCAGATGGAGAGAACACTTTAAGGAATTGTTGAACATAGAGGTTGGAAGTAATGCGAGTATAAGTGGCTGGGGAATGGCTGGGAGGAGGAGGGAGGTGAGAAGACAGGAAGAAATCAGTAGGATAGAAGTTGTGGAAGCAATGAAGAAAGTTAGATTGGGGAAAGCCCCGGGAATTGATGGAGTGTGTGGTGAAATGCTGAAGTATGGGGGAGAGATAGTAGTAGAATGGATGTGGAAAATGTGCAGATTGGCCTGGGATGAAGGTAGAGTACAGTATATGCCACCTCACGAAGACATCCCTCTCCAGCCTGATAGATTTTTGTTTTTGTTTAAATTGGAGAGGTTAGATACAACCTTGGTAAACCCATTCAGTATGAGGGGTCCTTCCTAGTTTAAATATAATTGTCATTTAGTTTGGCCATGTGGAGAGAATAAAGAAAGTTACTGACTAGGAGAGTGTATGCGAGTGAGGTGGAGGCATGAATGAGGATGAGATGGAGGGATGGGGTGGAGAGACACTATATGAGTGAGGGGGGGTTGAGTTAGAGAAAGAGACTGCTGATGGCAGGAGGCAATTTGAGATGGAGGCAATTTATTTGTTAATCACCTCTTCCAGGATTAAAACATCCATCGAACATTAGGCAGACAAATAGGTAGGCAGATAGATTGGACAGGCTTAAGTTTCCCATTTATTCTAGTCCACCATCCTCCTCTTGAGGGATAGGGAAGAGGTTGGGGGATCTGTGTATAATTGGATAATGCAGTTATCCTGTTATAATCAGTGTCAGGACATGGAGGAGGCCTTCTCCAAAATCATTATAAAGCCAGAACAACTGTCATACAATAGATAAAGAGCATGGACAAATAATCATAAAGACAAATAAAGGGCAGTTATAAATACAAGAAAATGACAAATAATCATGTCGAGAAAAAACGTCATAAAATAAATACAAAACAATAAATAACCATGAAAAATAAAGCAAGGACATATAGAATACAATTGCTTCTGTACGAGTACTTATGAAATTATTGGGACTGGGTTGGCCCATAACTCAGGAAGTTAGAACATGATATTTGCCAATTCCGTTTACTGTTCACAAAAATATAGTAATCATTGGTGAAGAAGTGAACTCTGGTAGCAATTGAAGCAGAGTACCATTTTTTTTTTTCCTTTTTTTAATCAAGTATTCTGTTCAGTACAATATAAGGTAGATAAAATGCACTAGCTGTAAATCAGCAGGGCTCCTAAAAACATGTACCTCAAATAGTTCCAAACATGAATGTTTGTGAACTGGGTTGCAACTATAAGCATGAAAAACTTTGTGAGTATACAGGGTGTGTGTTGTGTGGTGGCATTTGTGGATGATTGTGACAGCTCTTTGTGCTATAATTCTTTTATCTTAAATTGGCCTAAATACCAGTGTTTACCTTGTAGCATAGTCTCTGTAGCTTATTGGCTGAAAATGAGATTGCTTTGGTTCAACCTATTAGCCATAGTACTTCTTCATAACTGTGATCATGCAGGCAACCTTCCTAAGTTCAACCTTCTAAGCATGAAATATGTTCAGTGTTCAAGTACATTAAACTAATGCCCAAACATGGCTGTTTATGAATTTTATTATTTGTTTAATTGATGCTCAGACAACATACAGTAATCCACATACAGTCCCTGAATTAATTGAAGGCTGACAGTACATATGTTTCCTTTAGACTACACTATTTTGAATTTTGAATTCTTGGCAGTGACCACCAAATCCAACCTATTGGTAGTTTTGAATGTGGTGTTCCAAGAATAGAAATATGTGAAACTTCCCATTGTACAAAAAGTTGAAAGACAGTTCATTGTTACAGAAGTTAGACAAGGCTGTGCAACCTGTTCCGAAGAATCCTTTATGGTGTTGGAGGTATATTATGTTATAACAAAGTAAAGAAAAGCATTTTTAATTGATGGTGGATCAGATTTGGGTATTAATTTGCAGAGTGCTTAGTCAACTGATTATGTCCCCAGGTTATAAGTATTTTAAGAAAAGTAAAATCATTTTATTGTTGTTCAGATAAAATGTCATTGCTTTTTTCAGTCACTTTAATTTGATTATCCTTATTCAGGAAAATGGAAACAAGAAGTTTTGATTGACAAGGAGACTGAGTATCAGTGTGAATGGAAAGGCTGGTTGCAATTCATTCGTTCGTTTCATCCATTTATAAATTATAATGGCTCCAACATGCTTGCATGTGTCAGCCTTAGTCACCAAATGGCATCTCTTCATGCTGCATGATGGATTTATAAAAAAAAAAAAAAAAAAAAAAATAGAGTACACACTTCTAAAGCTCTCAGTTATTTCTAAAACTTAAACAACTTCAGCCCAAGGAGTTTGACTTGGTAAGGTTGACTGTATTGTAGTGTCAATCTGTTATTACTACTCTGTTTTCAGCATGGAAGGATGGCAAATTTAGGCCAATTAAAAATAAAAGCAGTTTAGATAATGCAAATGAGTAAAATTCAGCTGTACTCTACCTTTTTGGTGGTTTCATAGGGTTGCAGTTCAAGCTCTTGTTCTGTCCTGAAGGGCACAGATCTTAATGTCATGGTTCCCTTATGCTGATATTCGTTTTTGCTTGTAAAGACTACGTCATGCATACGTCGGCCTTGGTCATCTGACAGCAAGTCTTCGCGTCACTCGATTTCTTGCAGCCTTTCTGATCAGTTGCTTATCCCTGGTGTCATGCTGATGTTGTCCCAGTCAGTTTTTGGTGTACCTGTTGCAACGATAGACATAGCACATTGCTGTTAGTTATTGAATTTTAAGGCTCATAGGTGCATGGTTAGGTTGTACTTACAGGACTTCCTACTAGACTCCTTTTCATTCAGTCATTTTTCCTAGTATTGCTTGAAGGAAGTTATATGGTAATTTTCATTTATAGTCCACAGCATTGACTTAGCAGTAGTTTTTGTACATTTTTGGCATATTTCCTTTGGGTGAATTGTGTTTAAGACAGTGCTGTGGCTCTATACCTATTTTGTAACCTTTCTTTTTGTGACTAGCACCATAAACTAGTGTTATTACCTTGCACAGTAACAGTTAATTGCCAGAACAAGAGTACAGTATTTTACTATAGGTCTGTTCTCATTCCAAAACACTTCCCTTAGTCACTAGCACCAGTGGTTACAGGTCATTGTCAGATGAAAAATTTATTTTACTATGGGTCTGATCTCATTTCATTGCACTTCGAGTAGCCACTAGCACCATATGTTACAGGTTGTTGTCAGTTTAAGAGTGCATGTTACTATAGGTAGATCTCATTCCAAAACACTTCCAGTAGTCTCAAGCACCATATGTTGCAGGTCATTGACAGAATAAGACATTTTTTCATTACTTTCATCATACCTTAGAGTTAATCTGTTGTCACAGCTTACCTTTCAAGATGGAGAGCTGGCAGATTTAGGCACAGTTACAGGGGAGAGCATAGATAAAGCCTTCCCATGCACCAGCACTTCACTCTGTGAGAGCTAGCAGCCAAATGGTTTGGCTAACTCACTGGCACTGCAGCCTCAGGTTTGAAGCTTCACTCATTCTTAGTTCCATGGCACTGAAGCATAATCCCATTATAAAATAGCCACTCTGAACAGGGATTCATTTTACTCGAAGCTTCAGATCAGTTTCATCAGCCAATGTCTCTCTCCTTTCTACCTATCTCCATATTTAGGTGGGAAAAAAGGTCAAAGTAATGATAATACTGATATTTATCCTGCCTTTTTATCCCTCTCTTCCTTGATTTAGATGGGGTTATACCTATTTCCCTCAGTGGATCTGTTTTTCCCCCCATTTATCCATCTTCCCCCCACACCTCAGTATCACCCCCCCCCAGTGGTTTCTTGTCCCCCAATGAACCCATTTTTCCTCAGGGCCCTATTTCACCTTGCATCTTTCCCCATGGACCTATTTTCACCCAATGACCTATTTTATTTTCACCCAGGGACCTATTTGTACCTGTGTACCTATTTTCTCCCATGGACCTATTTTTACCCTTGGAACTATTATCTCTCATGGACCTATTTATTTCACTCATGGACCTGTTTTTACCATGGACCCATTATACCCATGGACCTATTTTATTTCCCCTCAAGGATTTACTGTCATCCATGGACCTATTTTATTATCACCCAAGGACTTACTGGCATCCATGGACCTATTTTATTATCACCCAAGGACTTACTGGCATCCATGGACCTATTTTATTTCCACACAAGGTCTTTACTGTCTCCCATGGACCTATTTCATTTCCACTCAAGGTCTTTAGTGTTATCCATGGACCTATTTTATTTCCATTCAGGGTCGTTACTGTCTCCCATGGACCTATTTTATTTCCACTCAAGCCTTTACTGTCTCCCATGGACCTATTTTATTTCCACTCAAGGACTTACTGTCTCCCATGGGCCTATTTGATTATCACTTATGGATTTATTGTCATCCGTGGACCTATTTTATTATCACTCATGGATTAAGTCACCCATGGACCAATTTTATTTCACTCATAGATATATTGTCACCAATGGACCTATTTTATTTCACTCTTGGATTTATTGTCACCCATGGACCTATTTTATTTCACTCTTGGATTCATTGTCACCCATGGACCTGCTTTTGCCCTTACGTGTATTCCATTCATGGTCTTACTTTCCCCATAGACCTATTTTCCCCATTATGAAGCAGCCGTACCCATCGTGGACCTATATCCTTCCTTGGAGCTATTTTTGATACTGGGTCTCTCTCTCTCTCTCTCTCTCTACATATATAATATACACACACGCTCTCCCCCTCTCTCTCTCTCTATATATATATATAATGTATGTGAATGGTGATGGATGGAATATCTCAAATTTGTTGTATGCTGATGATGCAGTACTGCTTGCAAGTACCAGACAAGAACTTGGAAGGCTAGTGCAAAGTTTTGCTGATGTCTGTATGTGTCGTTCCTTGAGAATAAATGTAGTAAAGAGTAAAGTGATGGTTATTGAGAGAGAAGGTGACTCCCAGTGCAATGTAACAGTGAATGGAGAGAGACTGGAATTGGTGAGAGTTCAAATACCTGGATACAGTGATCGAAAAGAGAGGAAAATGTGCAAAAGAAGTTGAAAGTAGAGTGACACTAGGAAGAAAACTAGCTGGTGCAATGAAGGCCTTGATAAGAAACAGAGGCTTGAGTGTTGCAGCTGCACGAGGCTTACATGAAGGAGTGTTAGTGCCAACTTTAACATATGGATGTGAGACTGGTGTGGCATGAAAATGAAAAGTCAAGAGTAAGAGCAGTGGAGATGGGACTACTGAGGAATGTATGTGGAGTACAGAGGGTGGATAGGATACGAAATAATGTGATTCGTGAAAGATGCGAATTGAAGAAGTCGGTGGACTCCAGAATTGAAGAGAGTGTACCGAGATGGTATGGTTATGTGGAGAGAATGAATATCAATAGAGTGGTGAAAAAGGTATATCTGAGCGAATTCGCAGGAGGGAGGAAGCGAGGTAGGCCAAGGAGAAGGTGGAGAGATATGGTGGATGAATGTGTGAGGAAGTGAGGTTTGGAAGTCTGTGAGGCTAGGGAACTGACAGGAGATTGAGCTGGCTGGATGAATTTTGTGAGAAGTGCATGATCAGGGATTTTTGACACCCCTTTTTAACATGACAGCGTCTGGATTGACTCTGTCAGTTACGATTATGTGAAGCTACAGAACATGGTGAATTTTTTTGGTGTATCTGATAGAGCCAGGATTCCGGGGGCTTGAATGATGAATGAATGGAAGCGTGGCCCATTGGATTGGGCAAATTTGGGCTGTCTGGACATTGCTACTCTTCACTCTGCCCTACGGTGGGGAAGGAGGTCAGGATGATGATGATGAATGATATATATATATATATAACACACACACACACACACACACACACACACACACACACACACACACACACACACACACACACACACACACACACACACACACACACACACACTCTCTCTCTCTCAATACAGTATTGTGTACAGTGACAGTATTCTAAACAGAACAGTAGCAATTTTACATATACAAAGGTCCTACATTTATTTCTTTGCCCCATAAAGGGAGAAAGGTAGACTGCAAGAGGAAGATAGCTTAAGCCTGCAGTCCACTAGGTTTGTAGTTCAGATGAGCTTAGGGTTGTAACTGCTACTAATATACTACCCTCAGCATACATACTTGCGACCCTTTTCGGCCAGTCATTCTCCCCCTTCCTTTCATCATATCCAAACATACCAGTTTACATCTCTTCCCCAGTGGTACTTCTGCCAGTTCTCTCACAGCACACTTCTCTCAGATCTGTTACACCTTGGGACCCAACAGTTCATTTATGTCTTTACTTGGCAAGGAATTTTCTTCTTGCAGCTTATTTCCCCTAGCTCAGTGACAGTGGAGCCTCCCCATTGTCTCAGTACCACCACATGAAGGCATCCCCCACCAGCACTGGTTTACACTTCCCAGAAAAAACACAGTTGATAGGTAGAGGGGCTGGTTGTGTAGGAACTTAAAGCATATTTGAGTGATGGTATAGGGTGTTGAAAATGATTGTCATTTCATAGGTAATACTGAAAGTTCATATGTTTATTTATTCATTTTTTTATTTTCTTTACAATACAGAAAAATTGGATATTAAAGCTCCTTTGGTGCATATAAATGCTGAATTTGCAGTGTCACCAAGTTTTCAGTTCTAGATACTTGAGAAAGGTGTGAAATATTGATACATATTGGTGGCATGTAGTTGAGGCCCCAGGTTCAACTGGAAGATAAACATAGTGGACTGGAGGCTCAAATTGTCCTTCTCCTGTGGCACACCATAACTCATTCTGGGGATAGGGAAGTGGTTGAGGGATGTTAGTATAACCAGGCAGTGGAGCCACCTGGTTAATGTATCCATTGAGCATTGAGGTCTTACTGTACAAGATGTTAAAAAAAAGAAAAAAAAAAATGGTTGCCTACATAAAAAAAAAAAAAAAAAAAAAAATGGTTGTCTACATAAAAAAAAAAAAAAAAAAATGTGTGTAGGTTTGTAAGCATTTGTGTGTACCCAGTGTGTTTCAGAGGATTCTGTAGTGCATCACTATCATAAAATGCAGATTATGTGTGTAGGAGTTCTGTAAGCATTTGTATGTACCCAGTATATTATTTCTGAAGCATCTGTTGTTCATCATAAAATGTATATTATCATGGAAAGGCGAGAATGAAGACTGGGATGTGTGAAATCAATGGTTATCAGTACTGTACTTCATTAGGCTGCCTTGTTATACCCATACAATATACCATTGCTCAAGTGAATAATGCTGCATATTATAGAAAACTTATGGCTCTACGTTTCAATGAATTCCATTTAATGCACAGCTGACATCTAACCATTTGTTAGTGTTGTGGCCTAAGCGCCATTCAATATAAACCCAGTGTATCACTGGTTGAAATAGTCCCCTCTGCAGTCCACCGTTCTACTTTTGAGGGATTGGTAGAGAGTTGAAGGGCATTTGTATAATCATGCAGTATCCATTTTGTGGTCATTTTTTTTTTTTTCCAGGTTGAAGACAAACCATTGTTTAGAGTAATAGCACTCCAGTATTATATGTATAATTTTCTGTTAATTTTTTTTTTTAATAATCCAAATTTCTTTCTCCCAGCTAAGGATGGAGTAAAGTTTAATTACCTTTATACATTTAATTGTAATATTGAAATGTTTTGGTAGCTATGTTTGTCTGTGAAGTGTAGTACACTGTACTGTTTACTTAATTTTCCTACACAAGAGCATAGAGAGAGTGGGATGTAGAGGTTTATCTGATGATATGACTGTCATATGCATTGTAAAACTGAGAGGAGTGTGGTGAATATTGGCAGAGAAGAGTACTTTGAGTGAAACTGAAGTGGAGAAGTTGAGAAAGAAGCAGTGTCAGATGAGTACTAGCTGAAGGTACTGGAGAGTTAGTTAACACTAAGAATCTCCTTGGTTACTAGTCATATCAGGCCCTCAGTTTGTCTATAGTATATCCTGCCATCAAATGTTAGAATCTCCTTGGTTACTAGTCATACCATACCTCTTTCCTGCTATCATACTCTAGAATCCTTGGTTACTAGTCATATCAAACTCATTCCTGCAATCATACTCTTGAATCTCCTTGGCTACTAGTCAAATCAAACATCTGTTTCTTGCAATCGAGCTTTAGAATCTCCTTTGTTACTAGTCAGATCACAACTTCTCCTGCAGTCACACTTTAGAAACTCCATGGTTACTAGCCAGATCAAACTTCAATTTCATGCAGTCAAGTTTTAGAAACTCCTTGGTTACTAGTCAAACTTTTGTTTCCTGCAGTCAGGTTTTAGACTTTTCTTGGCTACCAGTCTAATCAAACCTCTTTCTTGCAGTCATACTACAGAGTCTCCATGGTTACGAGTCAAAGCAAACCTCTGTTTTCTTGAATCAAGCTTTAGAATCTCCATAGTTACTAGTCAGATCAAACTTCTGCTTCCCACAATCAAACTTTATGGTGTTGTCATTATTGACATTTAAGTTAAATCCTCGTCGTCAGAGTGAGTCTTCGGAAATGAAGGTATTTAAGTAACCTCTCCATGGATTTCTTCCTTTCATTTCTGTCATAAATTTCATGGTACATTTCCTCATTTTGCCTCATGTACTCTTTTTGAAATTATTGAAGTTATGTCCTATTTCTCTGATTGTTTATGGATGGATGGAAGTAAAAGTGCAGTTTTAGGCCAAGTTAGAGTGAAAGAAGCATATGACATTTTAACCCAGCCATTGAGTTGCGTTTGATCCAAGGAGGAAGCCAGCTCAACTCAGTGGCGGTCCCTAGCCCGGATAAATTGGGGAGCCCGGGGCTAGGCAAGTTGGTCCTGACATTTAAGATGAGAGTAACCAGCCTCACTCGTCCCTGAGTGGCATTACGTGAGCAATAAACCACAAACATCCCTCGGATATAAACCTTCACCAGCTTAATCCAATTGGAGCACAATAATTACCCACTAAACCATCAGGCACCAAAATTTGGTTATATGGTTACCACCCAGCATACTACGTGGTACTGAATAGGGAAGTTGCTAGAGATCAAGCAGCATGGAGAGCTGACATTAGGTGCCCAAGGCTGACACATGCAAGCATGTTGGACCCATTATATCTGAAACAATTTATTTATTTTTTTCATTATTTTTTAGATGGTGAAAAAATATACTTGAATGAGTGAAAGTGAGAGGAAGTATTGTAGACCAAGAATGTGGATGGATGTGAGGAATGAGCACTGTTTACAAAAACAGTTAAAGATGGTGGGGCTAGGGAATGGACTGGGTTGAGTTGTTTGAATGAAGTATGTATGGATGAGCATATGATAAAAAGTTTAGTGTCCTATATTTAACTTTATTGAATGAGTTGTTTTCATTGTAACGTGAAGTGCATCTGTTAAAAAAATATATGTACAATATACATCTGCCTGTGAAGCTTAATACTGTATAGGATTCTTGGGCTTGAATAAAGTGAGTGTATTAGTATCTGATTCTCTTCATTACTAATTTTGTTGATCATTTATTCCACTTTTATGTTTTCCTTCCTTGCACTTTGGACCTCAGTGTACTCCATCCTCAAGTGGGAAAAAGAATGTGGGATGGTAAGAATGATTAACGAGTGTCAGTCTTTTGAGTCTTGGTAATATCCTTTTCAATTTGTTCTTGAGTGTCGGTTTTTTGAGTCTTGGTAATGTCCTTTTCAGTTTGTTCTTGCAGCAACAAGATTGTTCTGTTCAACTGAGGAATGCCTTTAATTATGAAAGTTTTTATCAACACCGTATTGTTTTATTCAACTTAGGAAAGGTTTAATTATGAAAGTTTTGACTGAAGCTGCATTGAACTTCAGTTTAAAGAGCTTATCCCAAGATGGAATAAAATACTACTGCTACTACTACTGATAGTTCTGTGACATGAAAATGACATCATCTTGCTCAGTGGGTTAATATTTATAATAAGAATTGTATTATAAGTAGAACTTTTCAACTGTTATGGTACACTTGTATGTAGATGTTATTTTTGTTGTAACATAAGTACAGTACCACATTGGTTTAATTAATGCAGTTTATGGTTCACACCTTCCATGATAGCCAAATGTTATTACATGATTATTTTGTTTATGATGATAACTCTTGTAAATATTGTCAGCACTGTAATGTACATATGCGGACATAAATACTGATCTAATTAAGGTAATAATGATGCAGCAATCGCTTTCAAATGCCAATAATGCAGTTTAGGAGAGTTTTTAAAATAGAAAAAAGAAAACTGTCTGCATTTGTGCATTACTGTGCACCAACTCCAGAAAGTGTCATCAGCCATGTGGTTGATAGTTGTACGGTAAGCATTATTTATTTATTTATTTTTCCTCCAAGTATTTGTGAATGCATATTGTTAAAATTAATTCTTGATGTATTAAAAATGCTTTTGTCAATTTCTTCCTCCACCTTTTGCCCTCTTCTCCCTCCTCTTCACTGTCCCTCTTCTTCCTGTCCTCTTCCCATCTTGCCCTCCCTCCTTCCTCTGCCTCTCCTCCCCTCCTCCTGCTACATCCTCTCCTCCCCTCCTCCCACTACATCCTTTCCTCCTCTCCTCGTGCTACATCCTCTCCTCCCCTCCTCCCTCTTCCTTTCTTTCCTTTCTTCTCCTCCCCCTCCCTTTTCCTCCTTCTTCCTCCTCCTCTCCTCCCCATCCCTCTCTTCCTCCTCCCTCTTTCCTCCTCCCCTCATCCTTCTTGCTCTCGTCCCTCTTCCTGTTGTCCCCTCTTCCTCATTCCTCCTGTCCCTTTCCCCCCTTCCGTCTTCCACTCCTTCTCTTCCCTCTCCCTCTTCTTCTCCATCTTCCTCTCCTCCCCTCCTTCCCATTCCTCTACCTCTCCTCCCTCTTCTGCTCATCCCTTCCTCCTCTCTTTTTCTCTCCTCCTCCTCCTTCCTCTTCTCCCCTCCCCTCCCCTCCTTACTTCTTCCCCTTCCCTCCTCCTTCCACTTCCCCTCCTCCTCCTTCCTTTCCTCTTCTTCTCCTCCCTTTCCTCTCCTCTCCTCTCCTCCCCTCCCCCTTCCTCTTCTCCCCTCCTCCTCCCTCTTCCTCTTCTCCCCCTCCCTCTTGCTTTTCCTCTCCTTCCCTCCTCCCTCTTCTCCTCCTCCCCCTTGCTCTTCCTCTCCTTCCCTCTTCCCTCTTCTCCTCCTCCTCTCCTTCCCTCTTCTCATCCTCCTCTCCTTCCTTCTTCTTTTCCTTTCCTTCCCTCTTCTCCTCCTCCTTTCCTTCCAGCTTCCTCTCTCCCCTTCCTCCTCTCTCTTGCTCTTCCTTTCCTTTCCTCCTCCCTATTCCCCTCCTCCCTCCTTCCCTTTTGCTCTTTCCCTCCTCCCTTCCTCCCTCCCTCCTTCCCTTTTGCTCTTTCCCTCCTCCCTTCCTCCCTCCCTCCTCCCCCTTCCCTCCCTTCCACTCTCCCACTCCTCCTCCCTCTTCCTCTCCCCCTTTCTCCTTCCTCTTGCTCTTCCTCTTCTCCCCTCCTCCCTCTTCTCCTCCTCTCCCTACTACTTGCTCTTCCTCTCCTTCCCTCTTCTCCTCCTCCTCTCCTTCCCTCTTCCCTCATCTCCTCCTCCTCTCCTTCCCTCTTCCTTCTTCTCCTCCTCTTCTCCTTCCCTCTTCTCCTCCTCCTCTTCACTCTTCTCCTCCTCCTCCTCTTCTTCACTCTTCTCCTCCTCCTCCTCCCCCTTCCCTCCCTTCCTCTTTTCCCCTCCTCCTCCCTCTCTCTCTTCCTCTCCTTCCCTCCTCCCTCTTCTCCTCCTCCTCTTCACTCTTCTCCTCCTCCTCCTCTTCTTCACTCTTCTCCTCCTTCCCTCTTCTCCTTCCCTCCCTTCCTCTTTTCCCCTCCTCCTCCCTCTTTCTCTTCCTCTCCTTCCCTCCTCCCTCTTCTCCTCCTCTCTTCCCCTCTTGCTCTTCCAGTCCTTCCCTCTTCCCTCTTCTCTCCTTCCCTCTTCTCCTCCTCCTCCTCTCTTTCTTCCCTCTTCTCCTCCTCCTCCTCTCCTTCTTCCCTCTTCTTCTCCTCCTCTCCTTCCCTCTTCTCCTCCTCCTCTCCTTCCCTCTTCTCCTCCTTCTCTCCTTCCCTCTTCTCCTCTCCTTCCCTCTTCCCCTCCTCTTCTTCCCACTTCCCTTCTTCCTCTCCTTCCCTCTTCTCCTTCTCTCCTTCCCTCTTCTCCTCCCCTTCCCTTCCATCCCTCTTCTCCCCCTTCCTCTCCCCCCCTCCTCCTTCTTGCTGTTCCTCTCCTTCCCTTCTCCTCCTTCTCCCTCCCTCTTGCTCTTCCTCTCTTCCTGCAAGAATTAAGTAAAATCGTGAGGAGTCAGCAAGAATTAAGTAAAATCGTGAGGAGTCAGCAAGAATTAAATAAAATCGTGAGGAGTCAGCAAGAATTAAATAAAAGCTTGAGGAGTCAGCAAGAATTAAATAAAATCGTGAGGAGTCAGCAAGAATTAAATAAAAGCTTGAGGAGTCAGCAAGAATTAAATAAAATCGTGAGGAGTCAGCAAGAATTAAGTAAAATCGTGAGGCATCAGCAAGAATTAACTTATCATACTAGCAAGAAAAAAAAACAAAAAACATTAATAAGCCTATACTCTTTTATTTTTCTTTCTACACACGGCACAAGCTACATGAAAGCAGTTGGATAAAAAAAAAATTTGGAAGGGGAGGTAGGAGAGGAGAGGAAGGGGGGTAGAGAAGAGGAAGGGGGGTAGAGGAGAGGAATGGGGGGGTAGAAGAGAGGAATGGGGGGGTAGAAGAGAGGAATGGGGGGTAGAGGAGAGGAAGGGGGGTAGAGAAGAGGAAGGGGGGTAGAGCAGAGGAAGGGGGGTACAGGAGTGGACGGGGGGGAGAGAAGGGGAAGGGGGGTAGAGAAGAGGAAGGGGGGTAGAGGAGAGGAAGGGGGGTAGAGGAGAGGAAGGGGGGTAGAGGAGAGGAAGGGGGGTAGAGGAGAGGAATGGGGGGTAGAGAGGAATGGGGGGTAGAGGAGAGGAATGGGGGGTAGAAAAGGAAGGGGGGTAGAGGAGAAGAAGGGGGGTAGAAGAGGATAGGAAGAGGTGGATAGAAGAGGAGAGGAAGAGGGGGTAGAAAAAAAAAAAAAAGAGGAAGGGGGGTAGAAGAGGAGGAAGGGGGGTTAGAAGAGGAGTAGAAGAATGGGAGGTAGAAGAAGAAGGAGGGTAAAGGAGGAGAGGAAAAGGGGGTAGAAGAGGGGAGAAAAGGAGGGGAGTAGAAAATGGAAGAGAAGAAGGGGGGTAGAAAAAGGAAGAGAAGAAGAGGGGTAGAAGAGAAGAGAAAGGGGGGTAGAAGAGGAGGAGAAGGATGGCAGAAGAGGAGAGGAAAGGGGGGATAGAAGAGGAGAGGAAGGGGAGCAGAAGAGGAAAGGAAGGGGAGCAGAAGAGGAAAGGAAGGTGGGGTAGAAGAGGAGAGGAAGGGGGGGTAGAAGAGGAAAGGAAGGTGGGGTAGAAGAGGAGAGGAAGGGAAGTAGAAGAGAAGAAGAAGGGAGGTAGAAGAGGAGAGCAAGGGGGGAGAAGCAGAAGAGGAGGAAGAAGGGGTACTGGAAGGAGGGATAGAAAAGGGGGGGGGTAAAAGAGGAAGGGAGGGTAGAAGAGGAGAAGAAGGGGAGGTAGAAGAGGAGGAGAGGAAAGGAAGGTAGAAGAGGAAGGGAGGGTAGAAGAGGAGGAGAGGAGAGGAAGGGGAGGTAGAAGAGAGCAAGGGGGGTAAAAGAAGAGAGCAAGGGAGGGTAGAACAGGAGAGGAAGGGGGGTAGAAAAGGAGGGGGGAGGGTAGAAGAAGAGAGGAAGGAGGGGATAGAAGAGGAGAGGAAGGGGGGGGATAGAAGAGGAGAGGAAGGGGGGGGGCCAGAAGAGAAGAGGAAGGGGGGGCTAGAAGAGGAGGAGAGGAATGAGAGAGAAGTAGAAGAGGAGGAGAGGAATGAGAGAGAAGTAGAAGAGGAGAGGAAGGGGGAGAAGTAGAAGAGGAGGAGAGGAAGGGGGAGAAGTAGAAGAGGAGGAGAGGAAGGGGGAGAAGTAGAAGAAGAGAGGAAGGGGTACAAGATGAGGAGGAGAAGTTGTAGAAGCGGAAGATCATAAAGAAAATGGTGGAGGTGGTGGAAGGGAAGATGTGAGGAAGGAGAGGTAGAAGAGATGAGGAAGGGAGGTTAAAAGAGGAAAGGAAGGGGGGGAGAGAGGAATAAGGGACAGCGAAGACAGGGTGGGAAAAGAATGAAAGTGAAGAGGACAAATAGAACAAGAGGAGTTGGGGAAAGAGGAGAAAGGGGGAGTGCAAGAGAAAAGGAAAGTATGGGAAAAGAAGAGGAAGAACAGGGGGGAGGAGGTGGAGGAGGAGAAGGAGGATATGGAAGGAAGATAGGAGAGGAGGAAGAGACAGGAGAATGAAAAGAAGACAGGGAAGGAAGAATATTAGTTAAAAGGGAAAGGGAGGTGCAAGAGAAAAGAAGGAAGTGGAGGAGGTAGAGGCAGAGGGAGATGACAAGGGGGAAAAGGAAGGGAAGAGGGGAAAAGTAAGAAAGAGTAAGAGGAAGGGATGGAAGAGAAACATAAGGTGAAAGAAAAGGAGGAGAGGACAGAGGAAGAGGAAGCAGATGGAGGGAGGGAGCTTAATACAATACCTAACTATGAAATACTAAAACACACAGAGAAAAAACACTCATGTTTTCATTTGTAGTATAATGCCAACAAGGGATATCATTAATTTAAGCTTCAGAAACTGCTTGTTAGTCATATAATAACAGTAATAACTTACTGGCAAACTCCTATCAGTAATTCCCCATTTAAGATACTTTCACCAAGCACTGTTTCTCTCTTAATCTGTCAGTCAAAAATACAAACACTTCACATAATACAGTATGCTTCTTAATTTCAAAGGTGTGCTGTGAAAGGTCAAGATTGATTCAGCTGAAAATATTATTAATTTAAATTTAACACAAATATCTTGATAATTGCTGTCTTGAATATGATCCTTAAATACTTGAGATAAAGTCCCTCTTGCTGGGACCTAAACCTAACTTCCTGCAATAGTCACCTATCAGCAATTTATGGCAATATATATATCAACTATTAAATGAGGAATTACTTTTTGCTGGCATTATACACAAACAAAACTCACAATTTACACATATTTAGTTTGCAATAATGTGGAAAAGTGCTCTTACATCTCGGATGATGTTTTAATATAATTCAGTCCTATGCATATATATACTGAGCTTCTTAAATTACCTTGAAATTAAGAGTGCATAATGGGCCTGTAGAAGTGGTTCAGTATTTTCGTATTGGTCATATATCATTTGTAAAGGCTCCAACATGCTTGCGATGGCCTTGGTCACCTAATGGCTTCTTGATCTCTGGTAGTCTCCCTGTTCAGTTCCTCATCCCTGAGTTCACACACTATGACAACATTTCAGGTCTTTTTCAGTCTGCCTCTCGCAACCCTATCCCCAATTCTCACCTTCTGCACCCAACTGTTATAAAAATGTGGTGCTAAGCTGACACCTTCATGTGGTGGCACTGATATAACCAGGCCATGTCCAGTAAAAATGGCCAGATGCTCACTCACTGATCATTTAAGCCCCTGGAATCCTGACTACACACATTTTTCTCTACACAAGTGCTTCGTAAATATCAACTCCATGACTTTCCCACTCAGCATCAACACCAATACTATACAAGCTGGTGTTCTCAGTGCCAAAAATCCCTCATGGCTAAACACACAGACACAGGACAACCAAGGGACTCTCAATCCAGAAAAACACGAAATCGTAAACCACCCCAACACCCCAACAAGACCTCCACACAGACTTATGAAGCAATCTCCTTTCCCCAGCCTCACTATGTACCTCCTCACAATAAGTTAGTTTATTTTTATCTGACAGAACTGGACCAATCCCACGAAACCTAGTGAAACTTAGTTATGAGACAGGAATGAGTCTCCCTGATTACAAGTTAAACTGTGACCTCCATCCAAATAAAACATGCAACAATTTTTGTGTTTTATTTTTCCTCCTTTTTTTTCATTTTCCTTTCCGTTCGTAATTTATCATGTACATACTCACTACCTACCCACTACAGCCACTCAAAACCTGCACTGCCTCAACAACATCCCTCTTCCTCCTCTAACACTATATTTTCCTTTTCTTTCTCAACATAACACTTCCCCCTTCCCCCTTTACCCAACATTACACTTCCCTCTTCCTCCTCTGCCCACCACTACACTTCCCTCTTCCTCCTCTACCCAGCACTACACTTCCCTCTTCCTCCTCTACCCAGCATTACTCTTCTCTCTTCCTCCTCTACCCAGCACTACATTTCCCTCTTCTTCCTCTACCCAGCATTACACTTCCCTCTTCTTCCCCTACCCAGCATTACACTTCTTCTCTTCTTCCTCTGCCCAGCACTACACTTCCCTCTTCTTCCTATACCCAGCACTACAGTTCTCTCTTCTTCCTCTACCTAACATAACATCTCTCACAATTTTTTTTCCCCTACCTAAACGACCTCCATCCTAAAGGGACTCTGTCCTGAAAAGCATATTATTTTTTTTCATACTGTTCAGTGGCTAAAACAAGTATCTGTGCATACTACATGAGGAGGAAGTTTTTTTTAATACTAAGAAGAAAAAAAATAAAACAGCCAAATTTAAGATCCGTTTATCTTGAGATGCCTGGACAAACTGCCTTAAAACTGAAGATTTTGGAAGATAATTTCTAGGGCATCAAGCCTGTAATATTGTAAACAGCTTTATGATATTATTCACACTAATACATTTTATGATGCAATAATTTTGTAAAAGCCTGGCCTTCCATTTTCACTGTGGCACATATCTTCCAGTAAATGGTAACCACTCTTTCTAAACAGTACATCATTTCTCTCCGTACTGATAAGCATCCGATATGGTATCCAGGTATTAATACTGTGAAATGTGATGTTGCCACAAGCTGGTTCTGGCAGAGCTCTAGCAGTGGGATGTTTTGTGAATCAGGGTTCTGAATAACAAACTTGGTCTTATGAATGTAGTATTCAGTGTCAAGACAATTTGTATGCACTAACTCCAGGGCTATATAAATCCATTCAGTCACTTTTTATTACTCTTCTTTCCTTTTCAGGTGGCTTTACATTGAGTTAAAAGCCTAATGGTTTCCTGTACGCCAGGAAACCATTTACCACGCTGGGTGGTAACCATATAACCAACCCATATGTGTTCCCAACATATCAACAAGTGGGTTGGTGGAGGGTTAGTGCCCCTCCTTGTAAAACAACCAACTCAAAGACAAATGACTACCCCTTATGGGATTATACCATCTGGCTACTGATAGATTATATAATCCAAGTATTAGCTGTGGTAAGTACTGTCTCCTTATACTGAAAGACGGTAATCATAAAACGTTTCTTTTAAGGCAACACTAAACAGAGGTGGGTGAGATCATGTACATCAACCCTCCAGAGATATCACTTGTTACATTAAGAATTTTGGGAACACTGACCCCCTCCTGCACAGATACTTGCTTTAGCTACTGTGTCCCATTCAAAACCTACAATAGTGCTTCAAAAACATCTGTTCTCATCCTACACCCAGCACTAAATTTCACAAAGATGTATTTGATACATTTTTTTTCTCCCCCCTAAAACAGCCTCCATTCAGAAGGAACTGTGCTGTGGAAATATATGGAATTTCACAGTGCAGGTCATCAGCTCCGACCACCTGCACTACTCACAGTCCGCTGATGGCTGTGGCCATCCACTTATTTTTTTTATTTTTTTATTTATTTTTTTTTAAATACACATTATTTTCATTACTTCAGACTGTACATAGCTACTACCTATACACACAAGGCAAATATGAATAGAGATATTAAGATAACATATTACAATTCAACACATACATAAATATAGCCAGTTTATTTCCATCTGACAAAACAAGGCAACTTTTATAACTTCAGTACTAAATCACTGGTGTATAAAATTCAACAGATCTTAGTGATGAGGTAGGGATGAGCCTCCTTGGTTATTATTCAAATTAACTCTCCTATCTGACTACACTTGGCCATAATCCAAGCTAAGAGGTTATGAATCTCTGTGGCTATATAAAATTTGATAACCCTTAGTGATGAGGTAGGAATGAGACTCCTTAGTTACTATTCAAATTAACTCTCCTGGCTTACTACACTTGGCCATAATCCAAGCTAGAGGTTATGAATTTGTGTCTGGTGAAAGCAATATGACTATAGAATAAATCAACAGAAATAAACAGCCACCAAAAACACCCACCCACATCAATATATAAACATACAGTCAGCCACAGGAAAAAAAACATTAAAAACATAAACTGTATTAACGACACATGTTCGTATATATGCAGGGAAAAACTTCAACTCATTAACCTCTGACCTAAATGAAGGGAATCAATTGGGGATGTTTAATGAAGGGAATCAACTCAAGATGCTCATTAATCTTTGACATAAATGAATGTTAATTAACTAAGACTGCTTGTTAGTTTTAAATTCTCAGTTCTATTTAGGGCAATACATTTTTCTTTTTAATGCAGAGATGAAAAAAATAAAGGCTGCAAGAAATAACACACAAAAGAGAGCCAATGTCAAGATCCGTTAATTTTGAAATTCCTGCACACATTGTGTTTAAAAGACTGGAGGTCATAGGCAGAGGGAAATACAGACTGAGGACAATTTCATAGCTGACATGTTGCCAATTAAAATCAACCAAAGAAGGACAAAAGTACATATTTTTTTAAACATATTTTTTCCTGTGGCAGACTGTGCAGTACAACACTATGACATGGCAATATAATAATGTAAAAGTAACAAGAAAATGGGCATGAAAATGGGCGTACAAATATAACAACCAACATCAATACTTCAGGAAGGATAATATATACAAAACACCTATTTTTATTGTTTGGTAAAAAAGCACTATGGCTTTTTGCAAAGTCCTTTTATCTGCCACAGTAATTTACAATCTTTTGGGCTGATAATACCTGCCATTGTGGTGGTCCCAGGCTCATTTTAACTTCTACGAATCACAGTCAATGCTGGAGAAACTAAGTACTGGAATTTAATCAAAGAAAAGAGGCAATATGAGCTTTTGATTGAGAGTTAAGCTCCAAAATTCTTACAACAAAGATTATCCTCTAATAATCTTTTTCAGACATATGTGTGCATCTTTCAGCAGTCTACTTGGAAAATAACATAAATACATCCTAAGCATAATTTCTCATCTCATTTAGCTACATCTCATTCAAGAAGCTAGATGATCAGCACACACAGAGAAGCTACAAACAACTGACACTGTTTTACTCAGTCAGGGAGCAAACGCTGTATTGGCAAAAATGCTGAAACTGACACACTATTGGTTCAGAGAAGTGGTTTGGTTACAGCACTACTACAGAGGAATACAGGACCACAGCAACAGCAACCCACAATTTACTAAATCATAATACAGGGCTGCCCACATACATCTGATGGTGTCGGCTTAGTCTGAGGGTATAGGGGATGCATGTATTTTGATGACTTTATTCAATTATGCTCTGTTTAACTGGGGATTAAATTACCAACTTTCCTATGTAAATGCTAGCTGAAACAAGACTAACAGGATCCTAGTCATGAAAAAGTGCTATGGAAAGGATGTTGGGCCACAGTACTATCTTATTCTGCCAGTGAGGTATGGGAAATAAATCTGCATAAGGACAAAAATCTCATGTCTCCTTGTGTCATGTTTATGTGTCATGTCTGTGTGTGTCATGTCTCCTTGTGTCATGTTTCTGCATGTCATGTCTCTGTGGCTGTTCAATTTGTACATGGATGGACCTAAAAGAGGGAGAATAGGCTGGGATGTGAATATATTGGAGTGTCTAATGAGAGAGGGTAAGGTGTGGAAACTTCCTGAACTGTTGCTTGCTAATGATACTGTACTGTGAGGAATGTGAATTGCATGGCCTGGTGAATGACTCTGGGGATGCATGTAGGAAATGGAATCTAAAAGAGAATGTATATATGAGTCGAGTTATGATCCTTGAGGGAAAAGAAGTCACAGCATATACAGTGAGACTGGATGGTGAGGAAATAGAGAATGAGAGTGCATTCAAGTACTTTAGTGTGATAAGTATGGATAGAAGGATGTGCTTGAATAGGTACAGCAGAGTAGAAAGGTTGCTGGATCATTGAAAGCTGTGATAAGGAGCAGGGAAGTGAAATGAGTAGTGTGAAGACACAAAAATGAGGAAGTAAATTATGAAAAATACTTTGTGATGGTTTGGCCATGTAGAGAGGATGGAAAATGAGAGATTGACTAGAAGTGTATGTGAGTGAGGTAGAGGAGGAGACCATCAATGAGATGGAATGATGAAGTGGAGAGATATATGAGGGAGGGGGGTGGAAGTAAGCATGGAAATGAAACTTGGATTCTGTTGGAAGGACACAAGTCAAGAGTGAGAGCAGTGGAAATGAAGTGAGGAGTGTGTGGAGTTTTATGGACAGACACATATACAAATGAGGAAGTAAAGATGCATTGTGGTGGTATTATGAGAAATACTTTGAGATAGTTTGGCCATGTAGAGGATGGAGAATGAAAGGCTGACTAGAAGAAGGTATGTGTATGACATGGAAGGGGAGGGAAGGAGGGGAGACCATGGCTGAGATGGAAGAATAGAGAGATACGAGGCGGGGTGTGTGAGTTGGACAGAGGGCAGTCAAAGGGCAGATGACAGTGCAACATGGGTTAATTTGTTTGTGTCCCCCCTTTATGGGATTGAGATGTCTGGCAGCTGATAGATAAGTCAGAGGAGGGTAAAAATTTCTGCTTACTAATATGAGTAAACTCTAAGTAATTACTGAAGCAAATGAAAGAGGAGATATTTTAATTACTTTATAAAAAATTGCAATCACTATAAAGTAAGAAAGGGTTATGGGAAACAAATGATGCAGGGTAGAGATGGTAATGCTAAGCCTTCACCACATAAATTATCATAATCAATAAAATAATCATCATTCCTTATTATTAAAATTACCATTGCATTCATCATCAACATCATCCTAGCCTCTTCTTCCCATCTAAGGATGGGGTAAGGTGTGTTTCAGAAAGCAAGGACAAAACACATGGGATCAGACAGTTATATGAACCACCCTGTATTTTTTAGCATTTGTGGCATATAACCAGGACTTTCTGCATCTGTTCGTGATGTACAGGCATATGCAAAAGTATGCCGACAGTACTCTGCCAGCACTAACTTGTATTTCATATTTATCATTCATCTCTAGATGACTAGAGAGTAACATTCCTTCTCTTGCTTGTTTTACTGATGCTTGGAACAGACACCATCATATGGTAATAATCAGATATTGAAGCTGTCAGGTTATACTAACAGCCTTCAGTTCCTTTACAATCCCTCTAAAGGAGAATGGTGGACTATGATAGAATGCAGTCCTTACCACAAAAAGTATTTCAAACACCTTCCATTCCTACAGCCGGCAGGGAAGTGCCCACATACTTTTGCTCATGCTCAGGACAAAAGTCTTGCTAAACATTTCATAGCTTATGGCTGTGTACGGCTGGCCAGTTGTCTATAACCTTAGTCACTTTACACAAACCTGGTGAAGAAGTCTTCTTTCAGAGCTGACAGCACGATGTAATGAATCTGGTTGTTTGATATGACTAATAATCAAAGTGGACATCTCGTGACTAAGATGAGTAACAAGCCAAGTGGCTTCTTGCTACCCAGGATATACATTACTACATTTGGTGGTAAAATACAACTAGACAGTCACATGCTGGTGTATGGAATTATGGCACTCCCATAAGGTATTACATCAGTCAGTAACTAGTCCCAGATCACTTGCAAAAAGGGGAAACAAAAAACTGATGAATGAATGGGTGGCTGTGAATGTATAGTCCAGCATCTCATAGATGTGAACAAAGTGTGCAATGTCTGGCTTGCAATATCCGCTTAAGAGCATATGCCCAATCCTTGAAGCATTGCCTGGGCTGTAAAAAATAAAAAACAAAAGAACCGTGAACACAACCCCCTCATAGAGCATTCTGCCCCCTTACTGTACGGCCACAACGTGGTTATTGCAAGCAAGGGCTGCGTGCATGTTTACTTATATAATCATCCACCTGTGTGCCACTTATCCTTCCAACATATGCAATGAGGACCCCTTCTCTTTGAACTCCGAAAGCCCCCATATACTGATGCTGGAACCGATATATATCATGGCACACAATGGTGGGTTGTGTGTGCTGTAAAAGTGATTTACCCAACCACCCATTCATCCCCAGTCCCCCAAAACCCCACTAGTAGCAAAGGGACTTGGGGCCACGCTACACAACAGATTTTATAAAATAGCAACTAATTCAGTACTAAATTTTTAAAATTTATTTTTACGATGCAGACTTTTTGTTCATCCACTGCCTGCATAATACTTTAATCTCCTCAGTCTGATTTGGCGCTTTTTTTTACAAGCGAACCGGTACTTAACGTTCCAATTTCCACACGGGGAGAATCGCCAGGGCCAAGGTTTGCAAACAACGAGCAACGCTGACACTGCAGGGTCAATTAGTGTGGGCGATTGAAACAGAAACCATTGCAACAATATACACAAGTACTTGAAACAACTGGCCAAACCACAGTCTATAAAATGGTGTCCACCGTGCATCAATTACAATACAAACATCATAATAATAATCAGTCACTAATCATATGCACAATTCACTGGGGTGTCTTTTACGTGGTTCAGGAGGCTTGCTAAGAAATCACGTTAGGAAGTCACCACAGCCACAAAAAAAGCAAGCCACACTAATTGAACTAAGACCAGACATTGTTCAACTGAGAGAAATACTGTACTAGAAGTCAAAGGCATCAAAAATAACAAAGGGAACCTTTCTATTACAATATTCTTGCAGTATATCTATCTAGCTAACACTTGTTGCAATCTATCTACTATCTATGTGTATCTGTGTAATGTTTATCTGTGTCCTTGTCTATCTATCTATCAACTTGAAATAATGCTGAGCTGAGGCAACAGCTTAGCAAGGAGACATGCTAATCATGAAGAAGTGCAATGGCAAGATTTCAAAGCTATCTGCTACTGGTAAACCTAGGGAATTTTCTTACCGTACTCTTGTTACTCTACCCTGGCATAAAGTAAGCATCTCTGCAATAGATTATCATGCAGAATGCTAGTCATGAAGAAGTGCAGTGGGATGGATGTAGACCTGTAGTACTGTGTTATGCTACCACTGAGATATATGAAAAAAACTGGTGAATGGACAAATCCTGGGCCAAATTAATGTGCAAGAACTATGATAATTGAGCACAGACTAATATAAATAAATAGATAAGTTAAAAATAAAGTTCATTATTATCCTTAGACCCCAATGCGTCACTCTCAGTTGAATGAAACCATCTGGTGTTAGTTGGAATAAAGACAGTTGCTCTCCCATTTACGAACATCTGAACTATGAACTGTTGTTGTTGAGATTAAAGACTTACCAGCTTGAGATATCATTAGGCTTTGTGGCTGCCAGCCTGATAGTGCCAGGGATTGACTCCTGGCACTGCATCATCCTATCCTATCATCATCATTACCACCATTGTCGTTGTTGTTGACTGCCAAGTAAAATCAGTACCTAGAGTAAGTTAATTGGCCATGTATATCCTACTGGTGGAATGTTCTAGTTATGAAACCTAGCACTGCCACTGATCATAATTATTCTCATCATTAGGCATTAACATTATCATCATCAGCCCTAACTCCTTTTCCCACCCAACGATGGGGTGAGGAATTCTCTACTAAAATTTCGTAAGTAGGGGAGCACCTGTTATACTCTGTACATCTCAACTTGGCTTAGAAGTGATCTGGACAGGATGCAGAACCACAGTATTGCTATCCTTGTCTTACTCTGCTTTGGAGATAAGGCTGCCAAAGGACAAATCTCTGCCAAGTCAAGGTGGACGAATAAAAAATTTCTAACTCACAGTTCAGAAGTGTGGTGGTGGTGGTGGTGGTGGTGGTGGTGGTGGTAGTAGTAGTAGTAGTAGTAGTAGTAGTAGCAGTAGTAGCAGTAGCAGTAGTAGTAAAGATGTGGATGAAAACAGATGGCCTGGGGAAACCTCTCAGGCTGTCAGAGATATTTCCCCAGAGGTTAGAGGCCACTGTGTTGTTTGGTAATCACTAAGCCAGTCGTACCAGCTCCAGCACAGCAGCCCCACCAGCATCACCTCCAGCACGGCAGCCCCACCTGCAGCACGGCAACCCCACCAGCAGCATAGTACCGTCACCACCAACACAGCAGTAGCAGGAACAGGAGCAACAGCGGCATGAGTAACACTGGCAGCCTCTGCAAATATGGCAAGTTTTTAGGAGATAATCTCAGGTCTGTTGATAATTTAACCCTCTGTCTGAGGAGGAGTTCAATACAGATCTTAATCAACCCCTAGTGTAATTCTTTAATTAACCCCTATAGTACTGGTGCTAGAGTGGCACTACTAGGTTGGAGGGGGGGGGGGGGCTGCCTGATTATATTAACATTCTCACTCCCATCTTTATCCCCCATCAGGAGAATGGTGGACTACAGAAGGGTACCTCAGCCTGCAGACCACTGAATTCATGTTCTGATGTGCCTGGGGTTGCAGCTACTACAACTACTTGTACATGAGACCTATGATGAACAAATCTATTTTACATCATTTGTCTGGCTCAATTCCTTGGCTATAGTCTCTCAAGTACTTCCATATTTCTAGAAAGGAAGATGGCAGACTGCAGCCAATGGGTAACTTCATGCCTGCAGTCCACTGAGTTCCCATGTCTCCCCTAATATGAATAGAACAGTAAGTATAAACTAGTCTCAATGACATCATCAGAAGGTCCCATGCTACAGGTTTCTTCAATGAAATAAAAGCTGTTATACCCCCCCCCCAAAAAAAAAAAAAAAAAAAAATCCAACCCTTGTAGCATGAGGCAAGGTTCAATTAATCAAAAAATAAATTAATTAATAAAAATAAATAATAATAACAACAATAATAATAACTATTCTGTCTCAATGACATGCCAAATGGACCACACCCCCACTCATCATTCAAGCCCCTGGAATCCTGATACCACCACACACGCATAACTATCCACACACACACACACACACACACACACACACACTGCATAACACCTATCCCATAACACACCCACCACCTTTCAAGTTAAATAAGTGCTGTCAACCCTTGTCATGTACTCCTCCAAGCAAAACTCATCCCCTCACCTTTTATGTACTCCAATCATCTTTTATCTATTCATCATCTTTATCTACCTTATAAAAAAATTAAATGTACACAGTATACTCTAAAATGTGATACTGGTCACTGGTCTGAATACTGTATATCTACACTATCGATCTGCCTATCTATATAGCCAGACACCTTTATCCTGTAAGAGGTGGCCACAAATAAACTGCCTCAATGTTTCCCTGTCCCCTGCCAATTCATTGCCCTTCCCCTAACTCACACCCCCCTCTCTCATTTACCTCTCCACTCCTCCATCCCATCCTCAATCTCCCCCTCCCTTTCCCTCAGCTCCCTATTCCAAAAATGGAGGATGGTGAAGTGCAGGAGTATGGTAACTTCTGGTTTCCTGTCCAGCTGGGCTTAGGACTACAGCAAGAATTAAAAAGTCACAATCGGACACTTACCTGAGAGTGGAGGCAGATGGTTGGATTACCGTAATTTGGCAGCTGGTTGGTAATAACTTGGTAGCTTGTTGGTATTTATTTGGCAGATAGTTGATGTTAATATGGCAAGTGGTTGGTATCTGACTTTCATCTTCCCCCTTCCCCCTCTCTGTAGGCAGTTTCCACAGCTGAGCCAACCCACACAACTGAAAAATATATTACACATTAGTCCTTTCCTGCCAAACCTTGATTAATAAAACTATCTGACTGGTAGCAAAAACAGTATCACCTGGCAACAACAAGAGTTAAATTACATGGCAATAGCAAATGTGAAATGTCTTTAATAATAATAATAATAATAATAATAATAATAATAATACTGTATACTGTACTTACGGTAGCTATGTCTTGTATAATGTACAGTATATGACGGGGAATCGTCGTGTCAGGGAATCGTCATGTTTTTGTTGTGACGGAAGTGAATGCAGTACAAAAATACTGGAGCAGAGATTATCATGTCAATATTCTTTTATGCTACGTACTGTGTAGTGAGGTGGTAACAGGAAGGCCTCGTAAGACCGAGTTCAACTTAAGGTAACCATAAAATACTCGTTCTTGCTACTGTAGGCCTAGCTTTAGCCTATAATCAATGGAAATTTTGGCGTTTTAGCACGAATTCATTTTCGATATAAAGCATTGGATTTTTGGATGAAAATCTTGGAAAGCTCAGCTTCTCCCTCATCTACAAGCTGTACCGGTACCGTTTTTTTTTTTTTTTTTTTTTCCTTTTGGAAAGTGGGATTTGTGGTCTGAGGAAGCTGTTAAGTATGGACTATCTCCAAATTCAAGACTCACTTCTTTCAACCAGTTAATCTCTATATCTTTACAAAGAGTATGAATAAATCCAGCAATAAATGAACATTGTAAATATTAGGTGGCTGGTTATTTGGTTAACATACACTGTTATATCTGTCCTGCAGATGACAGACTTTATGTAAACAGGCCTATTTAAAGTGATTCCTTGTCTCATTAGCAGGGAGGTCCATCATTCCCTAACTCAGTGTAGTGCTGGTCCATCATTCCCTAACTCAGTGTAGTGCTGGCTTATGGTCTCTACACTGAATGTGACAAGCCAAATGGTTTCCTGTAACCCAGGAAACCATTTACTGTGCTGGGTGGTAACCATGTAATCAAATTATGGCACCTGGTGGTTTAGTGGGTAATTAAGGTGATCCAATCAGATAGAGCCTATGCACTGTGCAGGTTTATATCCAAGGGGCGATTGGTGTTTCTTGCTCACGTAATGCCACTCAGGGATGAGTGAGGCTGGTCACTCTTTCTTAAATGTCAGGACCAACCTGTCATGACGACAAACAGCTATACTAGTAGTACCTCATCAGTCATACACCCACAGAATATTTGTTCAGTAAACCCATATTATACAGAACCCTCTTTTAACGAATTTCGGTTTTAATGACCACTTTGAGATGGCTGAACCTTGTGTTCATTAACGAAATTTTGTTCAGTAAAAGAATGGACATGTGGGATACACCAACCAGCATGGCATCCCTATACACATGCATGCACACGCACACACACACATATCCACGCTCCTCCGTATCCCGCAAAACACTGCATCAGCCTCTGGGTGACCAGCATCGTGGAGACATAAATAGAGCATTTATTATGAAAAACAGACATTTAGACATAGCTGTGTGTTATTGTGTACCAGTATGACTGTACAGTACAGCCGAACAATGCTCATTATTTAACAATCTTTGTTTGGTAAAAATCACCGCCGGGGAAATTACTGAACAGCATGGTGTTTGGCTTTAATGTCAAGGGTCTGGGACCAATTAGTTTGTTACATCGAGGTTTTACTGTGCAGTATTATACAAACCAAGCCCATTGTGACCCAACTTAACCATGAAGGCATCATCTTTTGGTCCAGACTGTGGTATTATTTGATCCTAACCACAGTATCCTTCCACCATAACAGATATGAAGTTGAAAATATATTAAAATTCTCTCTCTCTCCAATATTACAATGTGTCCACAAACATTTTGTTAAAGTATGCACAATTTGTGGTAGGTGGTGGCGACCATAATCCACTCACTTGATGTAGTGCTGCCTACTTCCTTAGCTTTTATCATTCTTTTTCTGTGCCTGCCCTCCTCTCTTCCTATTTCTCCTATCTTTCCTGTCACTTCTTATTCCTTTTCTTTCCTTTACAGGTGGCTTTACATTGAGTGACAAGCCAAATAGTTTCCTGTAAGCCAAGAAACTATTTACAGCGGTGGGTGGTAACCATATAACCAAACCATACATGCTCCCTACATGTCAACATGTGGGCTGGTGGAGGGTTGGTGCCCCTCCCTGTAAAACAAGTAACTCAGTGTCAAATGGCCACCCTTTACGGGATTATGGTTTCTGGCAATAGATAGATAGATAGATAGATGCACAGTGTGTGACTATAATAATACATCAGTATATGGAATTTATCTCTGAAAGTAAATACCAGTAAGTTTAAAATTCACTTCAAGAAGAAACCAGATGAGCACTGGGGAGTACTGGTATAAGTATTTCTTCATAGACACTCCCAGCAAAAGACCAGTAGCTATACAGTAAACTCTTGATTATCCACTGTTGCAATAGGCTGTCTGGCCCAATGCAATATCCGATGCTGCTGACTTACCTCTGTTAAACCAATATTCGGCAAACTTATGCAATACAGGTATAGGCTACCCCGAGATACGATACCCCTAGATGCGATATCCCGGCTTAACGATGGGGATAGAAATACCACCCTACCCCGCCTAACGATGGTGAAACCCCAGCCAAGCGATGGGGATAGAAATACCATCCTACCCTGCCTAACAGTGGCCAAACCCTGGCTTAGCGATGGGGGGTAGAAATACCACCCTACCCCGCCTAACGATGGCCTAATCCCGGTTAACTTTGAGTTTGGTTTTTAAAAACCGATTTTGATGACATTATTGACATAAATTTTGTGTTTAGGTTGAATTATAAATTAGGTTGAATTATAAACTGTTTTTAGACTTGGATTAATGTGTTTTAGTCATACATGGGGTGAATATTGTCATTTTGGGGTACTTTTCATTAACCCTATCAGGTTTCTGGGCCGGGCAGATTATGTCTGTGCTAGAGTCAGCCACTCATGATGACCCACATCTTCGCGTCCTGATATTTTACTTTGATCGTTCTGTGTAAATACACTTTTCATGACAGAATGTTGGTTTTGGTGTCATTTTAAAGCTGTATACTTGTACTTTATCGCAGTATTTTCAAAAAAAGAGAACAAAGAAGATAAAATGTCAAAATGACGAGTTGAAGTTAGGCGAAAAACAAAAATTTTATACCTGTACCTTGCCGCAGAAAAATATTTGGCAAAAAATCCCCAGTAAAGATATGTAAATTTGGTTTAAACCATGCAAAAATACAATAAATTACCTTCACAATGATATATAGATTATGGTAATTTTTGCATTTCATTGTGCAGTAAAGCGAAAGGAAAGAGATGCACAACTTTATTTTAGTCTTGGCCGCATATTCACTTCGCAATGTTTTTCTTTGATCGGTCAGTGTAAATACACTTGTTATGATAGGATGCTGGTTGTGGTGTTATTTTAAAGCTGAATAGTTATACTTTATCATAGTATGTTCATAAAAGGAAAAAATAAATAAATAAAAAGTCAAAAGGACGAGTTGAAGTTAGGCAAAAACCAAAAATTTTAAACCTTGCTGTAGAAAAATATTCACCAAGAATAAAGTCATAAAGAAACAAAGCCATGAGTCAGACTTGCTGTGCAGTACCGCCACGCATAGAACAACCATTCCATGACATCAAGCTTGAGCCTCTTTGTTATGATGCGTAAACATGATTTATGGTGAATATTTTACAAAAGTTTCTTAAAATGACATTTAAAAGCTTCATCAGAATCTCTGAGGTTGGATTTAAGATGACAATTGAAATAGTCATTGGAATCTCAAAGGGTTAACTTTGATTTTTTCCAGACTCATAGTTGACAATTTTCAAATTTCATTTTTGGGTTTAGGTTAGTTATGAACTGCTTTTAGGCTTAGTTTAGCTTGTTTTAAAGCTGTTTGGGGGTTTAGGTTAGCTAGAAACTTGTTTTTTGGTCTCATTTGGGTGGGTTTAGGACTTGGTTGGGGGAGGGGGGAAACCCAGTGCTCAAAAATGCATCTCTGTAGCTACTTTACATGATAAATCTACCCCAAGATACAATACCCCGCCTAGCAATGGGTTTTTACTCAACCAATTGCATCGTTAAACTGGGGTATACCTGCATCTGGTGCTGAAACAGGATGTAACTGGTGGTTCTATGCAATAACCGGCATCGAGGTGTATCAGCCGGCTCATAAACAGCAGCCAACCAGCACTGTATTACTGTACACAAATACAATATTTTATCATTACTTTATTGTACAGTATTATATACTTAATTTTCATCTTTTACTAATGGGAAAGTCTTTAAGATAGAGGGATAAAATAATATAATAATGGATAATAACGCAATATCTGGCGTCTAATATTGAGCCGACTGGAGGGTACTATGCAATACCCAGCATAGGATTTGGCTGAACTGTGCCAGATAATTGAGAGTTTACTGTATGTTTGGACTGGGCTGCCAACAGGACTACTTAGGCCACCAGCCTGTACACAGTGGTGGTGGTGGTGGTGGTGGTGGTGGTGGTGGTGATGATGATGATGATGATGATGATGATGATGATGATGATGGATACAAGTATGCAGACAATTCTGAAGAAGTTTTGATTTGGAAATGTACTCTGACTATTGGTTACATTGTAAATTTACAGCTGATTTCAGTATCCTCACATTTGACAGTGAAGTTCTGGTTAAAGAATAAACTCTTTCAGGAAGAGGGTAAAAGTAGCTATAGTTTTCTATTATTTGTTTAATTTTTGTAACCCCTGTGTTTTGCATTGCAGACAGCATCTTTGTGAAAGAATGAGTGAAAATTTTATCGGGTGTGAGTTGTCAGTGGAGGTAGGCGGTGGACTGGGGTGGTACCAAGGGCGTGTGGTCTCTGTCAACTCAAGCCGCCAGACTATCACTCTCACCAGAGTCATTCACAATGGCCGCCCTGCTGCTCTCTCTGAAGTCACTATCAAGTAATCAGTCTGTCCATTATGTTCTTGAGTTAAATTTTACCCTGTACTTTACTGTACTGTGTAGTTTTTTTTAACCCTTATCAGGTATTTTGACTTCTTAGCATCAAAACTTTATGTTGCAGTATGTACAGTATTGTAGTTATTTTTACAGCCATATTCATGATAGTGTACACTGGAATAACAGGAAATAAAATAATGTAAAATATTCCTGCAGCATTAGCAAGCTACTAAAGCTTGTACAGCTATCAGTGTTTCAACCAATTTTTCATAGTTCACACTCAGTAAGATGTTCACAGCTACTACTTAATTTTGGTAATAATATACCAGTATAAGCCTATTTGAGATTTCTGAAAGATGTAAAGTAAGTACTGGTATGTTTATCAAAGAAGAGAGGAAAAGTACTCTAAAGGTACCGTATGGGATTATAGAGGTATTGGTATATAATTATGACTAGGGCTACGTGGTATGGGCACATAGAGGTAGCTAATGGAATAGCCATGGTTATGAATAAGGTTAGTGTGACAGTGCAGGTGAGAGAGGGTATGGAAAACAAAAAGATAATCTGAAGTGATAAACTGTATGAATGTGGGGGGGGGGGGAAGGAAATTAATGAAGTACTGTATGTATGGGGAGGCACCTGACAAGGACTACCCATACAAATCGTACATATTAACACTGTATTGCCCAAAGTGATGAAATCATCATCTAGTACTACTCTATCATTCCTCAAAGAAATGATATTTCTTCTCAGTTCTGACTGTACTGAAGACTTTACGAGGCCTGAGGGTCTCCAACAGCCATGCCATTGGCTTATTCGTTGATTAATACAAGAGGTTCACTCTGAAACCTGACATTTTTTGTTATGCTGGGCAGATAGTGGGGAAATCCATTTTATTTTTTCCTATTATTATTATTATTATTATTATTATTATTATTATGATTAATATTATTATTGTTACTGTTATTTTTTGTGAATTACATCACCTCTGTTTGCATACAAGAGGAGACTGGAAGTACAAACAGAAAAAATATATATATTTTTGGACTCTGTGGAAAGAAAGCACTGCACTCAATATATGGTGAATTTGCCAGTGCTTTTGTTGGAACTATCAGTACATAATCAAATGAAGTATATAGCTAGTGTGGAAAGCTTATGCCAGGCAGTGGAGCCAAGATACTCAAAATTCTGAATAGTAACTGCACACATGTATGGCTTATCTCGCCATGCACTCTGGTGGTAATCCTCCAGTGCTATGGTTCTTTAGTAAATGTTTGATTTTTGCCTTGCTTTTTTTCAGTGGTGGAGATATTATTGACTTGAAGATTCTGTCACGTCCAGATGACAGAACAGAGGCGGCTCAGCGAAAAAAGGCTGAGCAAAAGACGGATATACAGCGACGACTAACAGATCAACCTCTATATCACCAGCAACTGGGACAAACTCAGCATCATTACCCACAGCACCAACAGCACCAATATCAACATAAAATTTCCCTACATGGACAGGCAGGAGGGGCCAAAGATGGCATGCAAGCAACAGTTGTAAATAGTGCCTTACAACAGACTCACAGGAAACCTCGTACCTCTGTTGGAGAGGCACTGGCTCATGGGTCACATCAGCCCTCAGGGTTTAGGTCAGTATTGTTACTATTAATTAAAACTGAATACTTTTCAGTAGCTACACTATCATAATCTTAGCGTAGCAGAGTGATGAAAGATAAGAGATGGAATGTTCATGTTTATCTGATGTTATCAATCTATCTATCTATCAGTCTATCTATTGCCAGATGCCTTAATCCTGTCAGGGGTGGCCACAAACAAATTGCCTCCATGTCGCCCTGTCCCCCACTGTTTCTTTGCCCTGCTTCCAGCTCACACCCTTCTCACATATACCTCTCCACTCCATTTCTCCACCCCATCCTCGGCCTCCCCGTCCCCCCCCCCCTCCACCTCACACATACACTCTCCTCGTCAGTCTCTCTCTCTCCATATGGCCAAACCACCTCAGTGTATTTCTCCTAACGTTTCCTATCGCATCCACATCCACAACACAACGCTACTTCACTTCCTCATTTGTCGGTCTGTCTCTCCATGTGACTCCACATTCTCCTCTCAAGTAACTCATTTCCATTACTCACACTTTTGACTTGTGTCCTCCAACATGATCCAAGCTTCACTTCCATACATTAGAGTTGGTGTCACACTACTGTCATGCAGTAACTTTTCACTTCCATGCTCACTTCCCTGTTTCTTATCACTGCTGTCAAAGAACCAGCAACCTTTCTTCCTTGTTGTACCTGTTCAAGCACTTCACCCTCTAACCTTCCATCCTTACTCATCACATTACCTGAGTACTTAAATCCACTCACATTTCCCATTTCTTCCTCATCCAACATCACTGTACATTCAGTGACTTCATTTCTCTTGAAGACCACAACTTTACTCTTTCCTACATTCACCTTCAGACTCCATTTCTCAGACGCTCTCCCAAACTCATCCACCAAGCCTTACAGCTCCCATTCGTCCTCACTTAACAACACAGGGAGTTTCCACACACTGCCCTCTCTCATTAGGGCCACTCCAACATTCACTGCCCTATCTTGTATCTCTTTTATAATGCCATCCATATACAGATTGAACAACCATGGAGACATAACACATCTCTGTTTCAATCCAACCTTCACATAGAAAAATTCCCTCACTTCACTGTCCACACACACTGAAGCCTTAGCACCTTCATACATACTCTTCATGGCATTCAGCAGCTTCCCATTTACTCCATTATTCTAAATACTTTCCACAATTCTCTCTCTTTCTCTGTCTTTGCATAGGACCATGTGTAAGTTTGCTTATGGGTCGAGCTGTTTACATTGATGCATGGCCAGCAATGCAACGCTACCCAGCCTGAGCTGTGGCTCGCAATCCATGGGTGGCTCAGTCGTTAGAGAGATGGCCTGCAGTCCTAACGGACCCAGGTTCGAATCCCAGCTGGGGCTGGGAACAGTTTAAGGATTTGAATTTCATTAAATCAGGTTTTACTAATCTACCCGAAGACCCGCCGACATGTTGTAAAAATACCCCCGCTAATACCAATACACCAGTCCTGTATGAGACAGCCCTAGCATGTATTCAATATGGACGTTGGGTGTTAGCGCTGAAGTGGTGACATGCTGGGCCTTGATAGCAGGCTGTGAAGCCTATGCCCAGAGTCGGACAAAAAAAAAAAAAAAAAAAATCCACCCTGTTATATGTTTTCTCCAAATCCAAAAATGCTCCTGCTGTATTATTTGTTAACAGTTAACTTGGTTTTTGAAGATTCTTTAGAGTGTTTTGGATGTTTATGAGTGGTAGTGTCTGAAAATAACTGTACATTGAGTAAAGTTTGTGTTGCTCGAAGAGTGAAGTAAATTTTGATAAGAGTAAAGTGATGGTTATTCAGAAAATGAAGTCCATTCATCCATCCCTCACCCAATTCAGTACTGCCCCTATAAGGGCACTAGGACCCATGCATTCATTCTGCTGTTCCTCTCAGAGTCTGTTTCTTTTATTTCTTTTTCAGATTCCTTGTTTACCAAAGCATATGCGCACAAAACTTGTCTGTCTATTCCTGCCATGCACTGACACTACACCAGTCTTGCACTCACAGTGTTTCGTCATAATGAGTCTGATATTATTGCTATATTGTCTAGGGACTCTGCAAATGACTGGCAACGAATGAATCAGTCTTCAGCTGCCTTTCAAGATTACAGCTCACCCAGGCGCTGTGACAGATATGGGAATGAGCAGTCGAGAATTCCTTACAAGAAAGAGAGGATGCGGAAAACCCGAGATGAAACAACTTTTGGAACCCCTATTGATGATGACATGCTCACAACAGAATTTGATTTTGAGAAGAACCTTGCATTATTTGATAAGCAAGTAAGAACAATTTTTTTTAATGTACTTTATCATCTGTTCAATAGCATAAGCAGAAATACAGTACAGATACTGATACTGGAACCTTGGAAAATATTTATGCTGGACCTGTACGGTAAATTGGACTGTGTTTGCTTTTCAGTGTCTGGTTCAGAATTCAGAAGTCAGTGAAAACATAGTTAGGCAGACTCTCATTTAATAGTGCAAATAAGTATACAGACACTGCTGTTTTAGATGATATCTTGGATAAGTGAAGGTTATATTTCAACATGATTTTAGGGAAGGTGGTACCATATGAGTGGTACGTGGCTGGCTACAGACATTGTCAGCAGCCAAATGGGAACTCAGCCACAGATGCACAAAGCCTACATCCAAGGTATGTTTCACATATATACAAGAGTTCATGGTGCTAAGGGGAAGCCTACACATGATGCCACTTTGCACCTTGGGTGGAACAGTTGTGGTGTCCACTTATAAGCCATGTCTCCTTATAGTTCCCTGCACCTTGATGTGGGAAGGACCCTAGTTTGACCCTGGTGGGGCACTGTCTACCACAATGGGGTTCCTAATCCCTATATGGTGTATGTACAGCACTGTACAGTCACAGTCATAAGTAATCACCTATCCTTCGGTACCCCGTGCCTCAGGCTGGCTCCTTTATGCGCGACAAGTCATAATGGAGTAAGAGGAGTTGAGAAGGACAGGCGAGAGAGAGAAGGGAAGGTGGGTGGGGGGAAGAATGATGGTGCAGTGGTGGAGTGAGGGAGGGGAGGGTGGGTAGGCATGGGAGGGAGAATGAAATGCTAAGTTGAGGTCACATTAGTTGTCTATTTTCTTTCATTCAGGGCATGATTTAAAGGGGTTAATATTTGGTAGTTAATGCCGCATTACACCTTGTATAGTGGTGTCAGATAACAGGCTTTAGACAGGTGGTGATATTATGGGCTGGCTCATGAGAGAAATATACTGACATGACAGATCATTCATTAGTGCAGAGCCAGAAGTTTTCAGCACAACACACATTGCCTTGCCCACCAATTTGTAACTAGCTGTTTTTTTGTCGGAGGAAAATATCATTCCAAGGTGATGAGAGGGTATTGGGGTTGTTGGATGGCCATTCTAACCCAGACCAGCATGGAGTCCAGGCAACAGATTATGAGAGATATCATTATTAGATCCACCAATGTGCACAGACGTCAGATTTATTACCTTTTCTGCACAGTTATTTTAAATAGCCTTTTCATATAGATTTGCCATTAAATAGTTTACATGATGGTGACTATATTGAGGGAGTGTATACTGAGAGGATGATCATACTTAATGTGAACACAGCCATGTCAAAGGCTGCATATGGTATTTAGTTCCAAAAATTAAGTACATGTAAGGGTAGAGGACATTTCTTACACAAACATTATGGAAATCAAAGCCATCCATATTCCATTCTGCGTCTGAAGTCAAAATACACTGATAAACACAAATATGTGGCTCCGAATTAATGTCTGATCTGTCCTGTTAGTATATTTCTCTCACGAACCAGCCCTTAATTTCACCACTCTGTTTATTATCTGATGCTGCTAAACAAGGTGTAATGCAGCATTATCTACCAAATATTAACTTGCCCTGAATGAAAGGAAACAGACAAATTATTAGACCACCACTTCACATTTCATTCTCCCTCCTCAACCTACCCTCTCTCCCCTTCCTCACTCCACCCCAGCACCATCACTTGTCCCCCCACCCACCTTTCCTTCTCTCTCTGGCCCCTCCCTCTCAGCCCCTCTTATTCCACTGTGACTTGCCACGCAAAATGAAGCCAGCCTAAGGCATGGAGTACCGGAGGATAGGTGATTATTTATGACCATGACTGTACCTGCAGGGCAGCCTCACAGAAATAGCTGTTTACCTGTGGTCAGTGGGTCTGCTCGGTCAAACAGACTGGAGTTAAGCAACAACAACAAATTCATTAGTATTTCAGATTTCTTTTCATGCCAACCATAAGTGTTCCTTGGGGTGGAAGAAGTTGAATGCTAACCATGCATGGTACCGTATTCTGTGTATCATGGTAATGAGTGAATGGGATGGGGTGATGGGACTGGGACTTCCACTGCCCTCTAAACAGAAAAAGTTATTCCCAAATAGGTAGGTTAAGCCACTGTGTGACCAGACAAAATCCATTATCAGCTGGTGAATGATTTCATATCAAATTTAGTATTTGATATAGAAAGTATCAGAACTTACTGTTAAAAGTAAATTTACTTCGTAGGCTGTAATTGAGGAGATCCAGAGTTTGAAGCCAGATGTGGTGCGCCAAGCAGACCGCCACACAGAGAAGAAGTATCGATGTGATGAGAATATTTTACCATCCAAGCCATCTGCAAAAAGAAAGATCATTGTTCCCACATCTGGTGCTGCTGAAGTCATCTATGCTAACGGTTAGTAGCTGCTGTATGGTAACTCATACATTGTGTCTGTTAAAGTTCTCTCTAAGTTACAGCATGTTGTAGGTAAAGGCAGAGTAACATGGTGAAACAGTTTTACAAAAATATCACCTGTTAAATAATCTGTAATCCATATAACTACAGTACTTAATCAATTGTCATTATGATCTCAACTCCATTCCTTCTCTAGGCTGAATGTCTCAGAGTGGCATGGTTTGAAAGTAAATGTAGAAAAGAATAAAGTGAAAGCTGTTGAAAGAGGTGACTCTCAGTGTTGTTTTTTCATGAATGGAGAGAGATTTGAATTACCATAGTGGTAGAGTTTAAGTACCTTAATGCAGTAACAGAATAGGCTGTAATGTGTAAAGTATGCAACAAGCAGACTGGTTCAAGGAAGAAATGTGGCAATGCAAGAAGAGTCTTGATACAAAACAATGAAGAATATGGAAGCTTCAGGAGACTTGTATGAAGGTGTATTGGTGTCCATATCAATGTATGAGTGTGAGATTTTGGTATGACTTGAATGTAAAATGTTGGGGGGGGAAAAAAAAAAAAAAAAAAAAAAAGGGGGACTTCTGAAATATGTGTGGCTGCAACTACTGAGCAGGCTAAGAAACAAAGGTAACTGAAAAATTGGAGTAAGGATATATGTTGATGAAAGGGCAAAAGAAAGGGTACTACAATGTTATAGTCATATGTAAGACCAAGATAAGGAAGGGGGGACGGCAGTGGACAAATGGTAAGGTGTGAAATGTGTATGGTATCATGGCTACATTAAAGGTACAATACCTAGCTGGATAACCAAATCAGTCTCACATGCAGGTTATCTGCTCAAGCTGCACCTGATTACTTGAACACTGTTATGTGTCAGGTGTTTACTCTGTAATAAGTGCCAGTACGATAGTTTATTAAAAGTCACCTCCTGAAACTTGAAAAACTAAAAAATAAAGCAGTGTAAATGGTTTGCAGGGAATCAGTTTACTGAGAAATCTGCTGAATGTGGACTCCCTAGAATAAATGTTAATAATACAGTACTAGTGGGGTAAAAAAAAATGAACTTACCAGTAAGACGAAGAGAGTGTGCCAAGAACGTATTGCAACAAAGACACCTGATATGAAAAACTAACTGTATGGCAGGACTGAAGAAAAACAAAGTCTTAAAGCTGAAGAAACAAAAATAACTAATGAATTTTTAAAAATATATATTTTTAAAATTAGCCAATAAAAAAAAAAAAAAAGGATTTTGTATGGATGTAGGTGGGGGTGCACCCCCTCTAAAGTCACTGAACGACTGGTACTTACGACTAGTCACACCTCACATTCCCCTAGCCCAGTCACAACATGGCTTTAGGCCACTACACTCCACAAACATCCTTCTTACAGACCTTACGCAGAGAGTTTTTGATGGCATGAATTCAGCTAGGCCACCACACAGAACAATCCTAATCACACTAGACATTAGCGAAGCTTTTGATTCCATCCCCCGCCACAACCTCACAGACAAAATGCTCAACACAAACATGCACAATAACACAAAAAGATGGCTGGCAAACTACTTAGCAGGCAGATGTGCACACGTAACATTTGCCGGTCAGTCTTCTAACATCAGAAACTTCACAAACGGCTTCCCCCAAGGATCTGTTTTGTCCCCTACACTCTTTAACCTATACATGCACAACGTACCCACACCCCACATACCACAGATACACATAGCTTCCTATGCAGATGATATAACACTTATATGTACGCACCAAAACACAAACACAGCTGCACACATCATTCAACCATACCTCAACACACTACATGAATGGTTCACCACAAACAGGCTCAAAATAGCCCCAGCCAAATCTGAAGTGACTCTTCTCACAAACTGGACAACAGAACACAGTCACATCCCACACCTCACCATAAACAACACTCCCCTACCACACACACACACACACCCAAAATCCTTGGTGTAACATACAATACATCAATGTCATTTAAACAACACATCACAAACATTAAAAATAAAATAACACCAAGACTCAATGCTTTGAGGTCACATGCCCATACAACATTTGGACACAACAAAGAAACCACCACCACAGTATACAAACAATACATACGTTCAGTGATGAATTATGCAAGCCCTGCCTGGGCTTCTAACCTCACCAATACACACTACAACACACTACAGACCATACAGAACAAGGCCCTAATAATAATCACAGGCTGCACAGCTACTACACTCACAGACCACCTGTATCAAGAAACCAAAGTCCTCAAAGTCAAGGATCACCTAGACATGAGAGGCACCCAGTTTTTTGCTGCAGCCTCCACAAACCCACAACATCCACTACAGTACATGGCAGCACATCCACCCCCACCAAGGAACATCAAAACAACACCCAGCACACGATACCATACACAAATACTGTCATCTCTCCCCCCTCGCCCACCTCAGACCAGCTTCCAGAAGCATATCCACACTCAGATCACTCGCAGCTCCATTCAGTCACTTGAAGACAACACACAGCTGCATGCAAGGCCTCCTGACATCCACCCTTCTGAATCTTATCTTCCTCGTGAGGACAGGGTCCACCTAGCCAGGCTGAGATGTGGGCACCATCCAGCCCTCTTAAGCTACCAGAAGAGGCTGGATGACTCCGTCGCTGATGCCTGTCCAGGATGCAACACAGCACCCCATACTATTTAGCACATTATGGAAGACTGCATTGCACACGGTCACCTACGCCAACAACACAACATACACTCTTTGAGAGTGCTGTGGGAAAGCCCGGTCTCGGCCATGGCCATCCTAAGGGACTTGGGGCTGTTCGGCCAGACTGCCTAGGGAACTACTACTACTACTACAGTAGATGGTATTGAATGGGATGGGGTTGAGAATTTAAATGACTAATTATGAGTGAATGACTCTATCTACCATGTTACTTAATGAATGTCTGGGTGGGTTTCATTTTCGTGTTACTGTTTTCGTATTATAAACAACGCACTGTCCGAGGAAATTGGAATATGAATCTGCTTATGATGATCAAACTTTACAGATTCTGGACTACTGGTTCCGTCTATTACTAGTGAGCTACGAGCTGCCTTACTGTCTACTGCTAACCAACATGGCCTCACCAATTCACGGCAGCTAGAGATAATTGGCCGAGCTGCAACAGAAATTATCCTTTCACTTAGTGGAGGTAGTCACAGGTAAGTACTGCAATGAAAATAGTAAGTATTCAAAATACTCCTTCTGGTATTAATTTTTTTCCAACCACATAGATGTTTTGATACTTTAAGTATACCTTCCCTTACTTCCTTCTCTAATCCCGCCACATATCATCAGTGCTGCTCTTATTATATCACCCTGGACTTCCCCATATAGCTGTACTATAACCCTTCCACATTCCTAACTATAATCTTTACAGTACATGTGTATCATTTCAGACTGGAGCCTGGGAATAGCCACCAGCCTCCTGTTGTGGTAGTATTGTGTGGGTGCCATGTGCAGGGTGCAGCAGGAGTAAATGCAGCCCGGCAGCTGGAGAGTCATGGTGTGCAGACTGTGGTAGTGACCCCCCAGTCCACATCCTCCCCTCCATCCCCCTTGTTGCTGACACATGAACTCCAACTGTATGCCCTAACCAATGGTAGAACAACCTCAGACTCAAGAGGATTGCCCACTACCATTGACCTCATTGTTGATGCCCGTTTAGATCACAGTGGTAAGGGTGGTGATGGTGGAGCAGTAACCTCTTGGCTGACATCCATTACTTCTTGGGCTTCTTCCTCTCGTGCCCCTATCTTGGCTTTGGATCCCCCTAGTGACCTTGCTGCCCTCCCATCTACTCATCCACCCTTACATGCCCGAATACTTCTATGCCCAGCCCTCCCTCTGGCCTACACTCCAGCTAGAGGCAAAGTCTACCTTCTGAACCTGCCCATACCACAACAGACGTTCAATGCTGTTGGTATCAAGTATGTTTCACCATTTGGAGCAAAGCTGGTTGTTCCCCTTCATCCCTGTGAGTAATGTAGGAGTCCAAGACCATATAGTATTTTAGTAATACAGTACCGGTACGTACGTTGGTAATTTAGTAAAATAATGAGATAGGTTTCTCTATAATAATTCTTCTATCAGATACATTTATATGATGCTACAGAATGTGGTGAAAGTTTCTGACATCATCAGACAGAGCCAGGATTCTGGGGGCTTGAATGATGAGTGAATGGAGGCGTGGCCCATTGAATTGAGCAAACTTGGGCTGTCTGGATATTGCTACTCCTCATCCTGCCCTAGGGTGGGCATGGAGGTCCAGGTGATGATGATGATGATGATGAATGAGATAGCTTGTGATAGTAACAGTGTGTGTGAAGTAGGGTACTTAATACATATTTTAGCTATTAAGACTTTGTTTAGTATTAAGAATTTGGCATAAATTAAATTAATAATGCTATCAGGTACAGCTGGAGTCAGTGTTAGGGTTCCATTATATTCTTTAAAAACCTGATGAAATATTGCTAATCTAACCAGTTAAAATGAAGGGGAATGGAGTTCACAGAAAATGGAAACACAAAAGGGTAGAAAAATACTGACCATTATTGCAGAGTACTGTAATAAATATCAGATAATGTACTGTATAAGCTGTTATAATACCATGTACTTACTTCCATTTAATGTTAGTAGAGGATGACAACAATGTATATACCTTACCATAAATAGGAACAAAAATGACTAGCTGTACACTTACCAGCTAATATATGAGTTACACAATATTCAGGCAACTGAAATGCTCACTCTAATAGTATTACTGATAATGTATCACAGGTTTATAACAACCCATGTAATTAATGATACATTTTTTGCAATTATTAAAATTTTGAGACTCTGTATCCCTCAGTGGAATTTGCTCCATTTAATTTAGCCATGTGGAGAGGATGGAGAGTGAGAGACTGATGAGGAGAGTATATGTGAGTGAAGTGGAGGAGGGGGGGGAGAGGGAGGGGGAGGCCAAGAATGAGATGGAGGGATGGAGTGGAGAGGTATATGACAGCGGGGGGTGTGAGTTGGAAGCAGGGCAGTGAAATGGCAGGGGATGGGGTAACATGGAGGTGATTTGTTTGTGGCCACCCCTTACAGAATTAAGGCATCTGGCAGTAGACAGATAGTTTCTTCTAACAGAGTTTTCATACATGCACACACTCTTTAAATACTTTGGTCTGATTTGATATGGTGTTAAAATTTTTCATAACGTAATAATGACTGTGATATAACACAATGTAGGTTAAGTTTCAAGATATAAAAACATCAGTGCATGAAACTCCTTACTGCTGCTGATGACATACCATGACTGTGAAATATTAACTATGTTGGGAAGTACAAGTACTGTACTGGTTATCAATAAAGAGTGTAGTAAACTATCGTCCATTTACTCTTGACTTGGCCTAAAACTGCCATATCTCCATCTTTAATGCTGAGATGCATCAATAATTAACAATGAATTGTGATGCTAGCTATGAAGAAGTGCCTTGGAAAGGATGAAGAATCATAGTACAGTGGAAGTCCGATTTTTCGGCATCTATGGGACCAGGCAAATGCCGAAAAATCAAAATTGCCGAATTATCAAAAACCCTACCCACTCAGTACCTTATATGTTTCGGTGAACACTATCATCACTACTCATATCATTACAAATGTGTTTGGAGAGAGTACTGTATACTGTTAGATACTGTACAATACTGTAATGAATACAGTACTATACATGAATATGAAAAATAAAGAAATTAGTGAACATACTGTACAGTATAGAAATGTAATGGTACAGTAGGCCTACAAGTTCACATGCACTTACCTAAACTTATAGTAGGTTCCTTATTTACATATGTACAATAGAAGGGGTTGATTGGAGTCTGCTACTGCTGGAAGAAGTCCCCAGCAGTAGAGGGGATGAAAAAAATCGGAAAATCTGCCAAACGATCAGAGATTTTCGTAAGTGGGACTATTTCTCAAAACTGCCGAAATGTCAGATTTGCCGGGGAATTGGATGCCGAAGAATTGGACTTTTACTGTACTGTTTTTTTCTGCCACTGCACTACGTGAAATAGCTAGCTAAGCTGAAACAAGATGAAGGTTTGGGTTAGGTTAAGTGAAAAAGATGGTCCAAGCACTGGTTATTAGTAAAGGGTGTAAAAACTAGTTATCCTTGTTGTGTGTATTGTTTCACTTGGAAAAGGCAAACGAAAAATGACTAGGAGTTCAGGCCATACACTGTGGACGAGGATGTAAATTATTTAACACAACACAGTGGGGAAATCTGTCAATGAAAAGTGACTGAACTCCTCCCCCCAGTCACTGGAGGGGCATGCCAGCTCAAGTCTGTGCCAGTCCCAGGACCAGATTAATTGGGAGGGTTGGCATCAGGAATGGCATTCAGCTGTAAAACCAGCCAAAACTAAAACCAAAACTGAGCTGTACAGTGAAAACTGATCAAACATATTGACCCCATATAGAAGTGGGAAAAGGTGATAGAGATCGAAACCTGGTATATGTAGCTGTATAATGTCTAAAGGTGTGTATAGTTATGAAAAGTTTAGGACAGGTGGACTGGGAGTGGTGTGGGAGAGTGTGAAAGTATCTCTGAAGCTGTATTAAAAGTAAATAACCACAACTGAACAAGAATTGAAAATTAGTTAAATTACGTATGATCTGACGATAAGATCCCCAACCAAGAAAAAGATAACTACAAGTGTTCTATGATCAACTCTGTCCATATATTGCATTAATATTGACTGTTCATTGCCAGGTTTCGTCCAATGATTGTTTTATTGAATCTCATGTATGAATAATAAATTATGTTTACTTTTTTTCATTATTAATTTTTTTATATATTACCTTACATCCTTAGCTGCCTCGTCTTTTGTAGTTTTAGAATTATGTAACTATATACAGTACTAGTATTCCGAGTAAAGCAAGAGTTAATCAATTCAGTAGCACTATGAAAAACTGACAGAAATCTTTGTTACATTAACTACTAGTACATGAAGACTTCCCTCCTGTGACTGCCTCCCTATACTGTACACATACTATACAATAGGTGAACAGTAGCAAAATGGAATTCTTCCTGTAGTTAGTGTAACCAAGACTTCAGTTACTGTTCTTCTGCTACTGAGCTAAAAATATCCCCTCCATCTTCCGACCGCACCATCCACATTCTCTAGCTCACTACCATCCATACTCTGAACTGGACCCTTACTTATTCCTTCATATTCAGTCCTTTGACTCCCTGCACTGCATTTTTTTATTTAATCATTCCTAAACTGAGAAGAGCAAACCTACAAGTTTCTTTAATGTCTATCTATCTATCTATCTATAGCCTGACATCCTAATCCCGCAAAGGGTGGCCGCACACAAAACGCCTCCAAGTCGCTCTGTCACCCACCATTTGACTACCCTCCCCACAACTCACCCCCCCCCTCCCTCATATACCTCTCAACTCCATCCCTCCACCTCATCCTTGGTCTACCTCTCCCTCTCCCTCCCTCCACCTCACCTACATACACCCTCTTAGCCAGTCTTTCATTCTCCATTCTCTTCACATGTCCAGACCACCTCAGTGTATTTCTCCTAATCTTCTCAACCACATCCACATCCACCCCACAGCGTTCCTTCACTTCTTCATTCGTCAACCTGTCCCTCCACGTCACTCCACATGCTCCTCTCAAGTAACTCATTTCCACTGCTCTCACTCTTGACTTGTTCCCCTCTTGCAAGGTCCATGCCTCACTTCCATACGTCAGGGTAGGGATCACAATACTATCATGTAGTGACTTCTTAACTTCCATACTCACCTCCCTATTTCTCATCACTGCTTTCAGTGTACCAACAACCTTCCTTCCCTGCTGTACCCTTTCACGCACTTCATCCCCCAAAGTTCCATCCTTACTCATCACACTACCCAAGTACTTGAATGCACTCACATTCTCCATATCCTCACCATCCAACCTCACTGCACAATCTGTGACTTCATTCCTCTCAAACACCATAACTTTACTTTTGTTTACATTAACTTTCAAATTCCTCCTCCTACACACTGTCCCAAATTCATTCACCAAACTTTGCAACTCCCATTCATCTTCACTCAACAGTACTGTATCATCAGCAGACAGCAACACCGGAAGCTTCCAAATCTCACCCTCATTCATTAGAGCCACCCCCGCATCCACTGCCCTACCCTGCACCTCCTTTACAACCCCATCCATGTATATATTAAACAGCCATGGAGACATCACACAACCCTGTTTCAGTCCCACATTGAGATCAAAGAACTCACTCAGCTCACCATCCACTCGCACCGTAGCCCTAGCTCCCTCTTACATACTCTTCACAGCACTCAGCAATTTCCCCTCCACTCCATATATTCTTAATACCTTCCACATACCTTGCCTATCTATTCTGTCATAAGCTTTCTCCAAGTCCATGAAGGCAGCATACACTTTCCTTCCCTTCTCAAGATACTTCTCCACTAAACATCTTAGAACAATTATCTGATCTACACACCCTTTTCCCTTCCTAAATCCCCCTTGTTCTTCTCCAACTAGCTCCTCTGTCATATGCCTAACCCTATCAATGAGTATTCTACCATATATTTTACCAGTCACACTAAGAAGGCAAATACCCCTATGGTTACCACATACTTCTCTCTCCCCTTTTCCTTTGTATAAAGGAACAATTATACCTGATTTCCAGTCCTCTGGAACCCTTCCCTCTTCCCAAGCCAATCTACACAACTTCCATATCCACTCCACAACAATCTCACCCCCATACCTAAGCATTTCACCACACACTCCATCAATTCCTGGGGCCTTTCCCAACTTAATCTTCTTCATCGCTTCCACTACTTCCGCCCTACTGATCTCTTCCTCCCTCCTCTCATCTCTTCTTCTCCCAGCCATTCCCCAACCACTTATACTCGCACTGCTCTCACTCTCTACATTCAACAAATCCTCAAAGTGCTCCTGGGGGGCGCGGTAGCACAGTGGTAGTGCGCTGGACTCGTAATCGGGGGATTGCGAGTTCGAGCCTCGCCCGGGCTGCCGTGCCGGGAGTGGTAGCTCGCTCCTGTAACCCTAGCGGGGCTATATAGTCCAATACAGGGCTTAGCTCGGAGGAACTCCATTTCTCCCATTTCTCAAAGTGCTCCTTCCATCTCCTCAATTTCTCTCTCTTCACTAACAATCTATTATTCCTATCTTTCACACCCCTACTATTTCCCTTTTCACACTGCCTTACTTTCTTTACCTCCTTCCAAAACAATTTCTTACTCTCCCTCCATTTCACACTCAGATTCCTCCCAAACTCTTCATCCACTTTCTTCTTACTCTCCTTCACCAGTCTCTTAACCTCCCTTCTCCTGCTCACATACAGTATACCTCTCTTTTCTCTTTCTCATCTTCTCCCTTACCTCAACTCGCTAACCATTCACTATATGCTTTCTTCTTTTGTTCCACAGCTCGTTTCACCTCATCATTCCACCATGCTGTCCCTTGCACACCCTTGCATCTCCTCCTCACTCCACAAACCGCCTCACACGCTGCGCCTATCTCTTCCGTGAATATCTTACATACGTCTTCCACCCCTTCCATCTGCTCTAGCTCAAACCTTCCCAATCTTTCCTCCACTATGCTCTTCTACTCTGTCATTTTCTCACTATCTTGCAATTTCTCCACTCTTCTCACAGGAGCTGCTTCCTCCTGTCTTCCCCTTCGTCTCCTCAACCACTTTCTTTGCAGCTCTACCTTGGCCATCACTAAGTGATGGTCTGAGACTCCATTCCCCCACCCTCTCCACACTCTTGCATCCAACACTTGTCCTATTCGCTCATCCACACACACGTAGTCTATCATTGCCTTTCGTTCAACAAGTTCACCATCCATCCTCCTCATTACTCTCCATGTATACCGGTGGATCATCTTATGACGAAAGTAGGTGTTGGCTATTGCCAACCCCTTACAAGCACAGCTGTCCACCAAAGCACTTCCATTCCCATCTACGTCAGCTGGCACACCCCACTGACCAACCACTCCATCCACTCGTACATTCCCGACTTTGCCATTCATGTCTCCAATGAACATCACTCTCTCGCTCCTCTCTTTAATGTAAAAAAGAAAAAAAAATTGCCGACAAAAAAAAGTTCTCCTTTCCTGGAAATGCAAAATAAGAGAGATACAAAGTCAAGATCCAATCATTTTGAGATGCCTGGAAACATTGTATTTTAAAGATTGGAGGTCATGGGCACAGGGAAGTACAAAATGAGGAAGATAGTTCCAGAGCTGACCATTTGTACACATGATGGACTGAAAGTATCTGCTGACTCTTGCATTAAAGAATTCTACAGAAATGGGGAGAGAGTATGTTGCTAGGCAGGTGCTGTATGCCTGACAGTGGGGGAGGGATGCAAGGAGACAGTTCAGTGGGGGAGGGATGCAAGGAGACAGTTCAGAACAGTAGGGATCACTGAACTAGCCACAGGGAAACATATTCACAGTGGCACTGATATACCCGGACAACAGAGCTGCTTGGATATACAAATGCTCCTCAACTGCTTCCCTATCTCCCAAGAAGAGGGAGGTGGTCTGCAACCTCAAATAAAGCATTGGTTTTGGAGACAGTTTTTCACATTTTCTTCTCAGGGTCTGCAGGAACTCCAGCCTACCTATCCTCAATACTGACATACCACATAATCTAAAGTAACCTATTAAAAACCTACATGGACTGAAAACTATTTGGATATGAAGTGAGTGGGGGGTGGAGATGGAGGGGTTAAGTTCAACTGCCCAAAGTTGTGATAACTACTTTAATATGGGGGCAGGGTGGCTCGAGACAGCAAGGTCGAGAGTTCGCGCCCCGCCCGGGCAGCTGCCTTCCTGGGAGAGATAGCACTCTCCCGTCACTCTAGCAGGGCTATGTGATCTATCAAGGTCTAGCTCTGAGGATTTATTTCCCTTGAACTATATATGTATGTAACTGCTTTATGATTTCAGTTCTGTCTTTAACCTTTATTAATTTACTAATCTTCATGGTCAAAGCATCTAAAGAAACGTACAGTGTGACTTGTACATACTGCAACTTAGCACCAAAATTTTCAAATACTTATTCCACCACCTCAAAAATTTGTAAAGATTAAAATTATCTCTATACTATACCTCAAATATTATTAAACCTTATAATTCACAGAAGAATAAAAGGTGGGTGAAGTGTACCATTGTCTGATTGCTATCAACTTACATGCTGTGGTACCATGAAGTCATATTTTGTTCCCACCTACACTGGACGACTTTACATGGTTTAGGGGAGACCCTTTGTACTTCATAGTTAATGGGATATTCTTTGTACTTAATGTACTTTGGACTAACAGCAGGTGGAGGCACCAGCCCTAGCTGAGTTGGAATTCTTCAGCAAACTAATACAGCAATACCCTACAGAACTCAAGTTAGTTACAACTGAAAAGCCTTCAGAATGCTGCTTATATGTACCTATATATCTATAAATCCATATCTATCTATCTATCTATCTTATATACCTATCTGTACATAACATGATAAAACTTTACTTTTACAGCCAAAGCAAACAATACACCCCATCCACCGAAAACAACACAAAAAGAACAACAACATGCAGCAAGGCATTCATAAAGCCATACAACTGTACCAGAGCCACCATACAACCGTATTTTCCCAGACATGACCTTTTTTGTTCTTTTATCTCCGTCCAGGAGGAATATTTAAAAATTTAAAACTGTGTGTGTGTGTGTGTGTGTGTGTGTGTGTGTGTGTGTGTGTGTGTGTGTGTGTGTGTGTGTGTGTGTGTGTGTGTGTGTGTGTGTGTGTGTGTGTGTGTGTGTGTGTGTGTGTGTGTGTGTGTGTTTACGAAAATGACAATTCTGTTGTATACTGTTATGCATACGATATTCAATTAAAATTCGGAGAAAGACTAAAGAGTTGCATTCTAGTTCAGTTCTGGACTATTATAACTCGCTGTGTGGTTCAATTCACCGTCAAGCGATACCACAGCCAACTCCCCTGGTCCCCAGTGACTGAGGCCACAACAGTTTTTCACCTTAACGAAGACATTTAATACACATCATACAACACATTAATACACGCCAAGCAATTCTGTATTTATTGGCTCATCCCTCCTCCTCACTCATTTATATTCCTCTTTTTTGCCGAACCCAAGGGGGGAGGGACCCAGTATACCGTATGCTCGTATCTGCGTAACTCACACGCTCACTCACTGTCAGCCAGTCACTCACCCATTCACCCTTTTTAAAGGATGGAGTCCAAGACTTTTGGGGAGGGTGCTGACAAATGGGATAGTGGTGGTGTGACAAATATGCGTTTGCGACTAATCTGAGGTGTGCCTGAGGTGCACTTGGTGGGCATCCAGTTGACCCCATACTGGCGTTGTGCCAGAACGGCCCTAAACATGACTGCGGGACAGATCACTAAGTTGTGCGCCTAAGGCCTGTCTTGAGTGTGTCTACGGTGCAAGTGATGTGCATCTAGTCGACCATGTACAATACTTGCATCATATCAGAATAGCCGTAAATATGAAACAGAGGGGCAGAGCGAGGCAGTGAACACCTCCTCGAACTGGGATTGCCTGTTTGCCAGGAAGGTGTCACTAAAGTGTTTAACCAGTAAATAATAATCTCTCTTCAGAATACTTCAGGGGTGGGTGCAGCTATACCTATTTTACTTTAGCTTGGCCTAAAATTGCCATCTCTCCATCTTGAATGCCCAGTAGTAACACTCGATTAGAACTAGCATATGATGCTAGTCACGTAGAAGTTACATGGAAAGGAGGCAGAGCCATAGTATTGTATTTTTCTGCCAACGGATCACGTGAAATAGTATGTAATTGGACGAAAATCTAGGCCAAGAGGGTAAACTGAGTACAGTCCCTTGTCTTCCTGGGTTTTCAGATATGGTAAGCCTACACTATACACTGTAAGCTAAAACTCAAAACAATTTCTAGAACACCTTAATACCAACCTAACAGAGAAAGCCACTGAAGAATGGGGGAAAAAAAAATGAAACAGCAGCAAGAATGTGGAAAGACAAGTATGACCACACTTACATAACGCTCCTCCCACCCTCGGAATAGGCAACAGCAATGTAGTTGAGACATCTACATACATTGCTCGGGCGCTGCACAGGGACATAAATTTGCCAGGATGTCAGCGCGCAATTCATCGCTCATTCACACCATTTTGGGCCTCATCCCGAGACGGACTATTTGTACACTTCCACGCCAGGAGTATCGACAACCTGTAACTCCAAGGCTTTTAATGGCGGGCCTTAGCAGGACGTGCGCCCGATACAGACTGGTGGTGGATTCTTACTCTCCATTCTAAGATGAAGAAGACTGCTAGATGCAGAATATGGCTGGTAGTTTTAGGCGTTTTAGTCCCCCATTATGGTGGCCATGATGATCATACTGCCCTGGCTACAAATTCCCATTCATAATATACCATTCTTGCACTACATGCCAAGTCTGAGTTTCCCAGGATGATCACCCTTCCATAATTTTTTTCTCTAAACTAACCTAACCTAACAGATTAACCTTGTGGGATAACCAACTAACAACCTGATACTAAAAAAAGAAACCTAGCCCAATTTCGTTTGTCCTGCACACACACACACACACACACACACACACACACACAAAGGCAATAAATGGTACACAGAAGGGAAATCAGCGACGTGGCCAGCCCTGCCATGCATGACAGTGTACCGTACTCCTTGGTACCACACATCACAGACCCTATGAAGGCCAAGTACTGCAATCTGAACCAGCGGATTAGTGACAATACTTTAATCGAGGGACACACACACACGAGAGAGAGAGAGAGAGAGAGAGAGAGAGAGAGAGAGAGAGAGAGAGAGAGAGAGAGAGAGAGAGAGAGAGACGCCTGGAACTCATTAATACTGCACATCGCTTGATTAAAAGGATCATTAGTTTGAGCCAAATGAGAGCAGTGTGGGCAGTCACGGCCGTCCATCTGAATTATAGCAACATCATTACCGTATGTAGTCCTAGTCTTGGCCTCGTGTGTGTGTGTGTGTGTGTGTGTTAAAATTTTTCTTATAAGTACAATGGAAAAAGCGGTTATCAAGTCGTAATATGACTGTCTGGAGATTATTATTATTATTATTATTATTATTATTATTATTATTATTAATATTATTATTAGATGATGATGATGATGAATATTGTGAGAAGTGCATGATCAGGGATTTGGCACCCTTTTTAACTTGACAGCGTCCGAATTGAGTGTCAGATACGTTTAAGTGAAGCTACATAATGTGGTGAATGTTTTTGGCGTATCAGATAGAGCAAAGGATTCCGGGGATTTGAATGATGAGTGAATGTAGATGTGGCCCATTGGATTGGGCAAATTTGGGCTGTCTGGACACTGCTACTTCTCACCCTGCCCTAAGGTGGGAAAGGAGGTCCGAATGATGATAATGATGATGATGATGATGATAATGATGACGATGACGACGATGATGATTACTACCACCACCACCACCATCACCACCATCATCATCATCATTATTATTATTATTATTATTATTAATTATCTTTTTGGTCCAAGCTATTCCTTCAAGCAGCAGACAGTCAGACCCAAATGATGAAACTTTCGGCTATCGAAATATAAGACGTAGTGGTGTGGTGAGGGGCGCGGCAAAACAATGCGGATCAACAAAAACAATGCTGATCAACAAAACAACAAGCCAGCGAGAGAGTTTACATTTCACGAGACATTAATTTCAGGGTCCGCGGCGTGACTGCTTGCCGTTTGTAAGGGAAAACAAGACAATTCGGTCTAATTGCAACTCGGCCCGCTGGAAAAGTCGGCTCGTACACGCTCGGCTCAGCTAGCGGAGAAAAATAGTTGCTTGCTGGGGTAAAAAAAAGGGAAACATGGAGTAAAGTATTCAGATTGTAGTTTACTGACCCAGTTTACACGCACCGCCAATTTCACTGTGAGTAACGAACTGGGTCGAGACAAGGGATGGTGAGAGGGTGGAGGGAACGTCTTGGGTGAGGCAGGCAAGAGTTTTGGAGTTGTGAGAGATCAGGGGAAGAAGAATGGTGAGGCGAATAGGGGGAATGGGATAAGAGAGAGAGAGAGAGAGAGAGAGAGAGAGAGAGAGAGAGAGAGAGAGAGAGAGAGAGAGAGAGAGAGAGAGAAAAGAAAAAAGAGGAAAAGGATGCTGCACGTTCGAGGAGGAAGATAAAACAAGAGAAAAAGGGTGGAAGAAAATGAGAGAAATAAGGAAAACAAAGGTGAAAGACAGCCATTGCAATAATAATAGTAAAGGAAAAAAATGTGAAAATAAAATACGAGCTGAAAGAAAAACAAGAGAACTGACGAAACAAAAAAAAAAAAAAAAAAAAAAAAACGGAGATGGACAGGAAAATGAAACTAAGAATAAAAAAAAAATACTGAAGAACTGAACCAGCGAGATAAAAGTTAAATGTTGGACTGATGCGAAAAATTAAGGAATACTGATAAGGAGAGAAAGTTTGGGTGTCGTGGAGGAGGAAAGTAAGTTTGTATGGAGAAAGTTTGGGAAGAAATTATGAAAAGGCGAGGGAAAAAGCCTTGGAGAACGGAAGAGAAAAGGAAAAGGTAGATAACTGGGGAACAGGGAAGTAGATGGAAACAAACAAGAGGGCATAATGGAAGAAGAGAGATTTAAGAACATGGTGGAAACGACGACAAACGAGAGAAAAAGTGACGAGAAAAAGGAAGAAAGCTGAAAGATGGAAAGAAGAGAGAGTCAGCCGGAAAGGAACGTCAGCCAGCATGACCTTGAGACGTGCCAGTAAGAAAAACGTATTGTTTTCTTACGTGGCCTTATCAAGAATGAATTAATCCAGTGATACAGACTATTTTCGGATGTAAGGGTGAGGAGTATAGGGGTGAGGGACGTAGGAAGGGATGTAAGGGTGTAGGGAGGGGTGTAAGGGTGAGGAGTATAGGGGTGGGGGACGTAGGGAGGGATGTCAGGGTGAGGGACGTAGGGAGGGGTGTAAGGGTGTAGGGAGGGGTGTAAGGGTGTAGGGAGGAGTGTAAGAGTGAGGGATGCAGAGAGGGGTGAGGGGTGTAGGGGTGAGGGGTGTAGGGGTGAGGGGAGTAGGGAGGGGGGAGGGGTATAGGGGAGAGGAATGCAGAGATGTAGGGGTAAGGAGTGTAGAGGTGTAGGTGCGAGAGGTGAAGAGGCGTAGGGATGAAAAAGAGATATAAGACAGACGAAAGGAATGTCTCTAAACCCCTCCCCCACCACAAATCCACATCTCTTCTCCTCCCCCCACCCTACACCCTTCAAACCTCCTTCCACCATCCCAGCCTCCCACATACCCCCTCTACCTGGCGGGAGGTGAACTACGACCTCATCTACATAGTAATTAATAAGGTGGGCGGAAAACATAACAAAACGCGCTCTGATCACATTTTCATTTCAGCAATACCCTCACACCCAGAGTAAAATCAATGCACCGGTCTAAAATGCTTTGTTTATCAGCCCTCATATATTTTTTTCTTTTTCTGGGGGGGGTGAGGGGGGCGGAAGGGTTTGTGGAAAATGATGATACGCCCGGGGTTTACGAGAGACTCCGATACTGCAAATTTATGCTAATTGAAATAATCTCTGGTGTGGGATTGATGGAAATCTGAATATAGCAGAATAATGTGTGTGAGGGGTGGGTCGGTTCAGTGATGTGGAATTGTGAAGCGAGTCGTAAATACTGTATGTTGGTTTGAACTGATATATATCTCATTCTATATCTATCTATCTATCTACTATTACTGTATATATATATATATATATATATATATATATATATATATATATATATATATATATATATATATATATATATATATAGATAGATAGATAGATAGATAGATAGATAGATATCTGAATAAATGTGCTGGTCTGTGTAAATAGGCTCGTTTCAATTGTGGATTTGCTAGTTTTAGTATATATGCTTGTATGCAAATATGATGGTTGAACTACAGATACTGCTGCTACTGAAACTACTACTACAACTTTTTTTTTTTAATGCAAGGAAGAAGGAACCAAAGGCCAGGAGCCCGCAAACTGTTCCATCCACGAAAATACAAAGACAAGATAAACAGAGAGCCAAATTCAAGATCCGCACATTTCGAGATGCCTGGAGGATACACTGTGTTTGAAAAGACTGGAGATCATAGGCAGTAGGAAATACAGACAGAGGAAGACAGTTCCAGTAGTTGACCTGTTGCATACATGAGGGACTGGGAGTAACAGTTAACTCTTGCCCCAGCCATAGTTAAGTGCCACAGCCGCCGCTTCTTTGGAGGGTCCACAGCTCTTACTGGAGTGATAGGACAGGTTAGGGTGATAAGGTTGTGACTGGAGGAGCCCAACGGAGAGGAAAGATTAACAGCGTAAACAGAAGGATTAGTTGTAAGGAAGAGATCAAGTATGTTGCATCTCTCTCCAAGGCGGTCAGGAATATGGGCAGGGTGCTGTACAAGCTGCTCTATGTCATTACGGATAGAAAAGATGTAGGCTTGTTCAACAGGTGGATCAGTGAAAGGAGAGGAGAGCCAAAGGTGATGGTGAACACTGAAATCTCCTAGAAAGGAGATTTCAGAGAAAGAAGAAATAGACGTGTTCCATCTTAGAAGTAAGATAGCCGAATAATTTTTCATCTTATCACTACTAGGGCCTACTACTGCTGTACAAAATCTGTTCCCCATGCCTGATAAAATAATTCCTTGGTAGCCCGAAATTAAAAGGACAACCGAGTAATACTGAAACTGAGTCTGGTTCACTTTCCTCTATTACATAAAATCTCAGGTATGCCATTCTTATAGCCCTGAAGTTCGCTGTGGATTTTTTTTTTAAACGACGTCTTGGGGTTAATGAATCACCAACGGATGGATGTTGAGGAAATGGGGTCCAGCGTTTGCGTCTCTATTATCAATATCCACGCATCCGTTTATAAACATCGTATGCATTATCAATCAGTCAATCAATCAATCTAACCTATCTGTATCTCGATCTACCTATTCATCCATCCATCTACCCATCCATTCATTTATCTACCTATCCATTCATTTATATATATGTCTATATGTATATCTATCTATCTATCTATCTGTCCGTCTATCTCTCTATCCATCTGTCTGTTTATCTTTCTATCCATCTGTTTTTAGAACACAAAATCAGGAGTTATCAAAGAGGATGAGTAGGTTAATGTTACGCAGCACACGGAGGGCAAAGACGAGACCTTCTTGGAAACAGAAAATGTAAAATTCATCCGTCGATCTATTTATTGCCTCATGCTGCATCCTATTCCGGCAGTTAAAAAAAATAAATGATTTTTTTTTTTCCCTCTGTAGCGCCCCTTCCTCCCACGATTTACAGCTCTCTCTCTCTCTCTCTCTTACATTCCCTCTCATGTTTCTCCATCCTGTTTTGGGTCAGGTCCTCCTCCTCATTTCTTCTTCTTCTTCAACAATTCTTCTCATCCAAACTACAGGCCAATCGTTTACTCTCTACTGTTTCATATGCCCGAAAAACAGTTCTAAGTTTTTCTCATTATTTCATCAATATTTCAGTCAAAATCAAAGAAGGCAATAATTGGGTCACGTCCTTCATACTATACATAAGACGTTGGCTGCATGGATAAAGGTGGTAAGAGAGAATGGAAGAGAGGTAAGCAGAGAATCAGAAGAATGAATGAGACGAGTAAACAGGCACTGCTGGGATGGGAGAAGCTATCAATAAATATTTAAGAGTGCAGTGAGTTTGGACAGACCTACACTATACTCTGCACTGGACTACCAATTGCTCCTGCTTTTACTGTTGCTACTGATATTCCTTTAACACTAACTTGCTCCATATATTCGTCCCTCTGAGCCTCATTTCACGCAGTTCGATGGCAGAATAAGACAACATCACTGCTCTACATTCTTTGAGACTAGCATTATAGTCTACTGTCAATCTATTGTTTCAGTAATTAAAAATGGAGATGTCAATTTTAGGCCATACTAGTGTAAAAAAAAAAAAAGCTATAGTGCGTTTACTCTACCAGGATAAAAGTTTCTAACCTCTTTCAATTCAGTTGATGACCAGGTGTAGTCAGGCAGGGAGGTCGATTTGATTTGTAAATACAGAGACGCATATCTACGTCATAGCCAAAATTCTTCAAATTCCTGTAAGCACAAGTTAGTATTCGTGTTGGGGGAGTGGCCCAGTTTCATATGGAGAAAAAAAAAAAAAAAAAAAAAAAAAAAAACGACTACAGCCAGGTAGGTGGTGGCAGAAGCGAGCAATGGCGTTAGTTAACTGATATAAAAATGGGCGTGGAAGGAAGAGTTTATGTTCGCGTTATGACAGGTGTCTTACAAACCCAACTGTTGTCTGGTGGTAACAAAACAAAATTAACCAGATGCAATGGCACTAAAGAGGTTAAGGAAGACTGTTTCAAACTCTTCCACATATCGTTCTCTTTAGGTGAACAACGTCTAGCTATACAAAGAAAGCATATAAAAAGACGTTGTACAGAAGGTTCCATTGTTTGTGAGGAGGTAACCAACAAGAAGCAGAAAAGTGTATGGAAGTCGGGTATCGAAAAGCATCAACAAGAACAATGGTAAATGAACGCGGTGGGCTTAGAATTGGAAGATAATACCTCTGTCAGACACTTACCTTCAAAATAACAGCTGATGAGGTGGATATGCAGTGTTCTTTATCTGAAATTAAATTAAAGACTTACCAACACAGCCAAAATTAGGAAAAAATATATAAAAAACAGTATCAAAGCCAAAAGGTCCATTAAATATCTGATGACTATCAACACATGTCACAATGAAACTTACATTAAAAACTATATATAACAATTTTGCATGTTGCTGTAGTGGAGTAATTTAAAAAGTTACAATAATACACTCCTCTCCCTCCCTCCCAAAACCTTCTTCTCTCCAAATAAACCCACCTTCATCTTGTCTACTCTCTCTCCCCTACACCCTGTCCTTCTCGTTTTCCTCCTCCATTTGAACTGAATATTCCTCCTATTTCTCTCCTAACTCTCCTACACCTTTCTTTCTCCTCTAAGTCCCTTCTATGTCTTCCTCTCTTTTGTTTCTTCATCCACATCCCTGTTTCCACTCCTCTTTCTTCTTTGTCCTGTCTAAACACTTTCCTCTTCGAACTTTTCCTCCAACCATCTCTTCTTCGTCCCTCTCCCCTTTCTCCCTCTCCCCACTCTCTCTCTACGGCCTCTTCCCCTCCCTACCTCCATATCTTTTCTTCCTTCCCTCCCTCCTTCCTCCAACCACCACCACCTCACTTTCCCAGCTTCCTCCTCCCTCTATCTTGCTCTCCAAAGTTCTCCACTTCCCTCCCTCCACATCATTCCTTCCTTCCTCCAAGTTCCTCTCGCCCTCTCCTCAGCTCCCTCATCCTTCTCTCCCTCTCTCCATCCCTCCGTGGCCTCCCTCCCTAAAGCGTGGTGCTGGGGAGAAGCGATAATATTCATGCTCCCTACTACAGCCCTCACCCGACGCGTCAGGACAGGGTGGTGACAGGAAGGGTTCGACATGGGGGCGAGGGGTGTTTCTCCATGGTTTTAAGCTTCGTAGAATCTCTTCTTCGGCGATTTATTCTGCCTGATGTACTTTATAACGTGCAACAAGGCCTCAGTAACTTCTATAGCACAGGATTTCCTTTATTTCTTTATTTATTGCAATCTCCATAATTATACTAAGAATGCAAGTGATCTTGAGGGGTTCGAGACAGAAAGCAACAATTCCTGCAATAAAAGACTGCTTTCCTAAGTTAAATAAGATCGTCCAACGTAGCAAGAACAATGTAAATATATATCATTAGAGTAAAACAGATAATACACGTACACAGAGGCAACTGTATTATGGAAAGTTTTGTTGTATTCAAACGTTTTTTTTTTTTTTTTTTTTTTAAATTTGGGCTTAAGTTGCTTGCCCAGTCCCAGGACATACATTCATCAGACAATAAAAACTGGATGATAGAAGACTGATGCTAACAGATGTGGAAAAATTAAGGACGTAAAAATAAACATTTAATCTGCTTGAGGCGGTCGATGGCCAATCACATATTCGAATGGAGCACATTTTACACACAGATCCAATAACTATGAAAAACTCAGGAACCTACTGCATCATTTAAAACTATTTCACAAACTCTCAGCTATTGGTAATAGATTCTGTGAAAAGTGTTAGCACAACTATGCTTTTTCAAAAGTTCTGGTCTGTGTTGTTTCGAGGGAAGCTTTTCTTGTGCAATTTTTAACGTCTCCCCTCAGTTTCTCCCCTCCCTTCCCCTCTAAACCAGGATCCATAAGCGTTTCTCTTCCCGTCACCTCCCTCCTTTACCCTCTCCTCTCCTCTCTACCGTCATCACTCACTCCCCTCTCGCATCATTTCTCTCATTTCATCTTTAGTTTCTGTCTTTTCATATTTTACTTCATAATTCCTGCCATCACACGTTTCACCCACTCACTTCTTCACTTCCCATTTTATCTGTATTATTCCATCTTTTATTTTTCATCACCTGTTTTCATACTAACGTACTTCAGTTCATCTACTTCCTCTTTCACTTCACTCATTTAATTTTTACTCTATCGCTTCTCTCATTTCATTTTCACTTTGTTATCTTTCAACATTATTTTCTCCTTTGTTTTCATACTTCTATAATTCCAGTCCTCACCCACTGCACCTTCTCACTAATTCACCTCAGCCTATTGGCACATCTCTCCTCCCTATTGCCTCCTCGCTCTCGGCACTCGTATCCCACGCCTTCATTACTTCTGCATACACTGGGCACACACAAATTTCACATCATCCATCCACAAACACATTTCCTCCACCCCTTCACCTCACTCATGCTTCATCCCCTCCCTTCTACACCCAACAGTTTCTTGTCACTTCACTTTACTCTCTCTCCACCCATTCTCCCTCTTCCCCTCCTCACACGCTCACGATTCTCTTCAGACCGATGACGTATACTGCACTTTGTTCTTGCTGTTTACAGATGACCTTACTGAATTTGGGAAAAATATCTTGTACTAAAGAGGTTATTGAAGGCCGTATCTACTATCTTTAGTTCGAAAAATGTTTACCGTTAATGCTATTGTTATGAGAAAAAAAAATACATAATCGAACTGAAGGAGATAAGACCACATCGAACACCTCCAATTAAAAAGGAAAAAGAAAAGAAATGCCATCCCAAACTGAATAAAACTGCCAAGATATGGATAAAATAAAATGAGAAAGATCCCGGAGCTCAGTGGGTTACTACACAACAAAATAATACCAGCGATTTGTACACAAAGCTCACACGAGAATAGGGTTCCAGGAGTGAGACAGTTATCATCGGTCTGTATTCATCTGACGGAACTGGGCTACTCTCACAACTTGGATGCAAAGTCGTGGTTGCATGAATTTCAATGCGCCTTACATATGAGGCAGGAAAGAGTCTCCCTGGTTACTAGTCAAATCTAACCTCCACTCTGACTACACTTGGCCATCAACTGAGCTGAAAGGAGTTAGGGTTCTTTGTCAGGTTGGATTAAATCCTACAATCTGACTACAGTTGGCCATCAACTGTGCTAATAAGAGTTACGGATCTTTGTAGGGTGAAAACAAATCAACTTCAATGACCAGCTAGCAACAGGGCCTCACACAGACACGAGTATATGCAGTCGTCTGGTCTCGCCCTGTTTACTGATGCTAACAGTGAAAAGAAATAGTGCAGCCGCTGCCAAATTCTTCAGACATAAAAGGTGCTCGCAAAGAAAAAAATTATGCCGAACTCTTTGCCCAAACTCGCTCACGGGTCGTTACATTCTGACGTGCGAGCGACTGAAAACGGAAGATTGTGTCGCGACCAAGTGGAGTCTTTGTTGACACGCTCCACTGTCTTCGTCCCGGCGCCAGGATTCGTATTTATCTAGGATCTTACAGCCGTATTCTAGGTGGCACAGGAGGGGTTGTCATGCCTCTTCCACAGCGATTTATTTACCATATTACACCCTAATATTTTCTGAGAGGTATTTTTGGAAGTGACTGGGTTAGAAACAGTCTCCACCACCTAAAATTCAATCTTAACTTGAATAATATCGTCTGAAGGGAGCGAGAAAGAAAAATTTAAAATAAGTCACCTGAGTTATGGGATTAAGCATATCAAGAGACAAGACCAGTTTTTATAATCAGACCCAGTTTTGTTATTTTGTCTGTTCACGTTAACGTCTACTTTAGCTTGATTACAGGATTTGTTTTCATCAATGACCCTAATAAATTTCCTGACAAACAAGGCTCCAAGGCTGTTTACTAGTTTCAGATATTTGAGTGTGTGTGTGTGTGTGTGTGTGTGTGTGTGTGTGTGTGTGTGTGTGTGTGTGTGTGTGTGTGTGTGTGTGTGTGTGTGTGTGTGTGTGTGTGTGTCTTCATTTTAATAATACAGCCACTATAGTTTTGTTGTGACGAGTATGGTAGCTGAATGAAGAAATTTTATGAACAAAAGCAATCGTATACATAATTTTAGCACAGGGAAAGTTTGTAAATATGGAACCAGGAACTGTGCACTAACCCAACTTGGCCCTTTCGTTTCTGCCTGACTCCACCTCACACTTTTATATCAATTACATGGCGACAGCCCACATTTCAAATTAACATCAATTGTTATATCGCCTAACTGGCAGGTGGGGGCGCCTGCCATCCACTCACCTGATGTAATGCAACCTTAAATGCTAGCACAATTATACTAAGCACTGAAGCACAGTACAGATACACGAATACACACACACACGAAGGAAAAAAAAAAGGCTGGAAAAGGAAAACTTCAGGCTCGGCGTAATATGAAAAAATGTTGAAGGTGAGGACACAGGAGGAGGGCGACACGAAATGGCATATTAATCGTGTGGCGAAAAACAAGAAAATTGCAACGCTCCGGAGAATATTGGAAAACTCACGCTAATTAATATCAGGTCTCGTCAGTGTGAGGGAATACAGGCCTAGTGTTCAACTGATATTTATTCCTTGAGTCCCATTACGTACATTCTATTTTATTTATTTCATTGATTTCGATGACGTACCTGTTTCTTTTACTTCATTTATTTACTCACTCAAATTAGATTATGTACTTTATATTTATTTATTATTCATTATTTTTATTTACTGATTTTATTTACACTGTTTATCTATGCTGCCACACAAGACCATAAATTATTCAGCTCAGAGCAAGCCTCAAGCAATGAAAGAGTGAATGAAGGGTATATTTAACTCCTTCAGTTCAACAAGTCTCCAAATTAACAAGAATAAAATGAGCGAAACCCTTTAGGTCATCACTGTGAATTTATTATACCAAGGTAAAATAATAATCGAAATCAAAGTCAGGATCAAATCAATTAAGGCGAAATGAGTTAATCTTCGACTGCGTATAGCTCTTCCTGCTGAATTAATCGTCAGGAGGTAACCAAAATAAAGTACTCGTGCCTAAGCTTTACCATCTCACTGAAGGAGTTTGATACGTAAACCTCTCTAAGCAGGGTTTCTCTTTGCTGAATAAAAGCGTCTGAGATTAGTGAGAATAAAGTCTTCAAGTTGGGTCTTTGCTGTGAATGGGTTAAAAGATGATATTAAGAGGGATGTGCTGCTTACATGATTACACACTGCACACTGCATCAAGAACTGCAGATTCCTGTGTGTGTGTGTGTGTGTGTGTGTGTGTGTGTGTGTGTGTGTGTGTGTGTGTGTGTGTGTGTGTGTGTGCTGAATCCGTGAGAGGCTATTTTTACCTCCCAGCTCAGGTGACGCTCGCAGGATGCTGGTGGATGATGGTCTCTCCCTGCATAATTAACTCCTTCGCCTCCACCCTAAACTCCCTCGCATGAGTGGTTTTAAGGCAGGATTTTGGCTGGCTAGGGACGTAAAACAGCCATCACCAGCCGCAAAGACCATCCACCAAATGCATCGCCATCATCACCAACATCCTAACGCTATATCCCACTCATGGTTTGGGTGGGTAAATGCAGTGTGGAATTATGAGTCTCTAGTTTCTCTTATAATGGAATAATTCTCCCTCTTTACTTGCTCTTTTGCTGGAGTTTCTTTTGTCCTACTCTTACATTCTTATCCCCTTTTCCCCCTCCTCCTCCTCTCTCTCTTTCCTTTCATCTTGTTTTCCTCTACTTCTTCTTGCTTTCTCAGTCTTCTTCATCTTATCCTTCTCTCCTGCCTCTACTTCTCCTTCATCTTCCTCATTTCCATCTCTCTCCCTCTTTCCTCGTTTTCCTTTCTTCTTTCCTCCATTTCACATTCCTTCATTTCCCCTCTTTCCTTCCGACTCATACTCCACTGCCTCCCGTAATTCCCTCCCTCCCTCCCTCCTTCCTTCCTTCCTTCCTTTACCTCGTCTCCTCCCACTGTCCTCAACTTTCATTTCGAACTCTCCTTTCTTCCTCCCCTTAACTTTCTACCCTCTCAGCTTTCCTTCATTTTGTTTTATTTTCATTTCCTTTTGTCAATTTGTCTCCATCCATCCATCCATCTATCCTTCATTCCTTCCATCTATCCTTTCATCTTTCCTCCTCCTCATCCCATCCTTCTTTTCCTTCTTCCTCCTTCTCTCCCTCCTTTCTTTCTTCCATTCTTTCCAGTCTCCCTCTCTTCTATCCTTTCTTCCTATCTTCCTTCTTTCCCCAGCATTCTATCCATCCTTCCTCCTTTCCTTTCTTCCCTCTTTCCTTTCTCCCATTTCCACCTTTCACCCTTGTTATCTCATTTTATTCATCCATTCTTCCTTCTTTCCTAGTTCCCCCCTTCCCTCCCTTCTATCCTTTCTTCCTATCTTCCCTTCTTCTTTCCCTCCTTCCTTCACCTGCCCCCCACACCCGTCCAACGTGTGCATTTGGCTAATTAGTGGTCGGGATTAAGACGTTATTAATTAAGGTGTGTTTTTGTGTGGGAACCGCGCCGAGCTTATTAGCGGCGCGGTGACGTTTGTTTTATGCCCCTACCGATGTCTGGGAGGGGGTGAGGGGGGAAGAGGGGGAAGAGACAGGAGGGGGAAGAGGAGAGGAGAGGAGGGGAAAGGAGGGGGAAGTTGGGGAAAGGAGGAGGAGGAGGAGGAAAATGGAGACAGGAGGAGGAGGAAGATGAGGGAGAGGGAGGGGAAAGATGAGGGAGAGGATGATGATGGAAGAACTGGGAGAAATATGGAAAGAGGGTAAAAGAAGGGAAAACTTGGAGAGAAACAGAATTATGGACAGAAAGAAAGGAGAAAGAAAAGGGAGAAAAGGTGGAGAGAAATTAGGAGAAAGTTGAAGAGAAAGAGTAAAAGAGGAGAGCTTCTTGTTTTATGCCCCTAACGACGTCTGGAAGAGAGGGTGGGGGAGGGAAAGAGGAGGGGAAAGATGGGAGACGCAAGGAGGAAGATGGAAAGAAAGAGATCAGAAAAAGGGGAGGAAAGATGGAGAGAAAGAGAGGAAAGATGGAAAGTTGAGAGAGAGAGAGAGAGAGAGAGAGAGAGAGAGAGAGAGAGAGAGAGAGAGAGAGAGAGAGAGAGAGAGAGAGAGAGAGAGAGAAACGAAAACGGAACTCATGATCGAAGCTGAAGGTAAAAAAAAAAACAAAAAAAAAAAAACGAGCTGACGGGAGGAGGTTAAGTGATGGAGGGATAAGAAGAATAAAGGAAGGTGAAGGGCAATTTTGAGAGATGATTAGGAAGGATTAAGTACTGAGGGAAGAAGAGGGAGATGAGAATGGAGAGGAAGGAGCGGGAAAGGATGAGTAAAAGGTAGGATGGTTTACTACTACTGCTACGAATTATCATTATCATCATCATCAATCATCATCATCATTATAATAATAATAATAATAATAATAATAATAATAATAATAAATAAATAAATAATAATAAGCAACACTAATAGTTTACCAGGATGCTTGCGACACTAATAAAAATACGCATAATTACAAAAACTTACTCCTACACATACATACACGTATTTACCTCCCTTCCCCACACACACACAACCATTTCTTCACATACAAACACAAGTAATAGCAGACTCTGCATCACGAAAGTGACGAAACAGACCCTGACAATCCGCTATCATGAGGTAGTGAAACGCGGGTAGCGATGTCCGTAGGTTTCAATACAGTCGGACCGTCACGTCAAATTACCCCGTTCCCCTATCAGCATCAGAGAGTTTGTCAGCTTAATGATGCCAGCCTTCCCTCATCCTCCTGTCTAAGTCTCAATGGCCGTCAGTCTGCGCAGTTCCCGCAACAATATGGATAACATCTCCCTGAACAACTGAGGCTGACGTTCTGCTGTTTATATTCTACTTTATCCTTTCAGTACCCTGACGATTTTTTCATTTTATTCAGGCGACCATCAGATGATTTTTATTCAACCTTGGGAGTGGTTTTAAGAAGTGAAAGAGCTAATGATGGCTTTTCCTAACCCCTTTCAGTTTATAAAATCTCCATAAGACGAAGAAAATAACCTAGAGGCAGAAGGAATTAAAGTCGTATACCATGTTGTACCTAATAAGATGCCGCAGCCAATATAAAACGAGACACGGTCGGAATGCTTTTGCAATATTATAGTGAGATTCTCAATATATTCCATTGAGATTCTCAATTTATTCCATAAGTTTTGAAAGCTGCTAAAACCATTGATGTTGTTAGGCGTTCGTAGCGATTGTGAAAATTTGTGCCCATATCCTGAGGTAACTGCGAAAGGGTGAAACTTCATGATATTTATCTATTGATCTATTTATGTAATATACTGCATATATATATATATATATATATATATATATATATATATATATATATAACGATCTAGTGACAAAGAGAGTGCAGACCTGGAAAATATAAAAGCCCCATACAACTAAAAACTTGCCGCTCCTGGGCAATAAAACAGGCACTGAAACAGAGCACCACCAAATCCGCACCTCACCCGCGGGGCACCACACCCACCGCACGCCACCCACCAAGTTATTTACACAATGCCTCAATTCTGGTCTCATACTGCACGGGTGAGGTGGGGGTGTTGAGGTGCGGCAGTGTACTGGGGTTGTGGGGGGTAGTAAGCTAACTAAACTAACTTAACTGAAACGAACCGAGCCGAAAGCAACCTATCCTAACCAAACTTAAGCCAACCCAACCCAACCCTAATTTAACAGGAAGGACTTGAAGATGAATGGGTTTCGGGGGCGGGTCGACCTGTTATCAAAGGTGACGGGGTGGGTAAGGGGGAAAATGGTTATAAAAACGGGATAAAGGATAAAAGAGCACAGAAGAGAGGAAATGTGGAGGGACGGAGAAAATTACTTTGGGGAGTGGGGTAACCATGGAGAAGGATACACACAAAAGGTGGAGTAAAAATGCATTGATAAAGACAGTAAAAATAAAGAGAAAAAGAAGTTAAAGAGAATGACGGAAGGAAAGAGGAGAAGAAAGAGGCAAGCAGAGAGGAGTGAGATGACGTGTGATGTGGCACTTCGAGTTATAGTGGGAAGGTCAAGATTATCTGTGTCTGTTTTCATATTAATTACCGACCACAACGCCTCACCTCTATCTCTATCTCTCTCTCTCATTCTACCTAACTATCTGCTCCTTCAAAAAAAAAAAAAAAAAAAAAAAAAAAAAAAAAAGCGAAACGCGCGCGCGCGCACACACACACACACACACACACACACACACACACACACACACACACACACACACACACACACCACTGGAAAGTTTTTTTTTACCCGCACCAGGCATTTAAGGGTTAGAGAAAACAATTAACAGCTGTGATGGTGGTCATTCGAGGCGTGCTGATTGAGTTTTTGGCCCGGCGTGTGATGTGACCTGGTGATTAGTGTGACCTTTGACCTGGACGCGACTCTAAGGACCTGGGGAAGGGGGGAGTGAGGTGGGGATGGAGTTGGGGGAGGAATGGAATGGGATGGGGAGAGATGCAAGAGGGAAACTCGGTAAGGTAAAGGAAAGGAGGAGGCGTGAAGGGAAGGAAGCAGGAAAGAAACTCGATATAGGGACGGAAGGAGAGGAGAGGAGAGGGGGGAAGGGGAGCAGATGGTGGCTGGAGGGGAATATAATGACATTTACTAGTAACTCCACTAACAAAAAAAAAATAAAACCTTAAATAGAATGGAGTTTCCACAATCACTACTTTCTATATTATCCTAACCTTTCAAATACATCTCCCCATACTTTTGTTACCGCGGTTTAAATAATAATTTTCTATGTCGGTATTCCCGCCAAATGATCTCTGCATCCTCGTAATCTATTCCGTAACTCTGAAAACTCTGAACCTCCCACAATCGAATTTAAAGCTGCCATGATAACTGAGCCATTGTGATCTTCAAATACATAAATTATAAAGTTGGTGATAGAAATAAAATAATAATATGCATTGTATATAAAAGAGAAGATACATATAAAAAATTAGAGTTAGAAATAAAGGAAATAAAAGGGTAAGATAAAATGAAAATAATACCAGCACACAGAATAGAACTCTGAACACATTTAAAAAATATTTATAAAAGTCACGGGGAAGAGAAGATCGGAAAGGAATTAAAGTAAAGCTTCCCCCAAAGAAAAATTTACGTTGAAAAATGGCGTGGAGGAGTGGAAGGAATGATAGAAAAAAAGGAGGAAAAATTTATGCAGGAGTTGGAGAAGGCGGGGTGTGAGTATGAGAAGAGGGAGGAGGAAACGATGAGGGTGATAAAGGGAGAATATGTAGATGGAGTGGGGGCGTAAAAAGGGATATAAGGATGCCAGTGGTGTTAGCGCATCCCGACCAGCTTGCCACAGCATTTAAAAAGACGAAAGAAAACATAAAAACATACTGAATCTCTCTCACTCTCTCTGTCTCTCTGTCTCTCTCTCTCTCTCTATTATGATGTCGGTAATTGAACTAAATGTAACACTATAAAGTTCTCATTATTAAGCAACAGTACAGTACAGGACCAATAATCACACACACACACACACACACACACACACACACACACACACACACACACACACACACACACATACACAAGAAAAATAAGATCCAGAAACAATCGAAAATGAATCCAAATCTCACAGAAAATTTGCTTCAAACATTAAAAAAAAGTAACGCTCTATCAAAGTCACCCAAACAAAAGCAACTCGCCTGAAAAGAAAAAAATAATAATAAAAAAAACGATTAAATCGCGAAAAAAGAATACGGGAACAGAATACTCCACTTCCAAACTTTTCACACCTCCTTTTAATAAGAATAAAAAAAGAAGAGAAAAAAAAAAAGGAAAATCAAGACCAGGCCGGACCAGAAAATGGCGCATATTATTCCGAGTGCACAGCAATACATCTCGGCGCCGGCGGGAAAAAAGCGCGAGTCATAAATCAGCGTCATCAAAGTGTTGCCGGGGAGTGCCAGCTGAGCCGTATTCTCCTGCTGCCCTCCCGGTCTGGCGCTACTACCGTGTCAAGGAATTACGGCAAGGAAATAGGTTAATAAGTGCCCTAGTTCCATTATCTTATTACACACATCATCGCACCATTTGTTTCACTTCATCCTGCATCTTCCCACTCCACTGGGCGAATTAGGCGCGGAGGAGGAGGAGGAGGAGAAGGAGAAGGAGAAGGAGGAGGAGGAGGAGGAGGAGGAGGAGGAGGAGGAGGAGAAGGAGGAGGAGGAGGAAAGTCACTAACATAAAACAACTGGTACGCAACATCAGGACAGCAACATCATCATCATCATAATAATAATAGTAACAAACTGGCCAGGAACATGAAGCGACAGGTCAACAACATGAAGGGGGGTCAGCAACATCAATCACGTCAGGAACAGGGAGTCAGTAACATCGGAGGGTCACCAAGGGTGGGGTGGGGAGGCCGACCACCACACAACATTACATCTGAAATATGGTCTCTCACTCCTGATGTATTTTCAACATGAATTTTTTTTAAAGGCCAGGGAAGGTGTGAGGGGAGAGGGTTTGACAAAAATAAATAAATTAAAATGAATTAATAAATAAATAAAATGGAGAAGATATATAGGAAAGAAAACAACAAACCTATCCGTCCTTTTGCCTTTGATACCGAGTTCCTTGTCTTACTGATTCTGTGAAATTACGATAAGGAAAACAAAGCACGAAGGCTCCCTCCACCCACCAGCCCCTCAAGCCAAAGCCGCGGGATAAAATGAGAAAGGCCACTGTGCGGGAAAGCAAAATCTTGTCACTGACATTTCGGAGGAAAGGATGAACAAGCTAGCTATTTTATAATATCTAAATTTGTTTGGAAAAAATAACAAAGTGCTAAACAATGCTGAGCTGCTACTGTATTTGCCGTGATCTGGATGTGCGAAAAACAATTACTGTAGATAACTGTATTAGTCAGTTGATAACGTGTTTAGCTGGGAACTTGATACTTAACCAAACGACCTTTTAAATGTTAACACGGTAATACAGTCTACCACACTGCAAGGTAATTTGTTCAGTATGTTCATAGCCCTAGTGAATAGGAAATTCCTTGGCCTCGGTTGGCTGGATATGTAAAAAAAAAAAATAGTAATAAATCCTATAGCCAATACCTCTGATGATCCTGGACTGCTACAAGTTCATGATAATAGTATATCATAATATTTTCCTTTAACGGCATAAGGGAAACTGGTATACGGTAAATGAAAAGGGTTACTACAGGTTCACGGTAAGATCGCAATATTTTCCTTTAAATGCATAAAGGAAACTAGTAAACGGGTGCTGAACACGGTCGCCAGTACGGTATTTTAAAAGTACTCATCCTCCGTGCCAAAATGTATGGCTCATCACAATAACCATATTCCCCACCCCCCCGCGCTGACTGTACAAGCGCACCAAGAACGCATGGTCGCCAAGACTGTACACTCCCGGGCAGGTCGTTGTCAGGAAGGCGGGCTTGGGGCAAAGCGGCGGCCACGACCGAATTATCCATAAGACGAGAGCTGATGGATATTTTACGAGCAGCTTTACGCTGGGCCCGTCCGAGTTATGGGATTAAACTGGGGGATAGTTGGCTCGGGCCGCTCCTCAGAGACCACCTCCTCCGCCTCCATCTCGCACTCTAGCACCATCTCGGCCCACGGGACTTGCTGCTAGAGGGTTCGGAGCCGCAGCGTGAGATATTCAGAAACTGCTGGGAGAATTCGGATCCGCAATTTAAGAGACTCTCTAGTGCTATTGCAACTCGACTCGTTCTGGCGGGACGTGCAGAAACACTGATTGCAAATGCATAAAAAAAGTGAATGCAATGTAGTAAAAACAAAGTGATTGTAAATGCTGTAAAACAGAAAATTCCTGAATACTGCGCAACGATGCATAAAAGTGGTAAAAAATTTAAGACGTGTTTATAGAAGCATAGTCAGGACTAGTGCTTCATGATGCTTGCAAACAGTTCACTCTATCCTCTAATCTGACCTATATTTTTCAAGAGCGCAAGGCAGTGTAATAGTTAATTAAGGGCAGCACAGACTCTACCATATGATCAACAACACGAAGGCGCCTGAGTGGGGTGGCAAAAGCCTTAAAAAACTTTCTGGCAAAATTAGAGAAACTATGAAATCATCTGGACAGTTAAAAAAAGGAAGACCATATTAAATATTTATTTATCTATTTATTTATTAGCAAGAATGGCGATACGACGGAAGCAATATTCAGTGGTTATTTTGGCAGTGAGATGATACATGAGGTAAGTGCCTTAATCACGGCTAAACCTTCTGGGAATAAAATCTAATCAAACACATTAGTTAATATGCAAGTCGGATGAAAAATCTGTAATTTAACTGCGTTCCGTTTTTGGTTCTGCCAGAATTCAAGATTAGCTAATTACCATAAAACTGGCAAAAAACATACATATGGATTTTTACAGTATTACTAATTAGGTAATTTTGCTCACAGGAAAGCTTATACAAACCTCACTTACAATATCAAGAAAAGTAATTGCTATCTCATTTACTAAGCGAAGCCGAAAATCACGGTTGAGTAGACAAGAGAGGCGACTTCCGAAATTTTAGCCCAGATTCACAGGGGAAGGCGTACAGGCAGACATTATTTTAAGTCAAGGATATACTCAGAAAATGTCGACTCTCTCATAAAAATGGGGTTGCAAATTTGGGGAAAATAGCAAATCAGCTTTACAGGTAGCAATGGAGCATAATGTCACATTTTTCCTATGGACGTAGTAGAAATATAAATTAAAAAAAAAAAACGGGAAACTTAAAACTCAGATTTACTGCACCAGACTAAAACATCGACACACGTTAATCATTACATTCAAGTGAAGCATTTTGTCAGTCTTTCATTACCTGTTCAGAGTTATATGTTCTCCCTAAGTTGGATAGAATCGTAGCTGTGTGTGTGTGTGTGTGTGTGTGTGTGTGTGTGTGTGTGTGTGTGTGTGTGTGTGTGTGTGTGTGTGTGTGTGTGTGTGTGTGTGTGTGTGTGTGTGTGTGTGTGTGTGTGTGTGTGTGTGTGTGTGTGTGTGTGTGTGTGTGTGTGTGTGTGTGTGTGTGTGTGTGTGTGTGTGTGTGTGTGTGTGTGTGTGTGTGTGTGTGTGTGTGTGTGTGTGTGTGTGTGTGTGTGTGTGTGTGTGTGTGTGTGTGTGTGTGTGTGTGTGTGTGTGTGTGTGTGTGTGTGTGTGTGTGTGTGTGTGTGTGTGTGTGTGTGTGTGTGTGTTTTGGTCTTTTCGCCTCTCTCCTTAGGCTTCATCCAGTGCAGGCGTCCCATACATCAAACAAGCGTGTGTTAGGGGGCAGCGGGGGGTATTGATCAGCCCAGGAAGAGGAGGATGGCCCAGAGTGGCAGGCGGGGGTGTGAGAAACGCCGCCATTCTTGGAAGTTCGGCTTCAATTTAAGGGCCAATGAAGCTAAATTATGAATACGGACGGCCTCCTCTTTCGTCTCCCAGCCTGCTCCTTCCGTCCAATTTATCGTCCTGTTATTGCTCCTCGCCGTTCCTCATGATTTATCTTCCTCCGTGTTTATCTTCGGCCTCTCGTCCCCCCTCGTCCCCCTCCTTCTCCTCGCACTCACTGATTTATGTATATATTATTATGTTTGTCTGGAGCGCTGGTTCTTTGATAATGTGGATACGCCACGCTGACTGCTCACGTGTCGTCTGTTTGTTGCTGGACCTGCTTTTGATACGTTTAATTATATAAATTTCTTTCCATTTATAGAGCTGCTAAACATATAATCAGATTAGAGTGAAAATTAAAGTGACAAAATACGAAAAAGCATGTTACCGAGACTTGTTCAAACCTTAAATTGTTTCGGGTCAAATAAATCACTATAGCCTAAGAAATGAAACCGAGATAATTTTATCGTGGTACTTGGTTAGAGTCAAATTAATGTGAGTAATAAATATGAAAAACAAAGGCCTTTCATCCTATAAACTGGTTAGAATTGAATGAGGGAAAAAAAAAATTACAAAGACCCTTTTTTTCCTGTAAAATTGTTAAGCTCCTTTATACACACAACCCCTGGTCAAATTTAGTGTGTCCATCCCGCATGCAGGCTGTCGCTCTCACGTGTGCTTTAGTGATCAGTGGTGGAGCGGCGGTCATAAAGTGCTCCAACAATCATGGGGCGCTCTCGGCTCTCTCGTCCCCCTCGCTCTCGTTTGCAATTATTACGAGAAAAAGCCCGGCCGTTTCAGCATAACGGGTCGTATCGGTGACGGGACGGGCTGTGGGGCGGTTTGAGGACAGATTGTGGGGTACGAGGCTTGAAGTGGGAAGTGGAGAGGGGGAGAGACGGGTGAGAACAGGAGGAGAGAGGGAGGGAGGTGGGGACGAGAGAGGTAACGGGGAGAGGAGTGAGAGGGGTATGGAGGAAAGAGGAAGGGAAGAAAGAGGTGAGAAGGGGAAAGGAAGGGAGGGTTGGGGAGGGGAGGACAGGGCGAGGGCTCTAAGTCCGGTGGAGTGGTATGGATATGGGATGAGAGGAAAGTTGGGCTACGTGATATAGAGTTGGGGTATGGCAGAGTTGCATGACGCGGGGAACTGGTCGGTGGATGAATGGATGGAAGGAAGGATGGATGGATGAATAAATGCATAGATGGACGGACGGACGGAGGGACGGATGGATTGGTGGCCCGCTAAAACTTCTGGCTAAGTGCAGAAGTTCCGGGACAAAATTGGCTGAGCGATAGGGTGTGGACGTAACAGAGGGGTGGTGTCAGTTTAGGCGGGATGACTTTCCATTACAAACACTTACTGAGGACGAAGGATGTAGGCCTGTATTTTCATTCTGATTAAGGAGGGACCTCAAGTTATCTCCATCAGTCTCAATTATTATTATTATTATTATTATTAGTAGTAGTAGTAGTAGTAGTATGATCTTCAGACGATTTCATGTTGAATAGCTATTTTTTACTTGAAGAGTTACATATGCCTTTCATTTAACCTTCTTTACTACTACGGGGTCCTTCTACCCCGAATAAAAAAAAAAAAAAAAATAAGTAAACTATATGTCACGGAATTCAGGGGATGTATTTCAGGTCTTCCAGGTCTTTTTAGGTCCTCCGGGTCATCAGAGTAATTCAGGTTAATGCATATCCCTTCACGTTAGGCCGGAATTCATTTTGAAACTAGGGTTGCTTAAATCTCGTAAAAGAAAACACAGCTACCAAATACTTCAAGTCACCGTTTACCAGCCATACCATCCACTACCATAATGAACCTTCGCTATTTCACGATCATCATCATCATCATCATCATCGTTGTACGCAGGATCAGAATTCCATCATCATAGCAGAATGTTCATATAAAATTTATCATCTGAGGAATGCCACTAAATACTAACATGTATACAGTGCCTGCCTAAAACTGACCATTAAAAACGATGCCTAGATTCTGTGGGTTCCTGTTGTCATGTTTTCGTGGAATTTAAACATTTTGGTTTTAAGTAGAGCCTTGTAAACTGGGAGGGAAAGTGGCTTCACATTTATACGTGCCTATATACGAAATGCTTGTTTTCTTACCTACTCCTATATGGCTGGTTGTATCCACCTCTTACGGGATTAATTATGGCGTCTGGTTATAGACAGACAAACAGATAGATAGGCAGAAAGCTATACATACGTATAGATAAGCTGACAGTCATACATATTTTAAGTAAAATGAGTATTCCATCCATCCATCCATTGCCAGACGCCATGTATCCCAAACGGGGTGGAGTATTAAAATAAGTATTTGGAAGGAAAGGGAAGGGGAGGGAAGAGAAGGGAAAAGAGGAGAGAGGAGAGGGGGAAAGGGGACGGAAAAAAAAATTGGAAAAGAAGAAGGGGAGAAAGAGAGGAGAGGTGAGAAAATGACACAGGAAAGGGGGGAGGGAAGGGCGAGGAAATGGGAGAGGAGTACAGAGGAAATGGAAGAGGGGAAGGGGAGGAAATGGGAGAGGGGAAGCAAAGGAGGAAGGGAGAGGAGGGGAGGCGGCTAAGGAATGACAAAAGGCCAGTAGGGTGTTTGTGCGAGGAAAAATATCGCTAACAAGGTGATGTCATCTTGCGGTAATGATGGCGGCTGAGATGAAGGACGACATAAGCTGGGCGAGAGCAAGACAGGGTGGAAAAGGGAAAGGAATGGGAGGCCGTGAAGGGAGAGAAAGGGAGAGGAAGGAAGCACACAGCGAGGCAGGAAAGGGACAAAGAGAGGGAGAAAAGATGGAAGAGACACCGGGAGACCGAGACCGAGGGAAAAGGGGAAGGAGAAGGTGGCAAAGAAGGGAGAGAAAGGAGGGAGGAAACAGAGAGAGAGAGAGCGAGGTCGATGGAAAAAGAAGAGGAAAGGGAGAGAAAGAAAGAGAAATGATAGAAGAAACACAGGGAGATGAAAACTATGGGAAAAGGAGAAGTTAAAGAGAAATAAGATGGGTGGAAAACCACCAACAATTCCTTTATTGGTTAAATGAATACAACTCTACACAATAAATAATTTCCTAGGCTGCAAGAATCCGTTTGGCTTGTCACTTGCAATAGCGTCACTACATCAAATGAGTGGATGGTGGGTGCCCCTATATACCTGTACAACATATGAAAGAAAATGCCCTCAAGACCTATATACAGTACATTATTAGTACTTTAATAAGATCCTCCCACAAGTGCTCAAGACGCACATTAAGGTAAACATAATTATACCCTCGGTAAAGTAAAGACTGACACTCATTCCTCACACTACCATCTTAATTAAACTGCCTTATACAGAATGACTCCAAAGTTGTTATTAAAATGACCTCTGAGTTAATATATATAAGGTTATGCGTAAGTGAGACGTAGGCAGAATGTAATAACCAGGTGGGTCTCGGGCAGGAATGCTGGCGCTCCTCATCTCGCTCTCTTGTCCCTAATTAATCTTGAGGCAGGTTACGGCCGCCTGTACTGACATTCTAATTACCCACAAGTACGGTAAGAGGTAACCTACAACGCTTTACGTAATCTCAACATGTTTCCTACATTTAGTTAACCTTTTCGCCGCAAGTACAGTAAATGTTAAATTACTGCGCTTCTCATTTTCTCAACATCACTTGTCTTATATAAAGCCTTTATACAGACCTTATATATCATCTTAACTATATACCTATGTCTATCTACCTATCTATCTATCTATCCATCTGTGTATATACATACATACATATATATATATATATATATATATATATATATCTGTGTGTGTGTGTGTGTGTGTGTGTGTGTGTGTGCTGGTGATGTGATGGACGCCTTCCCGTGGTGGCAATAATATAGTCGGGCGGTTCCAATGACCGGTTATACAAACGACCCTGAACTCCTAACGTATCTTCTACATGAAGGATTGTGGACTACTGGAACAGGCCGCCGAGTGCACAATCAGATAAGCCTGAGGTTGCAACGATAACAACAGGAAAAGAATCTATACCCAGTCAACCTGCCATAAAAAATAATAACTCTGAAACTGCGTAAAACTTGTTGAATGAAGACATAAAACCATAACAGAGGATAATATGAGAACAGAAGAAAGAAAGAACACACACAATTGCGGGTAAGAAAGAGAGGGCAGAAAAAAAGACGTAATATCAGCAGGAAAAAGAAAGGAGAATCAGAGAACATGAAAGGAAGCGAGAGAAATTAATCTGGAGCGGAGTTAGACAAAAGGAGAGAATAAAACAGATCTTGGTGTAAAAGGGAAGGAGATGCTTTGTTTTGAAATGAACTGCTGGGGGTGATGATGAGGGGGAGGGCAGGGAGTGAGAGAGAGAGAGAGAGAGAGAGAGAGAGAGAGAGAGAGAGAGAGAGAGAGAGAGAATATTCTGCTTCCACAGACTCAAACCACCTCGAATCTCAACTCTCTCTCATCGCCCCACCAAATGCCCTTCTCTTGGCCAACATCCTAATTTAACAGCAAACTTTGATCCCTTGAGGTCCAATAAACTCCTTCACCGGGACACAAGGCAAGGGAGACATAAGAGGGAACTGCAGATTCAATTACCGACGATTAATGACCAAACTAAATGGAGTGAATTAACCAGGGCATATGGAGGTCATTGTATATATGTAGTTTGACCTTATTTGTCTGTTGAGGTCATGTAAATAATGTGTGTGTGTGTGTGTGTGTGTGTGTGTGTGTGTGTGTGTGTGTGTGTGTGTGTAACAAACACACACACACACACACACACACATTTGTATTTTATCTCGAGCCAGCCAAATGGTATTCTTTCTGCTCTAAACTGGCCTGGAACTGCCATCTTTCCATCTCGAATGATGAGTCGCAGCAATCGGTTAGCACCACAGTATGATGCTAGTCACGAAGAAGTCACAAAGAGAAGAAGTACAAGGACATGAAGCATTATCGTATTTTGCCACTAAACCATGTGAAATAATAAGTTGCAATAGGGCCAAAATTTTTGGCCAGCTTAGCGTAAAAGGATTATAGACGGGATACAAAAGCTTTGAAAGTTGAGTGTGAGTCCGCCCCCCTAGTGGAGCCGCCCGGGGCCTCACCTCTCACCCCCTAATTCAGCTTTGCACCATATCCATTATTCTTTTCTCTCTTTAGGTCAGACTTTGATTTATTTATTTTTTTCTGTTCTCTCTCTCTCTCTCTCTCTCTCTCCGTAGCGGCTGTGCAAACTCATTCATCAAAATCTCCGAGATTTTGCCGGGGCGTCCAATGGGACCCAGACAGAGGAAAGACGCTGAGAGAGAGAGAGAGAGAGAGAGAGAGAGAGAGAGAGAGAGAGAGACCCGGAGACCATGCAAGATTTCAATTTCTGTTTCTGGCGAAGGAGTATTGGTGAAGATGTGATGTGATGTGATGTGTTTTGCAATGGGGTGTCGTGCTATCACATTCCATCCCGCCGCCTCTCTGCTTGGGGGAAAAAAAAGAAAAAAGTGAGAGAGAAAGAGAGGGAGAGAGGAGGGGGAGGAGAAAGATGTTAGAGGGAAGGGGGAATTTGCAAAGATTATATTTTTTCTCTCACCAGGAGATTGTTTCAGGGGAGGAAGTGGATATATAATCATATCTGTCGGCAGTGCTGGAGGCGTGAGGGTATACTGTATATGTAATAGGCTTTTCTATCCTTGCTAGGCGAAGAGCGAGACTGTAAGGAAATAGGCTTGCACTATAGTCGGGTAAGGAACCTCCCTAACATCTCCTCCTTTGATATTTAGTTTTGGATATGGCTGGTTAATATCCTTTTGTACGATATTTATTCAGAGTACGGGGTTAATGGTGGGATTTATATAACACAGACGAGGACAGTACGGTTGTAATAAACATGATAAATCGCCCGGCTCGGGTAAGGTCAGAGGATTACATCAGGTTAAGACACACACACACACACACACACACACACACACACACACACACACACACACACACACCGCTGCAGACTACCTCCCATCAATAACGTAATCTGTGTTTACTCTTGCTGCCGCCAAACCATACATTCAACACAGGCAGGACATCTCAGTGAAGGTCTGATCAAGAATTAAAAGAATAGAATAATTGGAGGTGGATACGAGGCAGTACTAGACAAAGGGGAAAGATGGCATTACCCTTTCATTGTATATATCGCGATTATGATGATGATGATGATGACGATGACGATGAGGACGATGATGATGATGGTGAAAATGGGAAAAAATGGCACTGCTTTTTATGTACCATTAAGCTTCTCCTTCTGCTGCTGCTGATGTTGAATGCTTCCGTACAGTAACGTCTTAGTTTTACCCTTGCTTCTCCCAGAAAAAAAAAAAAAAAAAAAAAAAAAAAGCACTTGTTCGGCCAATACCATGGATCACTAAAGCAAACACGACAAGACGACACCTTCTCCTCACTTTTTACATGCCATCGCCTCTTTCAGGACAGCCAAGCGTCATGATGGGCACTACAGCAATGAGTTTAAGCAATTTTAGAACCGCTCTTCTTTGCCGAATTGACACTCAAGCCTAGTTACGTATTTTATATCCTTAGTAACTTTTAACTTCAGCATTTTGACTCCTTTACCGGCAAAGTTTTCGACTGCTCTCGCCATGAATTCTTGAGTTACGACGCTTTCTCTGACCCAAGTAAGTGGAGGGTGTGTGTAGTGTGCAGGGTGTAGTTGGGATATTGTGTGTGTGTGTGTGTGTGTGTGTGTGTGTGTGTGTGTGTGTGTGTGTGTGTGTGTGTGTGTGTGTGTGTGTGTGTGTGTGTGTGTGTGTGTGTGTGTGTGTGTGTGTGTGTGTGTGTGTGTGTGTGTGTGTGTGTGTGTGTGTGTGTGTGTGTGTGTGTGTGTGTGTGTGTGTGTGATTTTATTTAACTGCGGGGTAACCTCTCGCAGTTTGAGGGAACCTCTCGCTGTTTGGGGAGACTCTTTCACTTTGGAGAACTTATTGCACTTTTAGGAAACCTCTCGCAGCTTCGGCAGGGAGTCTCTCGCAGTTTGGGGGAACCTCTGTACGAAACATGTCCCCGAATATATATAAAATCGTCAGAAGGTGGCAAGAATAATATTAAGGAAAAATATATCCTAGGGTTGACTGGATTAAAATTCATACGGTAACACATAACAGCTCACAGTTGCTTGAACCCATTAAGACCGAGAGCATCTTTATCTGATTACTTTTGCCACTACCTAATGGTTTAATGAAGTTTTAGGGGAACCTTTCATGGTGAGGGGTTTGATGGTGGCTCCTAACACCTTCACTCTCAACGATTTTTCCCAGTCAAATAAAATCATCCGGCTGTTGCAAGAAAAAAAAAAGAAAAAGAAAATTATCATCATACTTTACTACAAACATTCAGTAACTAGTCACTTAAAAGATTCATTATTCACACATGTTTCTTATGCAACTCATCGTTCTGACCTTTTTTTTTTAGTTCGAGTAAAGGTTTTCCCCTTCAAATCAGTATAAAAACTACTACACTGAACAATGGTGCAAATGTCAAATATATAAATATGTAAATACACTGCAACCTAATAGGAGTTCCAATCGCTTTACTAATGTTATCGGTTTCGAAAGTCAGTACTGGGAAGCTTAACCTACATCTGCGACACTGGCATCTGACCTCTTCTACCTCGTTTTTCAATGGTCATTTTTGCCAGAGTTGCAGCATCATTCATTATATCCTCTACTGTGCGATGTTTACATTTATCGCTTTCATCATTACCACCATCCTAACCAGTACTACCACCACTACCATCATTCTAATACTGCCACCATTATCATCATTCTAACTAAAACTACCACCACTGCAAGTATATGACAAGGACACTACTCATCGCAGTTACTAAGACGACTACCATTACCACCATTGACAATTTCTTCAATCACCGCAACCAACAGCATTACCACCGCTACTACCAACATCACTACATCCACCCTCACTGCAATCACTACTAATATCACAACTCCAACACCGCTATCACTACCAACTAACACCAACACCAATACCAAACAACACCACTACGAGGCTACCAAAAACCAACTCTATCATCATGACCAACGAACCACCAGAGCTACCACCAACCAACAGCACCACCACAACCACCAACAATCAGCATCACCACTACCAACAACCAGCACCAGCACCACCACCACCACAGTCAATATACACAAGAAGTAAAGGCATTAAAAATAAATCTCAAAAGTTTCCAGACAAACGAAGGGAATAATCTCTTCTGAACTGGCCTGCAAATATACAGAAAAAGTTACCCTGCTCTATCGAACACTTGGTTAAAGCTGCTTGGTCAAGTGCCTACGCTTCAGATCCATAGATAAATATGCTCATGGCGGAATATTATAAAACTGTAACTTTTTTCTCAAATGTAGGTCACGGAGGAAGCAGCACCAGTGCACCGTTGCAATTCAGTTAATGGGACTTCATGGATATTTTGATATTACAGAAGCTAGTATATATTTTTCCCATCCACATTTTCCTGTAAAATTTTCATTACAGTTTCCTATATTACACGATAATCCCTCTCGCTTTTGCATGCCAGCTTCGGATGTTGGTACTGGTGGGTGGAGAATATCTTTCGTTTTACAATTTTATTTCAGATTAGCAATGCAGCGTAACAGCTACACTACTGCTGTACAACCACCACAATAACCACCACTACCACCCTTCACTACTACTACTACATCTACTACAACAATCCCAATCAACACCACAACAACCACAATAACAATTACCTTCACCCCCACTTCATCTACAGCAACTACTACCAGTACTGTACCAGAACAATTACAATGCAACCACTACAACCACCACTACAACCAACAACCACCACCACCACTAGCATCACCATCGACATGAGTACCTTCGTAAACTAACTTTCAAAATTCCAATAATCGGTTCATTTCAGGTCCAGTTAATGCCATGATTAAACTGTAACAAGTTTTATGTGGCACGAACGAAGTTACGTGCTTCCGCTACCCTCCTCTCTCTCTCTCTCTCTCTCTCTCTCTCTCTCTCTCTCTCTCTCTCTTTCTCTCTGTCTCTGTCTCTCTCTCTCTCTGGTAGCGTTTTCACATTACCATTTAATGTATTCCCCCCTTTCTCCATGTTTATTCGCTACACACTTTATCCATTTAAGATTTTCCCTAAATTCTACCTCCTCCTCCTCCTCCTCCTCCTCCTCTCTCTCTCTCTCTCTCTCTCTCCCATCTTACGTCCCACCATTTTAATTCTCCCTTCAGTCTTATTCTTTTACCCCGATGTGTGTTATCTATTTTCTCTCTTCTCTAGATATTCCCTGTCATCCACTCTTTTTTTCTTCAGGGTCTCTCTCTCTCTCTCTCTCTTTCTCTCTCTTTCTCTCCAATTTTATTTTTTCACTGTCTCTTGTGGTCTACTGGTTTTATTTTTATTTTTTATTTTTTCTCTATATTCTCCTTGTCATATTCTCTTTTCTTTGCTCTCCCATTCTCTTTCTCTTTTTTCTCTGCCCTCTTTTTACCTTACCACTTTCCTTTATATTCTTCCTTTTACTTTCTCTTATCACCCTTTTTTCATGCAGATTTATCTTCATTTCTCGTCTATTCTCTTCTTTCTTGTCTCTAGTTCTCGTTCTCATTTTCTTTAACTTAAGAAAATATTCTAACTGCTCTCATATTTATTTATCTTCCACCTTTTATACTTTTCAATTTTCTCACTATCATTCGTGTCCTTTGTACTGTTTTTCGTTCACTTCCTTTTTTATTTTGTTTTCGCTGTAGCTTGCATTCTCCCTCTTCTCTCTTCCACTTTACCTCCTTTATAAAACCCTCTCTCGCTCCTCTCTGTCTACTTTCTTCATCAATTTCTTTCCCCTCCCCCTCTTTCTCGTTTCCACTCCAAATTGTTGTGTCTCTTTTCCTATCCTCTTTAAATTTTTACTCGCTCTGTTTGTACTTCCGTCTGCCCTCTTTCTCTAGCATATATTCTTTGTCTCGTGCCTCTTATTCCTTCTCTCTGTTGCGTTTCTCCTTTCTCTCATTCTCTGGCAATTTGTTTCATGCGTTCCCCCTTTCCCTCTTGCTTAAACTAAATATACTTTTCCTTTTCTCGACACACTATTATTCTTTTGCTGTCTCTTATCTCGTTTCTCTTATCTTTTTTTTTATTTTTTTTATTATGACCATTCTCTTCCATCCTTTAAGATTAGCTTTCATTTGTCCTCCTCTTTCCGTCTTACTTATATTTTTTCAGACATACTAACTTATTTTTCCTATCTTTTATTCTTTCGTTTCTCTTATTATTGTCTCATTCTTCTTCTTATTATAATTCTGTTCACTTCCTATCCTCTATCTTTTTCGCATCATGTTTTATATGTACCTCCATTTCGTATTATTATATATATATTTTTTTTTTCATTCCCCTCACGTACCGTCTCACATTTCGTCAATTTCTTTATCTGAATCTCTCACATTTCCACTTTCTATACGCCGTTTCACATTTTCTCCACTTTTAATTTAAATTTCTCATTCTCTCTATTTCTGTGCCAAGATTTCTCTACATTTCTCTTTCTTTACCTAACTCCCACATCTTTCTCTTTTGGGTTCTCTCACATATTCCCTTTCTGTATCTAGCTCTCTCTCACACCTTTCTTATCTGCATCTTACTCCCTTCCTTTATCCTCCTCTCTAACATTTCCATCCCCGCATTCTCCGGCCTCAGATGTTCATTTTTTTTTCAGTTCTCTATTTTCGTCCAATTTTGTCTTTATCCTGTATCTCCTTATTTTTTAACACCCTATTTTCTTCCCCCGTTCCTTCCTCCCCATTCTTCGGCCGTAGATGTTTGTTTTTCAGCCTCTGTTTTCCTACAATTGTCTCTTTTCTGTTTTCCTATTTTTGACAACCTGCTTTGCTTTCTTCAAACTTTGTCTTTTTATAAAAATTCGGTTTATTTTCCTGTCTTCCGGTTTTCTCTTTTCTTATATTTTCTTATTTCTGACAGACAATTTTCCTTTCATTTTTCTATTTCTGTTCTCCCTTTTTTTGGCATATTTTCTTTTCTTCCAAGTTTCTTCCTATATTTTCTCCCATTTTCTGACGGCCTCTTCTCCCCTTCAATCTTCTGTATTTATATTTTCCTATTTTTTGATATTTTCCTGCCCGGCCACCCCATCCCTTTAGCCTCAGCTGCCACCATGCATTGATTAATCACTACTGCATGACGATTCAGAGCTGTTTGCATATTCACTGTGGTGAGAGAGAGAGAGAGAGAGAGAGAGAGAGAGAGAGAGAGAGAGAGAGAGAGAGAGAGAGAGAGAGAGAGAGAGAGAGAGAGAGAGAGAGAGAGAGAGGAGGCCTAATGAGATCTGTCTGGGAAGAGAAAGGAAGGGAAAGGAAGGAAATAAAAAAAAAAGAGGAGGTAAAACGGAAAGATAGGGAGGAAAAAAAGAAAAGATAAAGAGGTCATCTCATGGGGTCTCTCTGGGAAAGACAGAGAGGGAAAAAAAAGAAAAGAAAATGAAGGAGAAGAATCAACAGAAAGAGATAGTGAGGAAGAGGAGGAGGAAAAAAGAAAACAGGAAAAAAAGATAAGAGGTCTAATGAGATCTGTCTGGGTGGGAAGAAAAAAGGAGAAAAAAAGAGAGAGAATAGGGAAGAGTTAACAGAGGAGAGGATGAGGAAAAGGGAGAGGAGTAGGAAACAGGGATGATAAAAAGAGGAGGCCTAATGAGATCTATCTGGGTGGGAAGGAGAGAGGAATGAAAAGAAAAAAAATAAAAGGACTGAGGAAGAGTCAATAACAGAAGAGGGGAAGGGGGAAATTGAGAGGGAGAGAAGTGACAAAAAGGAGAAGAAGAGGAGGCCTAATGAGAGCTGTCTGGGTGGGAAGGACAAGGGAATAAAAATTAAGAGAAAAAAAAGATGAACACTTGGGAGGAATCAGAAATAAAAGAGAAGAGGGAGATGGAGAGGAGAAAAGAAAAGAAGAGGAAAAAGAGGAGGTGTGATGGGATCTGTCCGGATGGGTAGGACAGAGGAAAGAAGAGGAAAAAAAAAGAAGGGAGGAGCCAACAATAGAGGAATAGGGAAAGAAAAAAGCCTGAAGAGATATGTCTGATAGGGAGAGACAGAAAAGAAAAAGGAGGAGAAAGGAGCCAGTAAAAGAGGAAGGTACAGAATGCAAAAGGACTAAAGAGATTCGTCTGGGAGAAAAAAAAAGAAAGTTACCTAAGAAGGAAAATAAAAGGAAAGGGAGAAAAAGAAAAAGTCTTAGGTGATATGTCTGGGAAGGAGAGAGGACTGGAAAAATATAGACAGAGAAGAGTTGAGGCATTTACTGGAGGGAGGGAGAGAAGATGGGGAAAAAGGGAGAGAAAAATAGGGCGCTTAATGACACATGACAGGGAAGGAGAGGGAGGTGAAGAAAGAAGAATGGGGAAAGGACAGAGAAAGAGGAATAGGGAAGGAAAGAGTACTGAGAAAAGGAAGACAGGGAAGGGGGAATAAGAAAATGGATGGATGGATAGATGGATGGGTGGGAGGGAGATGGAAGCAAGAAGTTGAATGCTATGAAATTGGGAAAAAGTAAATAGAAAATCGAGACCAAAGAGATATCAAAAAAAAGGTAGACAGTGAGATAAAGAAGAGGAAAAAAACGCAGAGAGGAAAGTTAATAAAGAAGATGGATGGATAAGGATAGGAGGTGAGGGGAGATGGGAAGATGAAATATGATGGGATAGGGAAGAAATGAGAGGAAACCAGGGAGAAAATCAAGAGGTCTCAATGAAATAAAGAGGTGTGAAAAAACAAGAGAGGAGGAAAATCCCAGTAAAAGAAACCTGAAGAAGGGAGGTTGGTGAAAAAAGTGAAAAATAAAAAGGAAGAAAACAGAGCTGGAGAACACAGAGGAGGGAAAAATATGGGAATATGAGAAAGCCTAATGAAGTCTGTCTCGGAAGGAGAGAGGAGTGAAAACGAAAAACACAGGAGCAGGAGTCAATGTTAGTCAATAAATGAAGACGAAGGGGAAAATGGGAAAAAATAGAGAAAAAGGTTAGGTCTCATGAGCTTTGTCTGGGAATGAGTGAAAACAGTAAGGAAAAAGAAGGGAAAAGTCAAGGAAAATGCGGGTTGAACGAGTGGAGGAAAGGGGGAGGTGAGAGGCAGACAGCGAGACAGACAGATAAATAATACATCTATCTATCTATCTTTCTATCTATCTATCTATCTATCGAGAGAGAGAGAGATTGTCTACCATTAAACTACTAGGCGCCCGAGAAAGGGAAAAATAAGAGAAATGGAGAATAAAAGAAGCCCTAATGAGATCTGTCTAGGAAAGAGAGAGGAGAGAAAATAAAAACAAAGTAAAGAGTCAATAAAGGAGAAAGATGGAGGGACTGAAGGAGGGAGGAGGAGAGAAGATACCTGTTAATGTAATGGGAAAAAAGTGAATGGGACAGGAATGGGGAAAAGGGAGAAAAAAAAAACAAGAGAAAAATAGGATGTTTAATAGCCGCGACATGGAATGAAAGAGAAATGAAATGGGGAAAAATAGAAAAAAATAGTCAGTAACGGAGACAGAGGAGGAATGAGGGGAGGGAGGAAAGAGGATAAATGGTGATATAATGGGTGAAAAAATGAAGAAAATGGGAAGGGGAGAAAAGGGAAAGAAAAATAAGAATTGAAAAATGGAATACTTAACGACAATGCCTGGGAGAGAGGGAGAGAGAATTGAAGAGAAAAAAGGGAGGAGGTCAATAATAGAGGAAGAGGGAGGGAGACGGAGGGAGGAAGTAGGTAGGGAGGGAGAGAGGGTGGAGTGGAGGGAAACAGGGAGGGAGGGATGAAAGAGGGGAGGTAGGTAGATAGGCAAGGAGGGAGGGATGGAAGGACAAGAGAGAGGGATGGATGGACGGGAGGGAGGGAGGGAGGGAGGGAGAGAGGGACGAGGGAGGTGAGAAGATGAATGGTGATGGAATGGAAAAGTTTTACAGGGCGCGTATGGACGGAAGGCAGGGAGTGAAAAATGTGGGGAAGGAAGGGAAAAATGTGGGGTGGGGTGGGGAAGGGAAGGGAAGGAAAAGAGTGGGGTAGGTAGTAGGCGAGATGGGAAGGGAAAGGAAGTAGGGAAGAGAAAAGAAAGGGTGGGAAAGGGAGGGGAAGGAGGCGAAAAGGGTGGGGATGTGAAAGAACTGAAGAAGGTGGGGAAGAGATGAGTGAAAAAGGAGTGAACCACCCCTTTCTCTCTCTCTCTCACACACACACACACACACACACACACACACACACACACACACACACACTCAGGCCCCCTCTATGGCCTGTCAGTACCGAAGAAAAGCCTGTAAGTGACATGTCCGCAACAATAACAACCCCATCACACACACACACACACACACACACACACACACACACACACACACACACACACACACACAATCAACTGCGCATAAATCTTCTTCGGGATGATTTTAAAAGTTACGATGATAGGAAAGGGGGAAGATGGATGAACATCGTGCAGTAAATTTGGATGCAAGGAGTAGACAGTGGTTCTCTTCTCCTCCTACTCCTCTTCTCCCTCTACCTTATCATTATCATCATCACAGTGGAAGGAAAACAGAAGGAAAACTAGGAAAACAGAAGGAAACCATAATGAAAAGGAAAACAGAAAAGGAGAAAATACAGCTGAGAAATCGCGGAAAACGGAGAAGAGGGAGTAAAGAAAATAACTAACATGATAAAGAGGAGTAAAATATCGAGTAAACATCATCTTGTGACAGGAACGATGAGGCAAGGAGCGCAGGGAATAGAAATTGGGAAGAACAAGGAAAATGGAGGAAAATGGAAGGACAAAGGAGGAAAATGGAAGGAAAGTGGAAGGAAATGGAGGAAAATGGAAGGAAAAGGAGGAAAATGGAAGGAAAAGGAGGAAAATGGAAGGAAAAGGAGGAAAATGGAAGGGAGGAAGAAAATGGAAGGAAAAAATGGGGAAAATGGAAGGCAGAATGGAGGAAAATGGAAATAAAAAAGGAAGAAAACAGACGGAAATGGAAGGAAAAGAGAGGAAAAAGGGAGGACGGGATGAAAAATAATTGGTGAAATAAAGGAGCATAAAACATGGAGTGAACGCCATCATGTGACAACTATGGCGGGGTAGGGAGAACACGGAATGGGAAAAACAAGGAAAATAAAAGGAAAATGAGAGGGGGAAGGGCAGAGGATACGTAGCAGAAGTCAACTGGTGAGATAAAAACAAAACATGAAACAACATAAACACGTGACATCAATGGTGAGGCAGGGAATGCAAGGAAAAAAGTTGAGCAGAAGAATGAGGAAAAGCACAACAGGAAAATACGAGAAACTAGTGGGAAATGAACGAGGGAAGCTTGATAAACAAAAGAACAGCAGGATGCGAAAAATAGCAGATAAATGGAATGACATGAGCGAAAGACTGAAAGAAAACAGAGAAGGAAAGCGTGGAAAACAAGAGACAAGGAAAAAATACCAAAAGACCAGGAAAAGCAGGGCTAGAGAAGGGGGAAAAGGGTGAAGAAGACAGGTGAAAAGGGGAAGAGGAAAAGGGTGAAAAGGGGTAAAAGGAAATGGGTGAAAAGGGGGAAAAGGAAAAGGATGAAAGCGAGGAAGCGACGTGGAAAAAGTAATGGGTGAGATAAAGAAACGTGAAGTATGGAGTGAACGCTATTATGTGACACCAATGATGAGGCAGGTAAACCGGACCCGCCATCCCTGTCTCCTTTACTCTCTCTCTCTCTCTCTCTCTCTCTCTCACACACACACACACACACACACACACTTTACACTTCAAGCACTGCAGCCTTTCTCTCTCTGTCTTACAATGTATCTGTCTGTCTGTCCCTCTCTCTGGATTTTCCCCTTCTCGATGTCCCTCTCCTCTCTTCTCCCCTCCCCGTCCTTCTCTCTTCTCGTAACTCCCTAATTACATCATTTCCTGCTCTAATCGATATTTCCTCTAATCACCCCACTTCTCGTCTTCTCAAATAAGTACAGTAGCTTATTCCACTCTCTACGCCCTTTCCTATCATCACCTCCCTTTCTAGTTCCTGTTATCATTACTTACCACGTTTTGTTTCTCTCTCTCTCTGTCTCTCTCTCTTTCTCTCTCTCTCTCTCTCTCTCTCTCCATTTCCTCCCCTACTTTCTAAAGAATTTTCCTATTCTGCACCGTCGTTCTTCTTACATTTTCCTACCGGTTTCCACTGAAGGGACTGGTGTGGGGGGTACTTTTCCCTTCACTGTCCTTCTGTTTGACTCGCAGAATACTTACTTATGGATTAATTATCTTCATTCTAACACAGCCTCAAAAGGATTACTATTACCTGTTGCTACTGGCTTTCCTTTCTACTCCACAGTCCTTCCCTTCCTCTACGTCTTGTCTTACTCCCTCCCCCCCTCTTTCCTTCCCTTTCCTTCCTCTCTTCCTTATCATCTTCTTTCTCTCTTCCTCCTCCTTTCTTTTCTCCTTCTAGTTTACCCTCCCTTCCTCCCTCCTTTTTTCCCCGTACTTTGTCATTTTTTTCTCCCATTTTCCCTCCCTCCCTCCCTCCCTTGTTTCTCCCCCATCCCTCCTTCCTTCCTTCGTTCTTTCCCTCCCTCATTTTTCCTCGCACTTCCCTCCCTCCTTTCTCTCCCCTCTTTCCTCCCCCCACACCCCGCGGGCTTCCATCTCTATGGTAATATTATATCGATCGAGCCAACTGTGATTATCCTGACTGGGAAAAAGTCGAATAAATAACGTAAAGGGCGAGAGGGAGGGAGGGAAATTGGGAGAGAGAGGGAGGAAAATTGGGGGCGAGAGGAAAGAAAGGAAATTGAGGGGGTTGAGAAGGAAAACGGAGGGAGAGCAAGAGGGAAAATTAAAAGGAAAATGGAGATAGATAGACAGATAGATAGATAGACAGAGAGAGAGAGAGAGAGAGAGAGAGAGAGAGAGAGAGAGGAGTGAGTGATCAAATGAATGACTAACTGAAAGGGGCTAAGTGGATGAGGGGTAAGAGGAAAGGGGGGGGAGAAGGAGGTAGGAGAGGGGACAGACAAGAGGGAGAGAGGGGAGGGAGAAGAGAGAGGGGAGGGAGAAGAGAGAGGGGGGGAGGAGAGAGAGGGAGGGAAAGAAGCAGGGGAATGAATACATCAATGAAATAGTAAACAAACGCCTGTCAATGAATGGACAGAGTGGAAGAAGCGAGACGTGAAAAGGGAATGAAAAAAGGGTCGACCCCTCACCCTACGCCCCCCCCCCTAACAAAAAGGAAAAAGAAAGGGGGAAAAAGTGCGTAAGCCTCCTGAATCAGAATACAAATTAACACAGAAAGTGAAAATGAAGATGTGACCCATAATAAGATATTATGACAGAAAACGATAACCAATTTATCGGGCCCTCCACCCCACCCTATATGCCCTTCCAAAATATAGGAAAAAAAAACATGAAAACCATCTGAAGCAGAGCATATATAAGGAAGGAAAAGAAAATTATGACATGGCCTCCCTCTCCCCTCCCCCCTAAAAAAAAAAAAAAGGACATTAGTTCAGGAAACTAGGGCAAAAAACGAAGAGAGACGGAATGAAACCAAAGATCAGTGTGTTTCACAGTGAAGACGAATAATACACTAGAAAACTTGAAAGCACGCAAAGAGCGCATACATCCGCCAATGCCATTGCCATTAAAAAGGATGCGGATCCCGATCCGCCCCCAAATTTAATAATTTCTTCCTTGGCCCAAGGCCCACCCTTCTACAAAATGTCTTAAAAATCCGTTCATAACTTGTTGAGTAATTCTGCTAACAGACAGACAAACAAACTAACGCGGGCCAAAATATAACCTTGGCGGAGTTAAAAATAACAACGAAGAGACCTCGACATCAGCTAATATAAAATTAAGTTATAAAACATATCAATTCACGAATTTCCATCATCATCATCATCATCATCGACAGGGTTAATGAGCAAGGTAAAAAAAAAAAGAAAAAGAAAATTCATACAGGTAATGAAAAAACTCCATAACTTCTTTAACATTATGGTCATTTAAGACAAAAATACATCATCATCATCATCATCATTATCATGCAGACCTCTTTTCTCATCTCAGGGTGGGGTGAGGTAGGGTCGAGAGAGAGAGAAAGAAAGTTGATAGGCGAGGTTAGATAAAAATACTGAGCAAAATATTCAAATAAGCAGAAACGAAGACAACTCCCAGTAAAACAAAATGATAGCGGAACCCTTAAAAATCCATTTTCGATAAAGAAAATGACGATGTGAGCGAAAACGAGAGCAAATCAGATTATCGGAAAATAAGAAAATAACACTGACGCGCGAGACAAAGTCAGTTGAGAAAGGAAAAATAATGACCCGAGGGGAAAAAAAAAAAATCGTCCCCTTTAGACAGATTAAAAAAAAAAAAAAACGATTTTATTCAGCTATGGGAAGACTTTTCGAACTGGAAGGGTTAGATAAAGTCTTCGCCAACCTCATCACTACTAGGATGCTCTTGTGAAGCGAATAACATAAACTGGCAGTAGTAAGAGCAGCGAAAATTACGTCCACTGGTTGCAGGGGTTAGGATGGACACTGAAGGAACATCACATAAAAGCCCATAAAATCAATGAAGGGACCAATAAACTTAAAGAAAAAAGATAATAGCGATGAATGAAAAACAATGCATGCAAAGAAACAAAAACAAAATAACGAAGCAAGCAAAATAGAAAAGAAACATCATCCAAAAAACGAAAAAAAAAAAACTAATGAGGATATTTTGAAAAGATCACGCTACTGGAAAAACTGAAATAAAAAGCAAATAAAGAACACAAACTAGAATAATCGGAAAAAAGAAAATACTGGATAAAAAAAAAGGATCACATAACTGACAGAAAACAAAAATACGATGGAATGAAAAACATCCCCCCCCCCCAAAAAAAAAAGAGCTGAGCCAAAACTCGAAAATCAGCAACGAAAATACACACAGGCGACGCGATGCCAAAAATTCAAATAAAGATCATGTGACTGAAAAACTCATTCGGATAATTTGTCGCCAATCACGCTGCCCAGTCAAATTAATTTACATATTATGCAAATGAGGTCGGTGGCCGGGGGTGGGCTCGGAAGTGAAGGGTGGGCTGGGAAATTGGCACGAGAGGGGGCGTGATGGCTGATGTGAGGGTGGATGGGGAGGGGTTGAGGGTGGGTTTATGGGGAGATGAGAGGTTAGGAAGGGAGGATGGGGGCTGAGCGGTTAGGAGTGCGGTGAGGGAGGGATGATGATTTTATGGTTATTGAGAAACTGAGTGATGGCGGTGGGGAGGGGGGGCTTGGAAGTGTGGGACTGGAGCGAGAAGTTGGCACTAGTGTGGTCAGGACGGAAAGTGGGGAGGGGGGGAGGCTAATGGCTTTTGAGAGGTTGAGGATTTGATGAAAACGGGGGAAAGGGGGTTGGGGGGTTGATAGGAAGCTGAGGGATGGATGGAGATTGTGGATGGAAGTGAGGAAGGGCATACAGATTTGAGGAAGGGGTGAGTAGAATATTATACGCCTGAGAGTTCCTTACCTTTCCCACCTCCCTCCCCTCTCCCTTACCCCTCTCATCCTCCCTACCCTCTCTCTTACTCCTCTCACTCTCCCTATCCTTTGCCGACTTCCCATTTCCTCTCCTCCCTCACTTCCTCTTCCCTGCCCTTCTCTCTCCTCTCTCTTCCTCTTCCTTCCCCATTCCCTCATCTCTCCTCCCTCACTTCCTCTTCCTTTTCCTTCTCTCTCCTCTCCCTCCCCCTTCTCTCATCTCTCCTCCCTCATTTCCTCTTCATTACTTACCCCGCTCAGCATCCACAGTGTTTCTCTCTCTCTCTCTCTCTCTCTCTCACACACACACACACACACACACACACACACACACACACACACAAAGCCTAATGGCAGTGAAGGAATTAGCAGTAAACATAAATTTGCATACAACACGAGGCTCCACAAAGCTGGACCAGAGTATAAAAAAAAATATAAAAATACAATGGAAGGTATGAAGGTAAAAATAGGTGAAAATTTAATAAAAACTCGTCACTGCATTCAAATGTGATAATTATTAATGGATTAATTGAGTTTTTGCTCTCTCTCTCTCTCTCTCTCTCTCTCTCTCTCTCTCTCTCTCTCACACACACACACACACACACACACACACACACACACACACACAGCATATAATTATTCCAAACACGCATCAAGTATGTATAACCAGTCAGCAATGAGCACAAAGCGAAAAGTTACCTAAACAAGGGTTCCTGGCGGTAGGGAGAAACATCCTCTATCAAAAGCCTCCTTCACCAGGGAGAGATTCTAACGCATAGTTGCTCTTTGATTCTTGTAGGAATTAGCTACGAAAATACTTGTGTCGTAATCCGTACTCTTCCACAGCCTGACAGCAGAGTAGCCCAATGGAAGGAGAGAAGGGACAAAGGAGAAGATTCTAGGAATATATTTCATTGTTTATTTTGCTGTATCATATTACTGCATATAGCAGGCAGAGATTTCTCAAGCACGAGTGGTTAGATAAAGCACTAACTCTCTTTTTAACAATGGCAGTTTGTTAACGTGTGGAATACAACGCAATAATTACTCTAGTTTTTGATCGTTCTTGTACAGATTACAGTTCTACGGCACTGTCTCCCTAATCCATATCTTGGGTACAAACTTTAAACACCGTCCACAACTCCTAGCAAAACGGGTGGGATTCTGCATGTGCTCGAGCAACTCACTCACGCACCTTAGTTCAGTCCACAAAATTAGCACCCTGAAAAGTCTTAAGTGGGGAAGGAAATGAAGTTGAGAGGGAGGACTGAGGAAAGGTGTAAGGACAACACAGCCAGAAGAAACATTACGTGCAGGCTGCAGTGAGTTTGGGGAGGGAAATGGTGATACGTGGAGAGAATATCTGAGGGGAGACATAGGAAAGGGAAGGTGCTGGAGTTAGTCTGGGGCAATACCATCCTACATCCCAGGCACTGAATACACTTTACGTTATAATACCGTCCATACTCTCGTTTAGTAAGGAGGCCACCCTAGCACCTCTTCCTCAGCGATTTATTTTCGGATTCAGTTGGTTAATTTCAGTTTGTACCCTACTTATGCAGAGTATGGCAATATTGGAATGATTTAAGCAACACAAAAGACGACAGTAACATATAAAAAGCAAAATAAAACGCTTAGGAAGAGGTGGTAGGGAGTTTCCTTAAGCGACGAGAATACGGGCCTAGGAGGCTCACTATTAACTCTTCCTCCTTAGCTTAAAACACTACACAGGACAGGGTAATATTCTCCTTTATATTATTTACGAAGTTTTTAACCAACAGGTCTTCCTCCCCAGCTTGATTCTGCCTATGGGCTTGGTAATATTATCTTGTAAATTATTTAAGAACTGTTCATCAGCACCTCTTCTTTAGTAGCTTAATTCTTCTTAAAGGCACTGTAATATTCTGTTTTATATTATCAAGTCTGTCTTTATTAAAACAACGTACAGCTGAGAACAGAGACGATAATATCAAGGTGAAACATCCAAAATAATTAGCTAAGTTTGTACCTGTATCAAAACAACATAGAGAACATAAAAGAGAATATTTAGGTGTAACATCCAAACTAAATCGCTAACAATGTGGTGCTCAGATGCCTCCTAAGCTAACGAGGGGAGGGACCTTGAGCATTAAGGAGGCGGGATGTGACGGCTGGTTCTCCATTACGTCGGGAGGAGTTCAATGCAACCCTAACTACCAGCACTAAGGAGGCCTGGAGTAGTGTGTGTGTGTGTGTGTGTGTGTGTGTGTGTGTGTGTGTGTGTGTGTGTGTGTGTGTGTGTGTGTGTGTGTGTGTGTGTGTGTGTGTGTGTGTGTGTGTGTGTGTGTGTGTGTGTGTGTGTGTGTGTGTGTGTGTGTGTGTGTGTGTGTGTGTGTGTAGAAGGGGTGGTGGGTGTGTAGAGGGAATAGAGGGTGTGTACAAGGGTTGGTAGGCATGTAGAATGGATGGTGGGTGTGTAGAGGGAATAGTGGATGTGTACAAGGGTTGGTGGGTGTGTAGAGAGGATGGTTTATGTTTAGAAGGGCTGCTAGGTAAAGTAGAATGGATAGTGACCCTTACAGAGATGTCTTACACTATTAACAAATTTATCAGTCCATCTAACCATCTGTCTATCTATCCATCTATCTAATGTCACAAACCTATTCCCAGAGGTAACGTAAGGTGAGTTTTAATCCTTTTGGGGTCCATCCGGTTGAAACGCCTAAACCCACTTGACTACCATGCGTCCATTTCTTGCTTACAAGGCTGTCACCCAACGTATTAAGTGGTTTCCTGGATTACGAGAACAACAATGCTGATAAAAAATAATGGAATACGAGGTAGGCAACCAGTATGAAGAGAATGCCATAAAAAAAACTTCGAGGATAAAATAAAAAATGAAACTTGTTGGAAATACTTAAACAAATTACACTTTTTCAAGGACCTTCCTCAATCCTTTTACTACTTTCAATGCGAATACTTTGTGTTTTAACTTCATGGATCCGTCCCTCTCCGCTTAACCCTTTCAGTATGTTCAATGGAGTTGGAGAGGGACGCCTACACGTGGTGGCACCGATAAACATGCGTCTCTCAACTCCCTCCCTATCCCCGACGATGACGACGACGAAATGATGAGATGATGGTGAGTATGATAAGCAGAAGGAGCGGGAAAATGGGAGAGACACGAAAAGGCGGGGAGAAAGAAGCATGGGGAATGAAGGAAGGGAGAAACGAAAGATGGTGTAGCGAGAAGGAAGGACGGAGGGGACAGAGAGGGCAGGAAGGAAGAAAAGGAAGGATGCAGGGGACACAGAGAGCAGGAAGGAAGAGAAGGAAGGATGGAAAGGAGAGGGACGGAAGGAAAGAACGATGAGGGAGAAGGAAGGATGGGTGGGGAAGAGAGAAGGATGGGTGGGGAAGAGAGAAGGAAGGAAGAGGCGGAAGGATGTATGGGACACTGACAGCAGGAAGGAAAAGAAGGAAGAATGGGAGAGAGACGTGAGGTAGAGTAGGAAGTTGCCAACTGCCTACAAGAGTTACCTTTTGATAACCTGTACCCACAAAGACCAGCTGAGAATTGCTGGTGGGCACAGGACGCAAACGACTACAGAGGAAGCTGGATAAGGCCAGAACGGCGTTGTTGACAGACCCAGAACCTGACTCCTCTCGGTAGGACAAGTGATGAGCTACGCCTGGGGGATGGGCCTTGAGAGAACTATACTGCGTTTCTTGGTTTCGTCGTCCAAGTGTAACCTAGATTCGTTTAATATATAGCTCATTCATTCTAACTAAAACGAGATTGTCGTCCGTTTACAACTTATGTCGAATAGCTCAGAAGTAGAATAACACAATACGCTGCGCTAAGGCTATATATCCTCCCCCTAGAGTTCATGTGTTCTTTCAACTTGGTACACGAGATGGAGAGATGGTAATTTTAGGCCAAGTTAAGCTGAAAAGGCTACAGAACTGCGTGTCGTGGTTTCTTGGTTATGGTGTAGTTAGAATTGTTGTTCTATAAGTTGTGCCAGTGCTTCCCCAGGGTTCGGGAAAAACTAGAATTTCGATGAACAGTGGTGCGCTAATCGGCTGTCACTAAAAACAGTACCTACCCGACAAGCGCCCCCACCCCACAAAAACAGGGAGTCGGGGGCCATGGCATAGCTGTGGACATTATCATCTTTTTCGCTATCACGGGCTGCAGTTCGAGCCGAGTTCATTTCCATAGTTAATGAAATTTGCTAAAGCTAAATTGGATTTCCATAACCTGCGGGGGCGAACACACAGACGGGGTAGCCGCTAACAATATTTGAAATTACAGACGCCATTGTGAAAAGTCCTGAAATTCGATTGTTTTGGCGCCAACGGAGGGGGGGAAAACATTCGGTAAGGGAGAGGAATCCTTTTTACCAACGCACTAGAGTGGGAAAAATACAAAGGAAAAATCATCAACTGACGTCAATAAGAAAAGTCTTGAATTTCGAGAGAGAGAGAGAGAGAGAGAGAGAGAGAGAGAGAGAGAGAGAGAGAGAGAGAGAGAGAGAGAGAGAGAGAGAGAGCGCATCATCATGGGAAAAATAAGACTTCAGCGACAATATAATTATTATGGTATCATTACTATAAGGCTAATTTTAACATTTGGTATTTCAACAGCCTTTGAGTGAACTGAAATTCGACTGACTGATGTGGCAGGTGGATTTTTTAAATGTACGCTCATTAGGTGCAGCTAGTGAATAAAAAAAAAATAAAAGTAAGCTCTCTCCTCCTAATGACAGTGTGACATGTCTTGAATTCGATTATTTGGGTGTCAAATATGATTTCAAAACAAAGCCTCGTTTGGTAAATGGAAAATCTTTTACCTCTTACCCTCCCTCCCCCCAAAAAAAAGGTCCACAAAAAAGTACCATCACTTTGGGACCTTACAACATTTTTAAAAACACCTCTATGAAAAATACTGAAATTCGATGGTTTTGGTTCCGCTGCAGACTTTAAAATATACCCACATACGGTACGGGTGGGGAACATTTTACGCCAAGACATCAGTGCTGGGAATTCTATCTATTATCTATTTATCTATTGCCAGACGCCTTAATCCCGTCTGAGGTGTCCACAGAAAAATCGCCTCCACAAAAATCCACACACACAAAAATAAGTCAACAGAGGGAACTGTGAAAAAACAAAAAGACTAAAATTCCACTGGTTTGGCGCCAAGGGAGACTTCACAACACCACCTTAATTCGGTAAAGGTGGAGAATCTTACACCGACGTAACAGGAAGACAATAAAAAAAAAAAACTACCGAAAAAAGGCATAATCAGCTGACAAAACCATGGAAAAAAGAAAAACAAAACTCATTTCGATTATTTTTTCGCCAATGCTCACGCCGGAAAGGTGGGGCATCTTCCACACCAAGGCATTAGAGCGAAAACATAAACTGAGAAAATAAACCTAGAAAAAACACAGGAAAAAAATGAGAGTATCATCAACGGGCGAGCGTTTGTCAGGCTGAGGGGTAAAAAAACGAAAAAAAAAAATGGAAGGCAAAAAGCGAACTGTAGACAGGTTTGTGAAACTATTAAAACTTTTTGTCAGTTCATGTGGGTGAGGAAAAATATGGGGCGCGTAAAATAAAGGAATATTTAAAAGTCGGTAATAAAGGTTAGTACAGTTGTTCTCCCGTCCGTGATAGTGGAAACTTTAATGGTATTCTCAAAAAAGGATTTCTGTCTCTTTCTGTGTGTGTCTCTGTTTATCTAACTGTGTCTGTCTGTCTGCCTATCTGTGTCTGTCTCTGTCTGTCTATCTATCTGTCTGTCTGTCTGTCTCTCTCTCTCACTCTCTCAACGCAATACAGTAGTTCTCTCATCCGTGCCACTGCAAAACTTAATCGTATTTCCTGATGATAAGGTTCTCTCTCTCTCTCTCTCTCTCTCTCTCTCTCTCTCTCTCTCTTTCTGCGTGCGAGTTTCCAGTTTACCCTGTTCCGATAAACCTGCGCGCCTGTTGGTCGACTCGTAAAACTGATGGTATCGTTTAAAAGAGTGTGCCTCTCGAGTGACCTAAGTTGCTTTCTGTCAGGGGGGGCATTCGGATATATACAAGCCCCCCCCCCCTCCACTCGCCCCCATTTTCTACCTTCTTTTTTCGCTGTTTCTGTCTCTGTTTCGGTCTGCCTATTGTTTGTTTGTCTTTTTCTTTTCTGCTTCTGTCTCTCTCTGTATTTAAAGAGTATGAATGAAAGATAATATTATATCAACGCCAAAGATGCTATTACATGTACAGGGAAAGAAAACGGGATGAGAAAACAATACGAAAAACTTGAGAGAGAGAGAGAGAGAGAGAGAGAGAGAGAGTCGAGCGGGTGAGCCATGACTAACCCCCCTTTGTCGATTTTAGTGATGAAAAAGCGGGCTTCCATAAAAAAAAGAAAAAACTGATATTTTTTTCAATAGAGGACAGGAGTGTAGGCGATGACAGACGAACGCCTGACTTTGTGACACAGAGACAAAAGAAACAAATCTCTCTCCCTCTCTCTCTCTCACACACACACACACACACACACACACACACACAAAGTTTCACATCATGTACCAACCAACCATCACATACCAACACCCCCTGCACCATCCATCTACCAACATCATTTACCAGCCAACCATCACCTACCAACATCCCTACCAACACCCCCTACCAACACAACCTGCAAGGACCACTCGTGAAGCCAACACTCGGTAGTTTAAAATGCCACTTCGATTACCAATTAAAAAATCCACAGAAAAGAGGGATTTAAATTGACGTCTGTGAGAGCCGAGGCGAAAAAAATAAGAGTTGAGCTTTTGATCGCTAAATGAAAGCAAAAAAATCGGTCTCTAATTACGGCACTCAGATCAAGGGCGGGTTTTTATGGTGTAATTCCGATAATAATCTTGTAGTTTTAGCGCCCTCTGCCTCGTTTTTTTTCCTGCAATATTAATTAATGACAGTTTTTGATGGAGAGGGTCGGACTGAGCGAGTGAGGCTGGGTGTAGGGGTCCAGGTGTGTAGGGTGTGTAGGGGGAGGTGAGGATGTGTGTGTGTGTGTGTGTGTGTGTGTGTGTGTGTGTGTGTGTGTGTGTGTGTGTGTGTGTGTGTGTGTGTGTGTGCGAAATAAGTTGATGTACACAGATCAAAGCACGCACACACACACACATATATTTCCTACACTGAAATCCACACCAATGGCCAAAGAGATTCATATGCACAACTAAATATACAGACACGCTTACATGCAAATACGCTGACATTATAATACATCCACATTCATAGTCTCCCATTCATTCACGTTCACACATACATACATACAGTACATTCATCCACCCATACATAGGTACATATACATACATACACATACACAGGTCCATTAGTAAATCGTCTGTTATCAGCTAGAACAGGAAAACAATCATTGCGGAAAATAATCATCGCAGAAAATATTAATAATGGCGGTTTATAATACTGCTTTAGTCAGAGGTCTTTTAGTCTCCTTTATCGTGTATCTTTCTTCCCTTTATCCGATGACGTGTTCCTTTCTTCCCTTTATCCGATGACGTCTTCCTTTCTTCCCCTTATCCGATGACGTGTCCCTTTCTTCCCTTTATCCGATTACGTGTTCCTTTCATCCCTTTATCCGATGACTTTTTTTTTTTTTTTAAATCCGGTGACGTGTTCCTTTCTTCCCTTTATCCGATGATGTGTTCCTTTCTTTCCCTTATCCGATGACATGTTCCTTTCTTCCCTTTATCCAATGACGGGTTTTTCTTTTATCCGATGACGTGTTCCTTTCTTTCCTTTATCCGATGCCGTGTTCCTTTGTCTTTATTTTTTTTCTGCAGCTACCTCAAGATAGTTTTATTACCTCTGGAGAAATCATCTTCAGTGAGGGGGCTAAAGACAAACTCCTTTATTCCACTTACAGCCTGATTTATCTCCTTATGGAGAATAATACGGCAAAAAGACAGCAAGAAGATAATTATATAATCGGGTCTCTCTCTCTCTCTCTCTCTCTCTCTCTCTCTCTCTTCTTGTTATCTGTAAATTTTCCAGCCCTCGACAACCACGCTATCTCCACTAGTCCACCCAAAACATTAAAACTATTCAGGTGACACATATAAAAACATCCCTCCTTTTTTTTTTTTTACCTTGACATCCGCAGTGCAAAAATTCGTACTCCATTTTCTGTTTTGTATAATTTTCCTTTCCCGACATCCAAAATATCTCTACCATTTCCTATAAAACATATCAGCCAAATTAAACGTTCTTTATATAACAAGAACCATCTCGCATCAAGAAATCTATAAAATTCTACAAATTTCTGTCTTGTTATGTTTACAGTGCCATCGATACCACTAATATTTCGACATCACCGGTCCATTTACCGACCTAATATCCAACTCAACAACCATAACTTTAGCCAAAACACTAGAACCATCCAAATTACACACTGAAAAATTCTACTCAAATCTATACCATCTTCTCTTTCCTTTTTTATGTACTCTGCCATCAATAGCGTCGAAATTTTCCGGAACGGGACACCCACAAGGGCCGAGGTGGTGGAGGGAACCGTGATGGAATAAGGACGGATTCTCCAGCAGACGTGATGAGCCGGGATTTCTTAATGGTCGCCTTTGAGTGGGTGAGATCGCGAGGAAAATGGGTGTCGGTGAATCCTGTGAGGGGTGGAGGGATGAGGGGGAGGAGGAGGGGGTGAGGGGGAAGAGGAGGGGATAAGGGGAGGAGGGGTGAAGGGGAAAAGAAGGGGACATGAGTGGATGAGGGGGTACGAAAAGCGGGCATGAGAGGTTTAAGGGGAATGAGGAAGAGGGAGGAAAGATAGGAGGAGGAAAAAAAGTAGGAGGAGAGGGTGATTCAATAGGAAGGAAAGAGAAAGAGGGGTTGAAGGATGGAAAGGGAGGGAGAAGTTATGGACAGGGAAGAGGGGATGGGTGAGCAGATAGGTGGGAAAGGAAGGATGAAGGGGTAGATAGATAGGGAAGACTGGAGGAATGGAAGGAATCATGGATGAGCTGAAATTAGGGGGAAGGTAAGGGAGGTAAGGTATGAATGAATGGAGGGTAAGGTGGATAAACAGAGAGAAGTGTGGGAAGGGGAGGGGGCATCGGAGGAAAGGGAGGATGGACAGACAGTAATGATGAAGAAGAGGGGGAAGGAATGGATCCAAAGGGAGATTTTACCGAGTGAGGTATTGGTGCTATCAAGGAGAGATTGCAAGGAGACGGAAGTGAAGTAGGAAGGCAGGGAGAGAGCTGGATGATTGGGGTAAAGACGAGCAGAAAGAAAAAAAATGTATATAAGGCGAAGGTGAAAAGTGGAGAGTGACGAATGTAAAGAGTGGATGGATACAAAGAGTAGATGGATGCAGAAAGTGGATGAACGACGAAGCTAGATGGATGAAGAGAGAGGTTTTAACGAGTGAATCTGAAGACCTGGATGTGATGTAATGGCAGGTATGGGAAGAGATTGATTATACGGTGACTGCGCGAAGGACTGAATGAATCGGATGGGCAAAGGATGAAAAGAATGGAAAAAGTAACAATGCAATAATCGTGAGGGATGAAGAGGACGACGGAGATAAGGGGTAATGGGGAGAAATGACGGAAAAAAACAGAGTCGGAGAGCATGTGTGGGAGGGAAGGACGGATAGCCGACATCAGAGTACACAGAAAGCAGAGAGAAACGTATCTATTGTGTGGGATGAATATGAAAAGGTTAGGCTGGCAAGAGAATGGTCATTGATACAGGCAAGAAGGACGATTCATGTGTTGACATGGCTAGTGATAGGAAGGATATATAGACTGACGGACTGATGGAGATATACTGAAAGACATTCACATATACTGAGTGCAAAAGATAATTGACAGAGGAAGGATTGGTGGGTGAAGAAAGTAAGTTTGGATGACAAGTCTGAGTGACACAAGCACGAGAAAAGAATAATATTGTGTTGAGGTAGTTGTGGGAGACGGACCAACTGGACAGATGTTTAGATAGCTAGAAAGGTAGATATTTAGATAGAAATACACACACACACACACACACACACACACACACACACACACACACACAAATACTGACAGACAGACTACACTAGCTTGCTTTAAAGTGTTAAGATGGGTGACTGAATACTTGGCTTGCAATAGGTGTGGTGATACATGCAAGGGAGAGGGATAACAGCGTGCTGACGTGGGTGTTGTGTGAGGAAAAGCCAGCGACGTGGAAAACAGGCCACTAAAGGCAGAAAATCCACCTGGTTAAAAACTGGAACTAAACGAGCAAGTTGTGGAGGAGGTTTGCACATCCACTGTCCAGGAATAACTCTGGTATTTCTCTGTTGTCTCTATGCACCTTATTCCATTCACTGCAGTTGAATGCAGTCGCGTATATATATATATATATATATATATACATACACACACACGCTTCTGGGGGCAATGTAGGATTGGATGATGGATGGATGGATATAAATATATAACCACTATGCGCTTTTTGCTCTAACTTGGTTTAAAGCTGGCACTTCTCCATCGTGAATGATCCGTTTTAACATGAGATTACGTTTTTATAACACAATGCTGGTCACGAAAAACTGCTGTGGTAGGTATGGAGAGCTGCAGCATTGTCTTTTTCTGTCCCTGAGCTAGGTAATATAAGCTATAAAGGGAAGAATTTCGAGGCCAAGTTAAGGTGAACTATAGACAACAGTATTCAGCTTAAAACTTCTAACTGCACAAAGTTAGAAACAGTTTCATGCGCAATAAACCGATGTATCTGTTCACGTCAATTCTAGTGTGGCTGGGCGAACATGCATTGATTTTAACTATTCCTTACATTTATCTGCAGTTTATGAGCTAACACCTTCAGTCACAGAACTCTCCCCTAAAATGAACAAAAAAAAACTCTTAATGATCGTCACTGTAACAAAGGCGTTTATATTCCCTCTCGTACTAGTAATTTCCAACACTCATTTCACATCTTGAAGTCGGTACGTAGTTTTTTAGTTTATTCTTTCAGCTTCAAGACGATTTAACCGAACTTAGGAAATGTCTCTCGGACTGAAGTGGTTAATGAAGGCTGTATCTAACCCTTACAGTTAGAAACGTCTCCCCTAAGCTGAGCAAAATCGTCTGGAAACAAGGTGAAAAATAGAAAAATACGTGGACTGAGGGGGGAGGGGTTAAAAATGTTCGAATTCACTTTTTCGTTATTTTTCTCCCAGCGTCAGTTGCCTCTGTGTCTTTTCTGTGCGTCTCCCAGTGATATCCGTTCCATTAGCTCCTTCGCACCATCCATCTTCCCCTCTCATCCCTTTAGCCTTTAGTCCTCCCTCGCCTCGGTACTCCTCCAACATCACTTTTTCCTTATTGTCACTTTCATCTCCAGGCTTTTAACTCATATATCCTCCTTTCCTCCTTGACATCTGCGTCCCATTTCCCTTTCTCCTCCTTTTCCTTTTCAATTTCTCTGTGCGCCTCCCTCTGCGTTCGGCGTTCAATTTGTCCCGCAATCTCTCCGCCTCTTTCAATCTTCCCCTATCTTGTTTGTAACGTCGTATCTTTCTTCCTTCTGCTCTGGCTACAATCCCTCAATTACAGTACCTTTTCTATCACCTCTTCAATCACTTACAAAATTTCTCATTGCTAATCTCCTTAAACTTTCCAAAATGTCATACTATCTTCCCTATTTTTTTTTTACCTGGTTTCATTCTGCTCTGGCGGCCACCTCTCAATCACAATATCTTCCCTAACACCTCTTCTACATCACCTCGGATAAAGTACTGTTAATCTGTTTTAAGTATTCTAAAATTTCTCTGAATCTCCCTCATCTTGTTTTTACCGACGTACCTTTCCAGCTTCTGTCCTGGTGTTGATCTCTCAATAACAGTATCTCTTCTAACACCTTCTCTGTTTCTCTCAAAAATACACTTTCTGAAATTTCTTATCCTGCTAATCCTTCCTCCATATATTCCCCTCTTTCCCATTACTTCCCCTTGCCTCCAGTTGTATCAATTCCCTTCTGCCCTCTCATCAACGCAGCTCCCCTCTCTCATTTCCTCCCATTAATATCTTCCCCTTCTCCCATTTCCTGCCATTATTGCCCTTGCTTTCACATTTTCTCCCATAAATCCCTCTCCTCCTTTCATTATCCTTTCTATAAATTCCCTTTTCCTCACCTTTTCTTTCCTATTAATCCCTCTCGCCTCCCTTTTTCCTTCCTAATAATCTCTCTCCCCCTCCTACTGTATTCATCCCTTCCACTTCCACTGCCTCTTCCTCTATTCTTTTCGCTTTTCCCTTCCCTTTCTCCAATTAGTTCCTATTCCCTTTTCAATTCCTCTCCACTTCCCTATTAATTCCCTTCTCTTTTTCCTTTTCCTTTTTCCTTATTACTTCCTCTAACAGCAATATCTCTGTCATCTCATCCCCACTCTCTCCAGTTCCTCCTATTCATCCCTCTCCCATTCTTTTCTCTCTTTCCTCTATCATTTCATTTTCCAGTAATCTCTTTCTCTTATACCGTCAGTCCTCATATTAATGCCTCTCAGCTCATCCGCCCGTCTCTCTCTCTCTCTCTCTCTCTCTCTCTCATCTCCTCCTCCATGCAATAAACCCTTTCACTTCACTCTTTCTCCCATTCATCCTATTAATCCTTTTCCTTTTTCATATACTCCCATTAATCCCTCTCTCCCCTCCTCTCCTCTCCCTTTTATCTTCTCAGCAATGTCTTACCCTCATTCGCTCTCCTCTCGTCTCATCTTCTCTTACATTAATCCTTCTCCTCTCATCCTTTCTCCCATTCCCCCATTAATCCGTTCCTATTCCCCTCCCGGACCAACAACACAAAGCCCACACAGGCGGTAAAAACACAACAAGTGATAAATAAACATGGCGAGGCTATTTGCATAATTTGTTGTGGTGGCGAGAGCTTATATATGCCGGCTTGTCATGGCCCCGGACCAACACAGTCGTCCCCGTTAATATATGTGTCTTGTCGGGGTCAGGGGGTCGGGGGTCAGGGAGGGGGCAGAGGGAGTGTGGAGGGGAGTACGGGGGGTCAGGAGGGGTGACCTAGGATGTGGAGGACAAGGGGGGAATGGCTGGAGGTCAGTGTGTGTGTGTGTGTGTGTGTGTGTGTGTGTGTGTGTGTGTGTGTGTGTGTGTGTGTGTGTGTGTGTGTGTGTGTGTGTGTTCGGAATCTGGGGGCACGAGAGGGCGGGGTGGGGGGTCAAGGAGATAGACGGAGTAAGGGAGGGGTGTGGTGGGAGTCTGGGGGATCAGGGAGAGTATGAATGGAACCTGGTGCTCATGAGGGGGTCAGGGTTGAGGTCTGGGGTAAGGGGGTGCGAATGGAATCGGAGCGTGGAATGACACTGAGGGTCTGGTGGGGTCAGGGGTTGGATGTGGGGTGTCAGGGGGGGTCAGGGATAGGCAGTTTCGTAGGAGAGGGTACTGGCTAGGGTCTGGCAGTCAGGGAGGGTCTGGGGTGGAATTCGGAAGTCAGGGGTGCTAGGAATTTCGTGGGAGAAGGCTGGATGTCGACCGGGTTGGGGAGAGGACCAAAACCATGGGGTGAGGTGGACGCCAGAGAGGAGGTGTGGAAAGAGGGAAGGAACGGAGGGAAAGGGGAGAGAAAAGAATAAGAGGAGAAGGATGGAAAAGGAGAGAGAGAGAAAGGAAGATTAGATGAGAACAATAGGGTGAGAGCCAAAACCAGAGGAGCGTGGACGGGAGTGGGAGGCAGTGTGTGGAAAGAGCGAGAGGGAACAGAGGGAAAGGGGTGGAGAAGAAAAATCAAGAGGGGGGGGGGGATAGGAAGAGAAACAGAGGATTATAAGAGAACTTCAATACTGACTTTGATATTCTGACCCATGACCTTCATATTCAATAGACCTACATATGGTTAGCAGCCATCAAACTTGTTAAAAAAAAAAAAAGAAAAAAAAATCAGCCAATGCTTTTAAAGCTTGGAGCACACACAGACAGACAGACAGACAGGGAAACAGAGAGACGCGTGAAAAAGATTACACTATTAAACCACTGTGCTGTTGGTAAAAAACAAAAGAAGCTTAAAGACACGAGCACCGGAAAAGTTATACAGGTGAAAGGGAAGAAAATAAGTGAGGCAGGAGCTGGTGAGCAGGAACATGGAAGATAAAAAAAAAAGGAAAAAAAGGGAAAAATAAGAAAACGAAACGAGACAGGAAAAGGTGGAAGAGTGGTATCGACAGAGAGAACGAAACAGAAATAGAGGAAAATTATTAAAACAAAAACAAAAAAAACTATGAAGTGGGAAACTTTAGCAATGACAAAGGAGTAACATTCCAAACAAGAGGAATGAAGAGGAAACTGAGAGCATGTAAGAAAGTCATACTCACATAATCGACATCCCGGAAATAAGGCCCACGTACTGGATCTTCTGGAAAGCAGATAAATGGGTTGTCAGAAGAGTAGTAGTAAGATAACGTTCAGTATTACGTGCCAGGAGTCTCTGAAAAACAGTGACCTATCAACCAAGCTCCTGTTATTTTTATATTTAACAATTTTGCTCTCTGAAAGTCGAGTGGGATGCCCCTAAAATTGTATGAGGGGCTAAATTCCTTGAAATAATGGCGGTCCATGTCACACACACACACACACACACACACACACACACACACACACACACACACACACACACACACACAAAATGAGAATTTAATCTGAGATGGTTTGGGCATGCTGAGAGGGCGAAGGATGACAACTGGATGCGGAGGGTGAGAGGTATGAACGCTGAGGGTAGAGTTGCGAGAGGCAAACCGAAAAATACTGGGGACGCGGTCATAAAGTGTGACCTCTGGAATAAGGGGCAGTATAGAGAGGCTACTAGAGATCAAACAGCGTGAAGAGCCGTCACTAGGTGAACAGGGCCACCGGATACATGCGTGTTGGTGCCTTTGTAAATGAACGATGAAACGAACAAAAAATCCAATCTGTAAAGAGTAAGCCACGAGTGTGAGTGGGAGGATGAGACGGCCATGAAATAAAATGGTGGGAAATACTACTCAGGGAAGGCTGGAAACAGTAAACAAGTAATACATCAGACAGGGGAGTAATGGAAGAGGTCTCTGCAGTGTGGTGGAAAACAGGACCATGATGATGATGATAACGGCGACGATGTCGATGATGATGATGATGATGATGACAACAGCTACAACGATAATCATGATGATGGAATTAATGGTTTTCCCGGTGTGAGTATACCACTGCGGTATATCCTATAACTCTGGCTCTGGTGGCCGTGGCAACTGAATGTAAATGAGGCAATAACTATTCCCGGTAGTGTTTAGAGTGAGATTTTTAAGCTAACCTGTATCTCTCTCTCTCTTAAATACACAACCTCACAGGCACTATTAAATACATACATATCCTAATGGGAGTATGCATATAAACACGTATAATTACTTGTAAATATCCATTCACACATATATAACTACATATACATATAAACAGGCATGCATACATACACATCAAAACTGAAACCTACTGTTCATACATACATACATGCATACATACATAAATACTGAAAACAATGCATACATATCCAGGTGGTGGAAGCATACACACACACACACACACACACACACACACACACACACACACACACACACACACACACACACACACACACACAGAGTAAGACAGGCTGAAGGCACAAACACACCGAAGCACTCAGGTGGGAGGAGAGAGGCAGGTGAAAACAGGCAGGTGATATGCTGTGAGATTCCCCGCCCGCCCTCCAGGGTCCCGTTGTCTCCTTCGCGTGGTGGCGCTGATAGAAAGGGTGGTGGATCTGCTGTCTGGCTCTAAAAACATCCCTAAAATCCCACCCCATCCTCCGAAAGAATGATGGTGGACAGGAAAAGGGCAATTCGAGTAAAAAATTATTGGATGACGAGAGAGAGAGAGAGAGAGAGAGAGAGAGAGAGAGAGAGAGAGGGTCAGTGGTCCCATCAGGGAGAAGAAAACAGGACGAAGAAATGGATTTAAAAAAGTTTGGAGAAAAATTGGACGAAAAAAGGACTATGAGGGATGGATAATGGAAGGAAATAACGATGATGGCCGAGAGGTGTAGTGAATAAAGATATCAGTACAAGCTCGTGGGAAGAAAATATTAAAATGCAAGGAAAGGAAAAAAGAAAGCAAATGTGCATACAGGAAAAAAAAGCAACAGGCTATCAGAGATGTAACAAAAGAAAAAATAATTACGGTGGTTTTTGGAAAGTAAAAAATGATAGAAGAAAGGGAAAGAGGGAAAATGGAGGATGCCAAATTTTACAGGATGGTTAAATATAGTAACAGAATCCAAAGGTAAAATAACAGATAACAAAAACACCCATAATCCAATGAAAGAGAGAAAAAAGATATGAAAGGGAAGATAATGGGAAAGAGGAAGAGGAAGTACAATATCAGAAGCCAAGGAACCGCCCTAGATTTGGCGAAAAGGTAGGGGGGGAGAGAAACTGAGATATTTAAGGTAGACATGAAAAAAGAAAAAAAGGAAATTTTGGACTGCCCGAAATCATGAAAAAGAAAAAAAATAAGAAACCGAGTACAGAAAGAGAACACAGAAATACTGTTAGAGGAAAGACAACTAAAAAGGAAAATCAGAATGCACAAGAAGAAAAAACAAAAACAAGCCGACGAAAATCCCACAGAAAATAAGAAAGAGAAAACAAAAGGAGAAAACAGAAAAAGGAGGGACTTAGATATACAAAAGGAAAAAGAATGAGCCTGGAAGGTGATGCAGGAGGCGGTGGGAGGCAGTAAACAGCCAGGCTCACTTCTCTCGCTCCCCCACCACCACCACAAACACCTTCTGGGGAAAAATGATATAAGAAAAGAAAGAAAAACTACGGTTCAAGTATTTTCCCCGTAAGCCACAAGACCAGCGGATCGAGGAGATTTTTTCCCCGCCAAGCAGCTGATAGCGGGAAGGGAGGAGAAGGGAGAAAGAAAGGAGGACGTGGAGAGGACAGAAGATGAAGAAGGAAGGATGGGAAAAGGAAGGGAGGGAGAGGAGGAAGTGAAGTGAGGAGGCAGTAAGGAAGGGAAAACGACAGGAGGGAGAGAGAGAGGGAGTGAAGAGGGAGGTAGAAAGGGAGGGAGTGGAGAACGAGGGAGAAGAGAGGGAGTGGAGGGAGAAAGGAAGGCAGTAGAGAGGAAGTGGAAAGGGAGGAAGGAAATGAGGGAAGGAAGGAAGAGAGAGGAGGATGAAGGAAGGGAGCAAAAAGGAATAGAGGTGGAGACGAGGGAGGGAAGGAAAGGAGTAAAGGGACGAGGAAGGGAGGGAATGGAGTGCAGAAGGATGGAGGAAGGGGGTAAAGGGAGAAGATAAAGCGGGAAGGAGTGTGGAGGTAAAGGTGAGGGGTGATGTGACGAGAGAGAGAGAGAGAGAGAGAGAGAGAGAGAGAGAGAGAGAGAGAGAGAGAGAGAGAGAGAGAGAGAGAGAGTGAGGTTAACTTTAGGGAAATCGTCCTGAAAACTTGGCCAGTGCTATAGGAATTCAACACACGCGCTCCCTGCTTTCTTTTGTCACTGATTTCCGTCGTCTCGGGGATTTTCTCTCTTTTACTCGCTCTCACTCACTCGTTCTTTCTCATCTGTTTTACTTTCCAACTTATTTTACTCGTGTGTTTTTCCTTTCCATTTTCTCTGGCTTACTTATTTCTATTTCCTGGTACCTGTTTTACTTCCCTACTTCCTTTTCTATTCGTGTGTTTACTTCTTCTTTTCCTCTTGTTCGCTCGTTCCTTCTCGTTTTCGTCACCTGTTTTGCCTCCTAACTTCCTTTGTATTCGTTATGTTTACGTTTTATATTTTCTTTTTCTCTCCCACAAGTTACTTTTTGTTTTGCTTACGTTTTCTTGGGTGGGAAAATATCACGATGATGATGATGATGATGATGATGATGATGATGATGATGATGATTTTTACTTTTTTTTTTAAATCTCTCATGCTGCAAGTTTTTTCTCCTCGTACTCCGTTTTATTTCCAGCTCTTTTTCCTTTAAGCTTAGGTTTTTCGGTTCTTTTTCGTTGTCACCATATTTCTTCGTTTTCGTCAACATATTTATAATTCTTTTTCCTACTTATTCTATTATGTACAATTCCTTTCCCTGCTTAATCATATATTCACAATCCTTTCTCTACTTTTATATCTACAACTCCTTTCCCTACTTTAATATTTACAATTCTTTTTCCAACTTTCTTTTCTGTTTATAGCTTTCTTACTTTCATATTCCCAGATTACATTCCTATTTACTCATACGCAACTCATTTTCATTCATACTATTTTCTGTTTCTTGCATCTCTGTCTATTTTTAATTTTCTTGGTTCAGAAATAGTTCGACACATTAGGGGGAAGAAATCTACCAATCATACTTTGTTTCATTCCAGTGATTTTTTGTTGTTGTTGCTGCCGCTGCCAAACTATTTTATTCAACACCATCTCGCGGAATCAAATCGTGAGGAAATAGGACGATAAAAAACAATGTGTCCGTGGGCATAATGAAGAAGAAGAAAAAGGAGGAGGAGGAGGAGGAGGAGGAGGAGGAGGAGGAGGAGGAAAGACGAAAGGGTAGATGGTGAACGAAAGAAAACCTGTCGATTCATTAGCAAGAGCGAGAAGTTCCTGGATTCTTGCGTCCGTCTGTCTACACGCGAGAAGCAAAGCAAACACACACACACACACACACACACACACACACACACACACACACACACACAAATTGCAGAGAGAGAGAGAGAGAGAGAGAGAGAGAGGTGGGGAGGACTTCCCACACATCTGCCAAAAATAACAAGGCCAATTAAGGAGTGGAGATGCACATGTTGCCAGCGACGGTGGTATGCACACACACACACACACACACACACACACACACACACACACACACACACTTCTAACAACCCTACCCCCCCCCTCCAAGACTCCAACAACATCACACTCCTCACACCATTCTCTCATCCCTTGCCTGTCCCTAACGCAAGAGTTATCCGTTACTTCCAGTCCCTCATGTATGCAACAGGTCAACTCTGGAACTGCCTTCCTCTGTCTGTATTTCCTACTGCCTATGACCTCGAGTCTTTCAAACGCAGTGTATCCAGGCATCTCGAAATGAATGGATCGTAAATTTGGCTCTGTATGTTTTTTTTTTTTCTTGGAGGGAACAATCTTGTAGGCTTCTGGGCTTTGGTTCCTTCTTCCCTGCATAAAAAAAAAAAAAAATCCCATCCAAGACTCCTTCCACAACACCCATCACTTTGGGACCACTATCCAAACTATAGAATACTTCCCAAACACTACCCAAATCATGCACAGGATTCAACTCACATGAAATCATGCACGCAACCTACAGAACTATATACACCCTATCCAAACTGTAAATGCAAATTAATAATTTAAATAAATGAGAAGCTTCAATCGCTTACAGAACAGTTCCCGCTCTGTATACTGTAAGTCGGGGTACACGAGTTGAAGCTTTTGTCATCCTGGCTGCTTCGCTTGGTTTTACGGTGATGTGGGAAGGCTCGGCTGGTGGTGTCACTTGACTCTCCAACCTCCACCTGAGCGCACTGGTGGGTTATCCTTGCTTTACTTACAGTATCTTTAATTTTTCATAATTAAAGGTAATATTAATGTTTTAAGTTTAGTCTTTGTTGTTTTAAATTCCTTTTATAATTGTTAGTAATGCGGTACCTATTAACCTGAAAACCGAGAGGTGTATAATGTCCATATGTCTGGTTTTGGATTGGGTCAAAAGATGCTTTTTTAAGTATGATGGTACGATCAAGGTAAACATGTAAATAAACTTTTGTGGACTTTTGTTTCCTTACTATCTTTCTATTTCCTAAGTCAAAGTTACCATTAGGAACCCTGCTATCCATACATACTAACCAAATCATGCAAGGAAATACTTGCATCAAACAATGTACACAATATGATGGACTTCTCTCACACGACACCACACCACCCAGAGGAAGTATTCCACACTAACCACACTACACGACTCGTAACAAAGCGTCCACACACTCCCTATGACTCCACCCCATCCACACCTCACATAGGATCCCACCCCATCCCACCCCACCCCACCCCACGTAGGATCCCACCCATAACATGCACAAGAGGCTATCTACATACCACACAGGATTCCACACCCATCTACACCACCCCATTTCATAACAGATAACCACCCCACTGTCAACCCACACTCACACCCTCTACAACACCTCCAAAAACATAAATGTGTCCCACAATAGACATTCCAGGTAAAATATCGCGTAACTCAGTCAAAATGGCTTAGAATACCTAAACAATAATCATGAATGCTAGAATGAATTCTGACAAACATAATGCTGGAATGACTGAAATAACCTGGAAAGATCACTTGAGAAAGATGATTGCTGAATAGAAGACTGGCTAAAGAAAAAAAAAAATAAAAATTACTGAACGTACGATGAAAGACAAAACGATATCTAAGATCAAATATTTTAAATATCACCGAACAATACTACGAAAACGCAAAACACCTAACGAACAAATGAATGTAGTGCAAGTAAGGAAAACGTGACAAACTTACTAGCCAGGTTTAGGGGGGAAATAATTCGGACAGCACTACAGGCTTAAAGTACGTAGGACGATAATATTTGTCTTGCATGCAGAGTATTATCTCCCCATTTCCTCCCCACCCCCCCTTCTGTCTTCCTAGTTCCTCTTAACAAACCTATACACCAGAACCAACATTTAATCATTCCAAAACATCCACCTACAGTTTAGACACCCTCTTTTTCTGTCTCTTACACTCTCATTAGCACCCGCACACCCACGCCTCACAATTGGCCCCCTTCATGTTCTTAACCTTTATTTACATACTAGGCGTCTGGAGTTGGCTGGGCGAGGAGTGGAATATTTTCGCCTTTAACTCTGCCTAGACGTGCTTTATGAAAATGCACCAGCTTTGTCGGCCTACACGTGTTCTTTCTACTTTATCTGAAGGGGAAAAGTTTTATTTTATTTTTTTTGTCAGTCACCGTTTACAAAATTTTACAAAAGGAGTAGGAAAGGGGTGCTTTTTTATCAGCAGCTGCAGCATCAGTGGCAGCATCGTTATTTTCAGAGTTTTTAAGCCTACATTGAATTTTAATCTATCTACGGAAGAGGAACTGATCTGAACTGTTTCTCCATTTACGGCAACATCTCCGTTATTCTATTCAAGGTTTAAACGACATATAAAGTTCACTTGATAAGAGCAGGTTATTATTATTATTTTTTTTCACTAAAATTCATCGGGTGTACACTGAGAAGTTTACAAAGAATTAGAATTTACCTTGGAAGGACGGTAGGAACGGGACTTCTTTTTTTCTTACAATACACAAAAGCACACACTAGCCACTTACTGTTCCCAAACCAGAGACAGCAATGTTAAAGCCACTGTTATATTAGTAGCATCGTCAAAGAACTCTGCATGATTAATTTGGTCAATTTATTATTATTAGTATCCATTGGCAGTCCTGGTACAGAAAAGGTTAATAAACTGGTGAAAGAAAGACATTTAAGATTCTCCTTCATTACCATTAATACAAACTCAACCTTTTTCATGCTCAAACTCTCCCATAATATTCTGGACCCTTCCTTTCTGAAACATTTTTTTTTTTTCTGGTGGCTCCTACAGTTCCTCAGTACTGTCTTGCTCTTAATCTTCACATTTAGCGCCCTTACTCATCCCTCCTTACTATCTTGCAACCATGAAGGAAAATGTCACTCCTTTTTACGATATTATACTTTCTTTACTATTTTGCACTCCTACTCTACTAGAAAAGTATTTCATTACTATCTCTCCCTTCCTTAGTATTTACGCGCTCTTCCTCCCTTCCTACGTGTGCTCTTTCTCTCCCTTTCTTAATATTCCGTGAAGGGAAGAAAATTATCGCCCTTTTTCACGCTCATCCTTCCCTTTCCGTAGTATTTTATATTCTTACTCTTCCTTCATTAACAATATTTTGTGAAAACTAGGAGAAATATTCACCCTTTTTACTCTGTCTGTCTGTCTCTCTCTCTCTCTCTCCCATAATCTATTGTGAAGGCAGAGACAAATATCCTTCCCACGTTCTTTCACAGCATTTTGTGCCCCCCCACCTCTCTCTCTCTCTCTCTCATAACATAGTGAAAGCAAAGAGAAAAATATTATCCTTCCCACACTCTTCCTCAGCATTTTGTGCCCCTCCATCTCTCTCTCTCTCTCTCTCTCTCTCTCTCTCTCTCTCTCTCTCTCTCCTTCTTTCTCTCTCTCCTTAATATTGCAAAGCCAAGGAGAATAATATTTTGCTTCTCCTCGGCAGCCTGGTAATCAGAGGTGAGGCTGGGGGCGGTATGCACGACGGGCCGCTGCTCCCTCGTCTCCAACAATCTGGCGACAAATTGTGTTTAGCTTGGCGCCCCGCTGATGTATACACGCCAGACAAACGAAGGCGAGGGGGAGGCGCGGTAGGAGGGAGTAGGGGGAAGAGGCTGGGAAAGGGGAGGGAAGGGGAACAGGGGGAGAATGGGTAGGGGGGGCACGGGATTGGTAGGGTTGTGGGGGAGTGGTGGTGGTGGGGGGAGCAGGAGGAAGAGACTGGGGAAAGGGAGGGGAGGGGAGCAGGGGGAGAAGGGGTACGGGAGGCAGGGGACTGGAAGGGTTGTGGGGTGGTTGTGGTGGTGGATAAGCAGGAGGAAGAGACTGGGGAAGGGGAGAGGAAGGCAGCAGGGGGGAGAAGGGGTAGGGGTGACAGGAGCCTGGGTTAAAGGATGGTGCTGGTGGAGGGGAGCAGGGGGAAGACTGGGGAAAGGGAGAGAAGGAGCAGGGAGGGAGGAGACGTAGGGGAGACAGGAGATTGGGTTATGTGATAGTGTTGGGGGGGGGGCAGGGAGAAGAGACCGAGGAAGGGAAAGGGAGAAGGGGGAGAGGAGGGGTAGAGAAGACAGGAGAATGGAAGAGTTATGGGGTGATGTTGGTGTTGGTGGGGGAAGGCACAGAAGGCCAATGGGGCTAGGGGAAGGAGGGGAGTTAAGGGGATGCCCGTGGTAGTGGTAAGGCGGAAAGGGAGGGGGGATGGAAGGGTTAGGGAGTGGTGGTGGTAGTGAGAGGGGTGGAAAAGAGGCTGTGGTTGTAGTGGGACGTAGAGCTGGAGAATTAGGGGGTTGGGAGTCGTGATGGTTGGGGAGGGGGGAGGGGTAAATGGAGGGGACAGAGTGTGAGCCGTGGGAAGGGATCAGTGAGGACATGAAGGAGGGGAAGGGCTAAGGGGCAGTGTCAGCGGTCACCAAGGCTATCCGTGTCGTCAGGTGGTAAGAGAGGACGATTTCTTTTGTGATCTAGGAATGGTTGTGGCGGTGGGGGGGAAGAGGGGTCGGGAGAGGGATCAGGGGTCCATGGGGGGGAGGAGGGGTGTCTGGGGAAGGTCAGGGGGCTATGGGGGACAGGGTAAGGGAGCGTTATAGAGTCTCAGTGGCTCATGTTTTCCCGTCGAATGGAAGGTTCATTCAATTTTTCTGTCTTGTCGTTGAATGGCGTAGGTTTGTCTGTATCGGTGTGTACTGTGCTGTAAATATCGTAGTTTCCAGTTTGCACACACTACACGTAAAATATTTTCTGTGATGAGAGAACAAATATGAATAACAATCACCACAAGAACCAATAGGAATAAAAGCAATTAAAAAGAGTTTCAGTAATACTGAGAACCCATAAGAATTAGAACCAAAAAGAAAAAACCCACTAAGAATGATAATGAATAGGAACCGATAAGACTAATGAACTAACAATACATACCCTCGATATGCAAAAAAAAAAAAAAAAAAAGGCATTTACAACCTCAACAAACCAACTCTCTGAGACCATGACAAGAAAGACCCAGCATCCCATGGTTCACTTGCCTTCTCTCTCTCTCTCTCTCTCTCTCTCTCTCTCTCTCTCTCTCTCTCTCTCTCTCTCTCTCTCTCTCTCAGATTTACTTTTGCAGGAGTGAGAGGACCAGTGTCGAATATTTCCATATTTGTAGTTCTGACCATAAAAACACATCTCCAGATTACGGGAGGGAAATTACCATATATTTTCGACTCTGTGCAAGGACAAGGAGAGGAGAGTGCAGAAAATTCCAGCCTCAGGTTCGTCTTTCAAATCATTATCCGAGTTGCAAGAGGATATTGCTCGTAAGTCTTAGGGTGGATCTGACCCCTCTACGCGACAATCGTGGAGTAAAAATCAGAGCGACGAGAGAGAACTGAGCACATGTTTCTGTGTGAATGTGACGCCTGGACGCTACAAACGGCAAGACGAGAGTTCACAGGCTTTGAGGAAATCGACTGAGCAGTTGGTTTCTTGGCTGACCGCGCCCGTAACGTTACAGTCGCTATCTTACACATCTTTTTTGTATCTCTTTTCACACACACACACACACACACACACTGGTGGAGTAAGTACTAAACTGGAGACGTCCGGATCTGACGGCTGCTAGTGTGTGTAACAGGTGTATGGTCTATCAAAAAGTATTGCAACACTTCAGCACGCTCCTTCCTGGAACACTGGACGAAGTATCTGACAAATGTACCAACATGACTGAGCAGATATGACAGCTACTTTGTCCAGGGACCCAGAAAGTTGCGCGCTGAAGTGCTGCAATACTTTTTTTCAGGGACTACTCACAATAAAAAAGGAAAAAAAAAAGTATCGCGCCACCACTGGGGTTCAATGTTTATCAGTAAAGTCCTCAGGCACAGGTGGATCAATTATGCCGATACCTCAATTATACATCATCCATTAGTGTGCTGTTTATGTGTTTACTAAGCACAAAGAAACACCATGAACAATATTTGCACTGCCATCACAGGGTGGCTCATATTTCACAACGACTTCGTTCACGTTTCAAATATTAAGTGCTTTTAGAGGCACGGGACTTTTTTCTTTTTTGTGGTGAGTAAAACTGGGCCTCGCGAACTGGCATTCTAGTCTGTGTCCAAAGCCACTTGAATACAGAAGAAAAGAAATCCAACCCTATTGCCGTCTCTCCATCTTGTGTGACAATGATCCTGTAATACGAATCATAAGAAATTCCACCACTTTCGGTCCATCCACAGCCCGTCACCTTATCCCAACAGTTTATTGTGTGGTGGTGGTGGTGGAGAAGGAATGTAATCCCATCCTGCCCCACCTGCAGGTCTTCACTTCATTCCCTGCCATCTTCTACCTATCCCTTTTCGCCTTATTCTTTCCCTTCATCCTTGGTCTTCCTCTTCTCACTCTTATGAAATTCACTTTTATATGTAGTTTCACTTCTTTTCATTTTCTTTTAGTGGAATAGCACATGGTTTTAAATCTATCTATCTATCTATTGCCAGACGCCTCAATCCCGTTTGGGGTGGCCACAAACAAATCGCCTCCAAGTCGCCCTGTCCCCCGCCATTTCACTACCCTGCTCCCAACTCACACCCCCCTCTCTCATATACCTCTCCACCCCATCCCTCCATCTCATCCTCGGTCTCCCCCTCCCTCTTCCACCCTCCACCTCACTCACATACACTCTCTTCGTCAGTCTTTCACCCTCCATCCTCTCCACATGGCCAAACCACCTCAGTGTGTTCCTCACAACGCTTCCTATCACATCCACATCAACACCACAACGCTCCTTTATATCCTCATTCGTCAGCCTGTCTCTCCACGTGACTCCACAAGCTCCTCTTAAATAACTCATTTCCACTACTGACCAGCTCAACATCACCTTCACACCATCACAAGGACGATAAAGATGCATCATTAACCCTACGTTTGAGGACCCTAACTAAACATTTCTCTTTTTTTCGGTGTGGCTGGCAATTATGAGCAACTAAAAATGTAGGCTGATACTATTATTTTCCTGTAATGAGATATGTACAAGAACAAAGCATACAGTACAATTATTGAAATGGATACACCCAACAGCATTTTGAATTCTCTTTATTGGGTTTCAAAATTCAAACCGCACCGAAAGCTTTGGCCTTTTGCGTTTGACTGGACAATGACTGCTAATGATCTCCTGCTGGTGGTGGGGAGACTATAATATTTATGGTGTAATTTTACTGGAAAAAACAATGTGATTCTGATTCTCCCATTATGAAAGATCTAATGAATGCAATCGTCTGGTGATGATAAGAATAACATATACACTCGACATCGCTGTGGAGACAAATTCTATTTCTATGTCCCTCCCCTAAACTCTTGAAAACACACACACACACACACACACACACACACACACACCTTCTAATACTTTCCTCAGCACGTCCTATCCGGCCATTAGTCAGAATTATCGAATTTCGCGCAGCATTCCCGCGTAAACTACGGTAGCGTCCGGGTGTGTGTGTGTGGTGTTTGTGATGTGGTGTCTGTGGTGCGGTGTTTATGGTGTGGTGTGTGGTATGGTGTGTGGGTGTGTTGAAGTATGCTGTGGTGCTTGTTGCATGGTGTGGTGTGATGTGATGTGATCTGGACTGATGATAGAGAACAGGGTAATATGGCGGCGATTTGTCTGTGGCCACCCCTCCTGGAAATTAAGCGTCTGGCTATAGAAAGACAGACATATTGATGGACAGATATACAGATATAGATACACAGACAGAGATGGATAGATAGATAGAGAGAGGCTGCTTATGAAATCCACACCGATACTGAGAAAAGCCAAACAATAGCCTAGCATACGGCATAGCTGGGTGTACAAAGGAAAATATATCGTTAAAGAAGAGGCGCTAGTATTGAAAAGGTGCTGGTTATATTTAGATGCTAGTAAGGAAAAGGTGCTAGTATGAGAGAGGTACTAGTAAACACGACGTTCTATTAAAAAAAAATAGGTGTTAGAATGACAGAGACATTTATTGGGAAAAGTATTGGTAATGAACAGGTGCTGGTTATAATCAGGTGCTGGTGAGGAAAAGGTGTTAATATGAGGGAGGTACTAGTCAGATGTGCTAGTAACGAAGAAGTGCTAGCAAGGATGAAGTGCTTATAACCTTCCTATACAACCTATAACATGACCAGTAATCTTTCCCTCCATCATGACCGTACCAGCGAGGTGAGGGACGTTCACTGCCAACGTCTCCGAGCTGAAACCGTTTGGGATTCCGATATTTCAAGCATTAACGGCCGACCTGGATAATTTGGGGTCATTCTTGAATTATATCATCCAGTTCTGGTCTTATTACAACCCATTCGTCTCACCCAGAATAATAAAATGCAGGACAAACAACTGTTCATGCTGTTTTATGGACACTTATTTCTGCAGCTGATTGTACATTATGGCTTTGAATTATTTGCTACTTTGATCGGCCTCTAGAGTCGAACATGACAGGAAATTCTTTAAATGGATTGAGATCGTCTTGAGTCAGCAGTACCAGCCGTTCTCCCCTTAACTGGCAACACTGGCTAGCGACATCAAGAATATACACTTCAGACTCATCATACTGAAGGGATTAATTTCATACCTGCTAATCCCGGGCTGCCAGTCATAAATTGTCCATGGGGAACTTATAATCACAACGAGGACTGACAGACGTTATACTTAGGACATAAAGTTCAAGGAAAGTGTATCTACAGCCTGTGTGACCTGGTATGGTGTGTTGTGATGGTTTGTAATAAGTGATGTGATGTGATATGGTGTAAACTAGTGTGGTGTGGTGCAGTGTGGTGTGGTGTGGTGTGGTTTGGTTGTATTTGTCTGCCGTGTTTTGGTCTTCGCGTTCCCCCACCTGCCCACCCATCCACACCATCTGTTTTGTCGCCACCAACACCCTGGCTCCTCCTCCAGTCGCATACCCAACAGTTTTCTTTTTACCTACCGAAGAAAATACAGAAAATACATGGAATAAAGAGTACACACACACGCACACACACACACACACACACACACACACACACACACACACACACACACACACACACAGAATGTGATATCAATATAAAACCATATAAAGCATGAAAAAGGATACTCTCTCTCTCTCTCTCTTCCAGGTAAGACTGAGAAATAAGGAAGGGGCAACACAATGGTGGCAGACGATTGGAGGGAAACTTTTGCTCTTGGCTGTATGTGGACGGAATTCTGAGGGGCGTCACTGGTGAAAGTTTTAAAGGTTGCAAAATGCCCTTCTATTGCTCAAGGTTACGGATTGACCAGAATTCAATTTCGTAAGAGAGCGCTTTGGAAATTTGTACTTCTGTCAAAGGCTCTGACTAATACAACTAAAAATGCAGGAATAACGGTAATGGGTAATAACTAATTTAAGGGATACATAAATAAATTAATAAATCAATCAGCCACTCCTACTTCAAACCGGCAAAATAGAAAGTGGATAGGTAAGCTAAGGGTGGATATTTTTGTTAGTCGGTAGCTATAAAACAGTGGAATAAAAAAAACAGGTGTGAGATGAAGACAGGATTCCAAAGGCTAATATGATGTGTGTGTGTGTGTGTGTGTGTGTGTGTGTGTGTGTGTGTGTGTGTGTGTGTGTGTGTGTGTGTGTGTGTGTGTGTGTGTGTGTGTGTGTGTGTGTGTGTGTCCTATTTTACTGGGAGTTCTGGTTCATAGTTGTCCCCGTTTTTCTCTGATCCTGAGGCCTATGATCATCTTAAAGCTTAGGTGGGAAGTTGTGTGCTCAAATAGAGTATGATGAAGAACCAGCCCTGCCGAACCGTGGTGCAGTCTCTCTCTCTCTCTCTCTCTCTCTCTCTCTCTCTCTCTCTCTCTCTCTCTCTCTCTCTCTCTCTCTCACACTAAAGACTGAAAAAACTACTGCCCCGAAAAACTGAGACCAATGGAAAATTCTCTCATACACACACACACACACACACACACACACACACACACATATATATATATATATATATATATATATATATATATATATATATATATATATATCACTAAGTGTAGTACGCAGTTATAACAAATGCTTACAACATGGAAACAAGCCTCCTCCTGCTGCAGTCTCACACAAGGAAATCAGCTTAGTTTCCCGCACCGTCAAGAGGCTGGCGGAAGCTGCATGCATTACACACACTTTATTATCTTTTATTTTACCAGTTCTTACAAAAGGCGTGTGAGATTAAACCTAAGACATTTTATTTCAAGAAGAAAGGTAAAAATCATGTTTTTTTTTTTTTTTAATCTGTCTTTCTGGCTGCCACAAGACATCCACCTTAGCATGGATCTCTCTCAGAAACGTGGGATTTACCTCCTCAATTATAATGTATTCTTTTTTAAGTCTGCTATTTCTGGCATTTATTATAAACTTGCAACTTCCTGACAACTATATTACGTTTCAGAGGGAAAGTGTTTGAAATGAAAGATTTCAGTTCAGCCTTCATTAACCCATTAACTTCGAGAGGGGGATTCAAAAATACATGGAATCGTCTGTTACCTTGTCCCTCCCCCCCAAAAAAAAATACATAAATAAATAAACAAATGAAGTCAAGACGACGTCCCCAAGTTGAAAGGGCTGACAACAGACTACGAAAAAATATTATCACTTTCTCTTTAACTCTATGGCCATCAGGACTTACCAAGAAAATATACGATCACTTTCGCCTGAACTCTATAACCATCAGGACTTAGCGAGCCCATACAGGGATTAATGAAGGGGCAGGGCTTACAGGAACTTCACTATTCTCCCTTCCTCCTCCTGGTGGAACTTAAGAGGATTCCACAGAACCTAATCAAACTTGGTAGCCCCACCCTCATTACATGTTGGAAAAAATGGCCCATCTACGGCTATCACTCTCCTCAGGGACCCCACCCCCACCCATCCCCACAGCCACTCTCTCTCTCTCTCTCTCTCTCTCTCTCTCTCTCTCTCTCTCTCTCTCTCTCTCCAGTACCTCACATCAAGAACCTAATTTTTATCACAAAGTTCGCAGTAAAAATCATTTCCCTTCCCCACCCCAACGCAACCGGTCCCTTGGGCTACCAGCAAACTCTAAACTGCACTAGAATTGGTTCATGAGTTGGGGAATTAGAGTGCGTAGAAGAAGCCGCTCCCCCCACCCTCTCTCTCTCTCTCTCTCTCTCTCTCACGCACCCAGAGAGACTGATGTGAAAACTATGCAAATTTCTGGCACTCAATTTTTCAGTCGAACAAATTTTACAAAGTGTTCCCCCAAACTGTTTTACCCTCGGCATTACTTGTGTTAGTGTGTGTGTGTGTGTGTGTGTGTGTGTGTGTGTGTGTGTGTGTGTGTGTGTGTGTGTGTGTGTGTGTGTGTGTGTGTGTGTGTGTGTGTGTGTGTGTGTGTGTGTGCCACCTGATACTGTTACCTAAGATTTTCAGTTATCATTTTATGCAAGACAGGAAATAGAACGATACCTTAGACATCACAACTATTTTTTTTTTTCGTAATGCCAGACAATTTTACGTAGCTTATGGAGACGTCACGCATTAGAATTTTTAGCAAACAGTCTGCAACAACTCCTTTAGCTCCATAACGCTTGATGATATATTATTCTTGCTACCGTCCAACGATTTCTTATAAGCGAGGAGGCTACTTGTAATGAAGGGATTAAGGAGTATCATTAACGCCTAACACAAAAACAAAACTCTCTCTCTCTCTCTCTCTCTCCACATCGACACAAGCGACCAGTCACCCGTCCAATTTTTACATCCCTGGAGTTCACTTGGGCGCGTGAACCTTTCAAGATCACAAATAATGAGGCTTTCAACGTTGGTCTCTCTCTCTCTCTCTCCACCTTCGCTTCGACGCAACCAGCCACACGTCCTATTACTTAACGCCTCACGCCAACACACAATTCTCTCTCTCTCCTCTCTCTCTCTCCACCGCGTCAACCTTTCATGATCACAAATAACGAGGTTCCCAAGGTCGAGGTTGCCAGGAAAACACAATCTGCCCGTCGACCTTATTGGAGCGAAACCCAGATCAAAAGAGAAGGCAACAGCTCAGCGGGCAACTTAAGGCCCCTCAATCTAGTTGTTGTTACCGCCAGCGTTGCGTTTGATCCCCTGATGAATTTACTGTGTTCCTTTGAGCCCTTCTGTGTGTGTGTGTGTGTGTGTGTGTGTGTGTGTGTGTGTGTGTGTGTGTGTGTGTGTGTGTGTGTGTGTGTGTGTGTGTGTGTGTGTGTGTGTGTGTGTGTGTGTGTGTGTGTGTGTGTGTGTGTGTTTAACCTCAATAGCAATATCGCGTACACATTAGTTATAACATTTACACACAGAATAATGGTTCAGCACTTATAACTTATCGATTTCCTCATTCTTTTCCTAGGACGTACCTCAGTCCTTCATATTAAAACTCAATATGCAAACCGGCTTCAAATCTTGGGAAGCATATTCTTTAACATTAATTGCAAACGATATTCTTTACTAGCCGGGATTATTTAATATCAGCCTCTACCTGAAACGCAATATCAATAGATCCATCCGTTACCGATCCGTTCTGAGGTAAAAATCTACCAACTTCAATGGAATAAGGTATTTTGTATTTTGCTCTTGGAGGGTCTAAACAATTTTCGTTTTTTCTGTTTTGGGAAGACTTCAAACTGGGGATGTTAGATGTGGACTTCATTTACCACTTCAATATGAGGTAAATTAAACTATAATAGAATTGTCTGGAGGTAGAAAGAATAATTCGAAAAATTACGTCACTGGACTGAAGGGGTTAATAAACAGTGGGTATCCTGAGAACGCCAATTGCAGCACCAGTGGCAGGCTTTTAGTGTGTTTATTTATTTTACATGATGGTATATAACTCATTTGCTTGAACCCACGATATTATACATACTGCCTTTGGTCGTTGTTCTATCCTTTTCCTGTATCGTAGCCGGTAGTTCACACTTAGTAATTTTGTTTTAGGTTAGCATAGTTACTAAGAGGTACAGAAATTTTCCTTGTCATCACCATCATTATTATTAACATCGTCGTTGTCATCGTCATCATCATCATCATCATCATCAACATCGTCATAATTGTATTTCCTTGGACAAAGGAGGGTAGATCTATTGCAGGGTCTCTTTGATCTCTTTCAGGACCTACATCAGAGGCTAAGGCGTTCTAGGTACGGTAGTTCCCAGACGCGTGGCCTCTGTGCCGTGCCGTATAGAGGGATCCGACGGGTTACATCACAAGCGGTGGGAGGTGAAGTGGTCATGCGTCACATACGGCACATAAAAGCAATGCCATTTCCGCTACATGTCTTCCAACCCTCTGGTCGCCTTTTACCATGCGCAAGGAATACGTGGTTACTGCACCTCTCTATTCATAAGAGTGAGGAAAAAAAAAGCATTATCATGATTTTTGTGAATATTAGGAGAATATTAACATAAGTAAAGGGGATGACTGGAGGAAAACGAGACTTGGACAGTAGTAGACCTTCACCTGGTCCAGGTTTTGGGCAAGATGTGATCCTCTGAAGGCCACCCACTCTACCGGGGTGGAGGAGGACTAGGTTCCGAGCCACGTCGGTATGCCCGGCCATAGATATTTTAAATTACGGGCACGAATTTCGTCGGTGGCAGAAGTCCAAGATGTAAAGACTTTAGATTTTGGCAGACGTCCACGTCCCGGGGGCCGTCCCCATCGGAAGAGGGTGCTGACCACAGGGGTCCCGGGAAACGCCAGTATGCCCGGCCAAAAATTTTTTTCTTCCCTACGAAAAAGAAAATTTCGCTCAATTGTAGACCACCAGGACCAGGTTTTAGGCAGGGTGGGGTTCCCTAGCCCCTCACAGGGGGGAGCCCCTGGGGTGTGAAACGCTGATATATACGACCACTATTATTTTTTTCTTCTTATTTTTTTTTTTTTTTACCTATGGAAACAAAAATTTGCACAGCAGTAGACTTACATCGGGACCAGACTTTAGCCCGAATGGGACCTCCAGGGGTCGCCTCGCACAGAAAAATATACTTCTTTCTTCTCAAAATGCTGCAGGAATGGTACAGCTACCAAAGGTAACTATTATGAGTAGGTCCTTCAAGGTGGAATTAAGTGCTTTTACTATAATATACAAAGATTCTATTACTTAAACACAATGGTACTTTACAAATGTAGTTTGGGGCTAATGTCACTGCACTGTCTCAATTACATCCTCCTCCTCCTCCTCACCCAGACAAAAGTTACAAGAAATTGGTGCCCGCTGGAGTGACGGGGAGTGACAGAGACCGGGATTTCAATTTTCGTTTCCTTTTACTCTCCACTTTTCAATGCCACGGCTAGTGAATTATTTTAACGTGTGTGTGTGTGTGTGTGTGTGTGTGTGTGTGTGTGTGTGTGTGTGTGTGTGTGTGTGATGGTGCTGCACATAATTAAAGTGATCCACTATTATATAACAACCAAGAAGACTGCGAAAATATAATAGCTATTGCATATTAAAGCTTAAAATCGACTACTCCTACATCTTTCATAACCAAAGGAAATATCAGCAACACGCATCAAACAATCCCTTCCTACCCCAAGCCAAAACGAAAAAGAAAGAAAAAGAGAAAAATTGAGGAGAGCGTTAAATATACATTCAGATTCCACAAAACCGTTCTCTCTCTCTCTCTCTCTCTCTCTCTCTCTCTCTCACACACACACACACACACACACACACACACAAACCCTCCCTCTCCCTCAGCTCCCCATCTCTCTCCCTCTAACCCTCCCGCAAGTCTACCAAACTCCCTCCCCCTTTCTCCCCCTCTCTCTCATCCCAGATCAAGATGGCGGGCACGTAATTCTGTGGTACTCGACATTCAAAACTCACTCTCTAGACGTAACGGGAGTAATTTGATGTGGTGGTGGTGGTGGCGTGTTGGCGGCGAGAGGACTTCTGCTTGATTAATGGCCATGTTGTTGTCGTCTTCCTGGGGGAGAAATCAGGTATAAATTACTGATATTAATTACCGGGGAGAGGGGGGTGTGGAGGGTAAGGAGTGGTGGAGGAGGGGTCGGGGAGGAAAGGAGTGGAGGGCGAGGAAAAGTTAAAAAAAAAAAAAAAAAATGGGCATGAAAGATGGAGACAGAGAAAGATAGGGATGGAGAATAATGGTGATGATGATGATGATGATGATGATATGATAATGATGATGATATGATGATGATGATGATGACGATGATGCTGAGGGGGAGAATTTACACCCGTGGAGAAAGAGTGATGAGGCAGAGAAAACACTGGATCAAACGAAAGAAAAAAAACAAACATCTGAGCTCGTGAAAATAGGAGAAAAAAAGAAAGGGAAAATAAATACTGTGCTTAAACCGACCACATATTGTCATGTTCGATCCACCAATCTTTCCACCTGATTTGGTTAAAATCGTTGTCAGACTGTTTTGGCACGGCCGGAACTGTTTTCACGGCCGTCGTGAGAATAGTTCCGGCCATGGAATAGCGAGCAACTTTTGTTCGAATATAACCAGATCTGGTAGAAGTGTTCAAGGGCAGCCAATGACGAAGAGTTGCGTGTTTCAAAACAATATCTTAAGACAGTCCTTAGGTTACTGGACTTAATGTTTACTGATATATGGTAACTGTCCTATCACAAAACATCCCTTCTACAGTACCACCACAATTGTCCTCAATGCAACAAGCCTGGCATGTATTCTGGCTGGTGAATATTAGCACCGAAGATGTGACATGCGAAGTTATTCTATACGACGAGTACGAGGTATGCTGGGCCTCTAGTGAACGCACGAAGTCGGATTAAAAACGTAGAGAAAAATATAATATGCAGGTTTGGGAAGAAAAAAAACCGCTAAAAATATAAGACACACTAAAATAAAGGAAGACGAAACACTAATAAAGCAGAGGAGGAGCAATCACGGACGAAGACAAAGGCAATATATCAGGAGGTGAGGCGAGGGAGGGAGAAGAGAGTGGAGGAACAAAGAGGAGGAAGAAGAAAAGGAAGACGCGTGATAAATGAGAAAGAGGGGAAACAGAACACGATGAAAGGACAAGAAAAAATGATGACGAAATAACAATGGCATTACGAAACAATGATTGGTAATGGGTTAGAGAAGTGCTTAAAAGAGGATCAGGAGAATAAGTTAAGATGAAGATATGGCAGAATAGTATTAAGTAATAATAATTGGTAAAAGAAGAGAAATGCCATAAAAACAGGAATTTCAAGCCACAGGGAAGAGGAGGGACATTAAGCGCGCGCACACACACACACACACACACACACACACACACACACACACACACACACACACACACACACACACACACACACAATTCCATAATACCCCTTTCGTCACACTAGAATATGGCACTAGTCACGAATAAGTGCTAAGGAAAGGAGGAACAATACTGTCTTATTCTAGCAGTAAACTAAAGAACGAAAACCACAGCCAAGTTACAGTGAACGAACTACAGTATTATACATTTAAAAAAACACTCTAAATAAACTAATTGAAAGGGGAAAAAATCGAGTGAAAAGGAAATGGAAATCTTAAAGTGACGAACAAAGATGTAATGTATTAAAACAGGAGGAGGAAAAAGTTGTAGGCAAATACATACAGCAACAGTAACCTTACGAAGATGTGATCAACAAAGAAGAGTAAAGGATGAAACAAAAGCAAGTTATAAGAGGAGTAAGGAAGGTACAAGCAAAATGAGAGAGAGACAGAAAAAAAAGGGGGATAGGAAGGAAAGGCAAACTCATATGAATGCTAGAAAACATAGAGGATGAAAAGTACGTTTAAAAAGCAATAACAGTGACAGGGTGATAAGGAAATTAGGAACTCAAGAAAATGTTACAGGGCAGGGGAAGAAGAAAAGGATATGGGAAGGGGCAGAAAACGGGGTAAGAAGAAAAGGAAACTTAAAGAAAATAAGCAAGACAAAAGAAGAAGTTAGGGATGGGATTAGCACAATTAGGAAAGAAGGAAAAGTGGGAAGTAAAAAAAGACCTAAAAATGTATATAATCCATTACATTCAGCAATTAGAAGAAGAAGAGGCTAAACAAAAGGAGGAGAAAACGAAGCAAGAAGGAAAAGGGGAAACTCAACAAAAGAGGGGTAACAAAGATGAAATGCATTGGGAGACTACACAGACCCAAGTAATTTAAACCCACGAAATGAAAGAAGCCTTGAGAAGCAGGAGGGGAGGCAGGGAAGAGAAGAGGCACTGACGCGAGACGACGGCAAGGGAAGGGGAGGAGAAAGGGGAGAAGGAAGAGAAAGGAAGGATGAGAAGGTATTGGGGTGGGGATGTGAAAGAAAGAAGACGAGGGAAGAAGAGGAAGAATACAGACAAATATGATTAAAAAATGGAGAGATACCATAGAATGCAAGGTATAATATTTACGGTATATGCTGACAACGGAGGATACATGAATGAGAATCTATAAGGATGCTAAGGAAGGGTATATGAACGAAGCAGGAGGGGTGAATAATGGAAGAACAGAAAAATCCAATCAGAAAATAAGACATACAACAGAAGGGAAGCTACATTAAGAATGGTATATATAGTGACAAACAAGAATGAAAGAATACAAGAATGAGACAAGGATAATAAGGTACTGATGAGGGAATTTGAAAGGTGACTGACGGGAAAAAAAAGGGAATAGAAAGGAGTAATATTACTGGAATGAGAGATACGATGTAGGGCAAGTTTTAATATGCAGAAACAGAATGCGAGGCTACAAGAGTGAAAATTTATATGGCAGACACGAAAAGCAAGAGGAATGACGATGGATAAGAGGAAAGACAACTGACAGGATTTTGATTTGTCCGCTCCATATAATTCAGTCACTTGGGTAGAGACCCCTGCCCGACTAAAGGTAAAATGACTCTTGAATTCACCTTGAACTCTGATACTGTTCTTCCTCTCAATAGGCCTCTCAATATGGCCAAAATAAACAGTGAGGAGATGATTTTATCCCTGATCCACCTACTACCCCAAGCCCCTGTACCCACCATATATAATTTTTTTTTCTTAAATCCGTGTGGCAAGTTTAAAGCACAGGGACGTCTTCGAAATGAAAATAGTTAGGAATGAAGAGTTAATAGTGTTCATTTTGTGTGTGTGAGTGAGACAGAGAGAGAGAGAGAGAGAGAGAGAGAGAGAGAGAGAGAGAGAATGTGCAAATAGAAACCAAGTCAGCGAAGTGATACAACAAGAGGCTAAGAAAAAGAGGAAGACAGAGAAGACGAGCGGAGGGAGGGAGCAAATGTGAGCAAGAGTGAGAGAGCGAGGAGAAGTTTAGACAGGCAAGAAGGGAAGAAGAGAAGGAAAGGGGAGAGGGGAGGGGAGGGATATACGGAAAGAGAGGAGGACGAGGGAGAGATGAAAAGGGAGGGAGGGAGAGGGGAAATAAGGGTGAGATTCAGGGGAAGAGGAAAATGGAAAGTCAAAATGAAGGGGAGGGGACTACAGGAAAGGGTAAGGGGGGAGAAAACGATAGAGGAAGGGGAAGAGGGAATGATGGGAGAGAGAAGGGAGGGAGAGAGAAAAGGGAAGGGGAGTAAGAGGAGAGGGAAATAAAATAAGGGGGAGAAGAAGGTGGGGATAGAAGAGGCGGGAGGGAGGATACGGGATTAGAGGAGGGGGAAGATGGAGGGAAAGGGTGAGTGGGGAGGGAAGGAGGACGGCGGAGGGGAGGAGGGGGAGAGAGAAGAGTCGGGGGGCGAAGGGAGAGAAGAGGGTAGAAGGGGAGAGGAGAGAGGAAAGATGGAGAGGAGAGGAAGGGGGAGGGGGGCAGGGAGAGAAGGGGAAGAGAAATGTGAGAGGAGGGGAACAGAGGAGGGGGAGGGGGAGTAAGAAGGCCAAGTGTCTCCAAGTAAGTCGTCATGAGGGTGAAGTATCACTAGAGCAGATCAAATAGGTCATCCTGTTATCTAAAATGAGCCTGCCATGGAGGAGGAGGAGGAGGAGGAGGAGCAGGAGGAGGAGCAGGAGGAGGAGAGGAGAGGAGAGAGAGAGAGAGAGAGAGAGAGAGAGAGAGAGAGAGAGAGAGAGAGTAAATAAGGAAAGTCATGGGCCAAGCAGGAAAAACTGAATTTACCCGAGGACAACCGAAAAGCAGAGGACTACGGCCGATATATAACACACCAGCACGGAAACAGCAGCAGACAGCAGAGAACAGAAGTGAAAAGCAGACAGAAGGCGATAACAACGATAGACAGAACACGAAACAGCAGCAGAGGACGGCAGACGAGACCACTTAAGGAGAGGCACAGTGCATAGCGTAACAGAAAAAAAATGTAAATCACCAGAGAAGGCGGCAGACGAGGGAAACAGCAGTGGAAAGCTCACGAACTCCACATTATTACACAGCACACGAGAACAGCAGAACACAGCAGACGACATAGGCAACAATGGACAGCAGACGAAGACAACACCAGTGCAGAGCAGATGAGAACAGCAGCTGACAACAGGAGAAAACCACACCAGTACACAGGAGACAAGGACAGCAGTAACCAGCAGACAGCGGCTGTAGCAGCAGCAGTGGACAGCAAAGGAGGACGTAATCACCAAAATACTATCTATCTATCTAAATACCCAGGCTACTTCCAAAATACAAAAGACGCAAGCAGCGGCAGACACAGGGGCAGGAAAGGATGGAAGGAGACAACATCAGTACAAAGCAGACAAGAACAGCAAAAGACAGCAGGAGCAGCAGCAGCAGTGGACAGCAGACGAGAGCAGCGTGGCGTGCGAAGTGTTAGCGCCGCTGCATCGAAAACCAATGTAGCGAGAAATTGGGTTGGAGCGAGACGGAGCGAGGACAAGGTGGGAGGGGGGGAGGGAGCTGGCTTTCTTGAACCCCTGAACCCGACTGACTGACTGATTGCACCCCCTTGCCTGCATCCCACCCCCCCAGCAGACACCTTCCCTCCCTTGCACTAAACCTCCTCGCCGTCTCTGTCTATATCCATCTTTATCAATCAATCAATCTATCTGTTAGTGTGTGTGTGTGTGTGTGTGTGTGTGTGTGTGTGTGTTTTCCTTCCACGTCTGTTACCCACCGTCATACCAATCTAATATTACTACAATTATTTTTTTCAGTTGTAAACCTGCTTTTCTGGCCCTCTTTTTCTTTACCTTACATATCCCAACATTTTATTTATTTAGTTAAGTAACACTATGACCAATAATATACACTAGCAATTTTCCAATCCTATCCACCCCCTTCTCTACTCTCTACCTCTCCTCCGCCCTATGCTTTCTACTCCCTACCTCTTTCCCCCTCTATCATATTTTCTTGTATAATTACTACATGCCCTCAACTCTCTACTAACCTATTATTTCACCCAAACACACATTAATAATTTTATACTCATTTTCTTCTCCCCAGTTCCCTGTCTTCTACTCATAATATGCTGCCCAGTACCCCCCTCTCTCCCTCTCTCTCTGTTCCTGCTTACTTTTTATTGCTTTTCCACCTTTTTCTCGCTTCCTCAACACTTTTAGTAAGAGAAAATCTAATTATTTTTTCTTGCTACCTATGTATGATTATATTCACCTTTAAAAATATCCCTCGAGGAGAGAAAAAAAAAATAGTCTATTTTATTTTAATCATCCTCTAATTTTTCTTATTTATCTGTTTGCCAGTAAGTCTGCTCCTTTCTCTTCTGTCTGCTTTATTATTTACCTGTTTGTCTGCTTTCTCATTTCCCTGTTTACCTGTTTCCTTATCTCCCTGTTTACCTGTTTGCTTCATCATCTCCCTGTTTACCTGTCTGTCTGCTTCCTCATCTCCCTGTTTACCTGTTTGTCTGCTCCCTTGTCTGCCTGCTTGCCTGCCTGCCTGTTTTTCCTCAATGGCAGTGTTTTCCCTGCCCGCCTACATATATCTCCTGATAGCATGCTGCCTCGTCCACTTTGCTGCCTTCCTTCCTTCCTCCCCTGCCATCCTACCTTCCATCCTTTCCTTTTTCCTTCTTTCTTTACTTCTGCCCTCCTTTCTTTCCTCTCTTCCTTCCTTGCTTCCCTTTCTGTCAGTCAGCTTGCTTCCCATCTCAGCGTTCCTAGTTTCCTTCCCTACTTCCCAACTACTCCGCTTTCTTGCCCTCTTTCCCTGCCTGCCTACCTACCTTTCATGCCTACTTTCCTTCCGACCCTGCCTACTTGCCTTTACGTCCTGCCTGCTCTCCTGCCTTCCTGCTCTATTTTCTTGCCTTTCCTTCCTACTTCCATGTCTGCCTTCCTACCGTGCTTTCATGCCTATCTTCCCTCTCTGCTTACCTGCCTTCCTACCTTGCTTTTTACGCTTCTTCTCTGCTTGTTTGACTGTCTTCCTACCTTTTTCCCTGCCTTTTCTCTCTTTTTTTTTTTTCATTTTTTTCCTGTTTGCCTGTCTTCCTACCGTTTACTCTTGCTTATCTTCCTTGCATGCCTACCTTTTCCCTATCAGTCTGCTTGCCTTCCTAATCGCTTTTCTCCCTCCCTACTTGTCTTCCAACCCCTTTTTCCAGCCTACCCTCCATGCCTGCCTGTCCCTTTCCCAGCATGACTACGGCCCGTCTCTTCCACGTCACTGTTTCCCTCGCCATTTACCTGTGTGTGTGTTCCGGCATCTCCCACACCTGACCCCCCTTCTCCCCCATCCACCTCCGGGCATGTTGTAGCTCATGGTAATTATGCAGTGACCAGCGCCAGGACCAGCCATCAGGACCTGCACGTAAACACACTTACTATCCCCCTCCTCCATCTCCTCTCTCCCTCCTCCATCTCCTCTCCCGCTCCTCCATCTCCTCTCCCGCTCCTCCATTTCCTCTCCCCCTCCCATCATCCTCCTCTCCCTCATCCCTCTTGACTTTCCTTCCACTTCTCTTGCATTCTTCTTCCTCTCATCCCTCTATTCTTCAATTCATATCCATTATCTCATCTATCTATCTACCTACATCTTTTCCACACTCCACTCCATCTCAACCCTCTTCCTCCAATTCCTCTTCCTCTCAACCCTCTAGTCCACATCCCTCTCTCCATCTCTCTTCCCCCATCCCTCTCTCTCTTTTATCCCTCTCCCCCACATCTCTCTCCCCGTCATGATTCTTCCCCTCATCCTCTCTTTATCTTACATCACAGACCACCAAGGGATCTATTCCAAGTCCACAAAATATTCAAAGGACACGATAATATGGTAAACGATAAATGCTTCACAATGGAACGGCTGAACTTCAATCCAACACGAGAGATCTCAGAATGTACAAACAGCATAAAAGATTCCATCAAACATGGGAAAAGAGAGACAGCAAACAAAGGAGATATAAAAAGACAGAATAAATGGGAGACAAGAGACACAGCAAAGATACGACAAAATAGAGACAGCATAAACAGGAGAAAGCAGACAGCATAAGCAGGAGAAATTAAAGACAGCATAAACAAAAGATAAGAAACGACAGCATAAACAGGGAAAATAAAAAGAGTAAAACAAGAGAAATAAAAAAGTTAGGATAAGCATGAAAAAAGAACCAAGAATGCATACACAGCAGAAGAAAAGTAAACAGGAAAAAAAGAGAGGAAAAAACTCAATGGTGCCTTGGAAAAGTGAAGGTAAGAGGTAGTTAAGATAAGAGGTAGTGTAAAAAGAGAGTAAGACAGACATACCGAGAGAGAGAGAGAGAGAGAGAGAGAGAGAGAGAGAGAGAGAGAGAGAGAGAGAGAGAGAGGTATCATGGTCACTCCATAATATTCACCTCTTCCTTCTCACAACCATCCTTATCCTTCCTCCTTCCTTCCTTCTTTCTTTGCACTTCCTTCATTTATCCATCTTTCTCTTCATTTATGAACTTTATCCTCCTGACTCTCGCTATCTTCCTTCCTTCTTGCCCCCTTTCCTTCTGTTCCTATATTTCCTTTCTTTACATCATTACTTCTCCCACCCTTCGTCCCCTCCTTCTTTCTATGCCTACTGTTCTTTCCCTTACATTTTCCTTCCTTGCCTCCTTCTCTCCATCCCCTTTTCTACTCACTTTACGTATCTCCACATCATTCTCAGCTATACCCAAACTTTGCAAAAAGAAAAAAGAAGTTCACTGAAATCTGCTCCTTCTCTTCCTCAGAACGCTCCTCCTCCTCTTCCTTCTCCTTACCTTTTCGTCCTTCCTTCTTCCTTTCTTCTATCCCTCCTATCTTCACATCATCCTCTACTTTATTTCCGAACTTTTGTAAAACCGAGTTGCTCCATGAAATCTGCTCCTTTTCTCCTCCTCAAACAATGATTCTCCCCCTCCTCCTTCCTGACCCTTCTTTCTTTCCTCTTTCCGTATTTGTTTCTCCATTTTATCCTTCCTTTACCTGTTTTACACACCATCCATTACTTTATTTCGAAACCTTCGTAAAACCTGGTCTCTCCATGAAATCTGCTCCTTCCCTTTCACACAACCGTTCTTAGCCTCATTCTCATCCTTGTTCCTTTCCTTCTTTCCTTATATCCTTCCTTTCTTCTTTTCCTTGTCTTTCACATCATCCTCTATTATATCTCAAAACTTTCGTAAAACCAGACAGCCCCATGAAACCGGTTCCTTCCCTCTCAAGCAACTATCCTCATCCTCCGCATCTTTCTATCCTCCCTTCCTTGTATATTTCCTTCCTTCAATCCTTGTTTTGACCGTCTTCCACATATCCTTTATTCCTTATCCTGCTCTCCACTAACCTTCCTCCTTCCTTTCCTTCGTTTTCCTTCCTTCCTTCCTTCCCTTTCTTTTTTTTTTTTACCTCCTCTTTCTCCGGCTCCCACCAAGAGAAGCTCATCTTAACTTTTGTCATTCGGTCCCCGGTGAAGATCGTACCACATAAGATTTTCAGAGCCCCTCCCCCCCCCCAAGAAAAAAAGTTACAAGTAAAAAAAAAAAAAAAAAAAAAGTTACGGGTCCAGATCTGTGCCTGACCTCTGCGGTTATCTGGCTACTTTCCATTCAACTCCGCGCCACTGCAAATCCGACCGCTTCCCAATTCCGCCCCGCCTCAAGTACGCTCCAACGCTCTCTTCGCTCAACGTCGCTGCTGCTGGTGCTGTTGCCTCGGCCCGCCTCGCCCCTCGCAAAACCCAATACATTTCCAGTGTTCCCTTTGTAAACACGAACCCAGAGCAACATTTACTTCGTTTCAATACATATTCAAATCAGCCGCATGTAAAAATCCAGTTTCCAGGCAGTTCACCTCTCCTAAGACATCTTTCCCTCCAACGCAAAGCAGTTTTAAGCGAAGTTCTTTATAAATAGTCAAAGTTGTAAATAAATTCCAGCTCCAGAATCATGAAACAACACAAAACAGATTTTTTTTTTTTTTAAATCAGCCGCACATAAAAATCCAGTTCCACTCCTTTCCTCTCTCTTCAAGGCAAACTCTCTATAAATCGTCGAAGTTGTAAATACGATCCAAGTCCAGCCTCAGAAAAAAACAAAACACAGTAAAATTCTGTATAAATCGCCAGAGCTGTACATAAAAATCCTATTCCAGGTTCAGAAAACAACAGAAGAAAAGCTTCAAGTCTGTATAATATCGTACAGTTGCAAATAAAAATCCCAACTCCGGCCCCATAAAAACCCTAAGAACATGACTTTACAAGACTCCAACAGACCGGGCAAGCTTTTCTAATCTCACCTGACTAATTCTCTCCGCGCTGGCAGTAGGGAGTGAGGGTTTATGTGGGTAGTAAAAGACTCGTCCTTCATTCGCCTTCCTTTCGTCGTGGTCGTCCCTCTCTGTGAAAGTCGTCCGTTCCGAGTCGTCTCCCTCTCTGATTTGGCTCCTGCTTTCCTTCTCCTTTTTCGTCTTCTTTCTTTCTTCTGTGGTATCAATCTTATCCTTCCAGCATCTCCTCCTGTCATCTCCCTCCAACATCTTCTAGCATCTTTCTGCATTTCTTCTCTCGGCATCCCACAGCATCTCTCCTCCCAATATCTCTCATTATCTCCTGTTAGTATATTCTCCCTCTATCTCATCTTCCAGCATCTCCTCTCGCCATCTCCTCTCAGTATCCCATCTAATCATCATCTTCCAGTATCTCCTTGCATCTCATCTCCCAGCCTCTCTCAGAATCTCCTCTCAGCATCTCTCAATATTTCCCATTACTTGCTCGAAGTGTTTCCTTCAGACATCTCTTCCCAGCATCTCCTATCCTTTCCTCTCATCGTCTCTCCAACATTTCCCCAGCATCTTATCCCAGCATCTCCTTTCCTGTAACCTCGTGGAGAATCCTGTCCTTCTATTCATCTCCTCTTCTTCCCTTAGCATGCCGTCGTCTCGTGCTTTACTTTGATAATATAATTTTCTGTTGCGTATACTTGAGCAGATAGTATGCAAGGCCAATATCCTTGAACAGCTACCTTCAGTGTGACGCTAAAGCTATGCCATGGCCTGGATTCTGTCTTTAACCCATTCTATACGATGACTTTATTTATATATTTATTTACTAATCTATCTGTATTCGTGCCATGATCTTTAGTTAACGATTCGTGCTACCAACATACATTTTCTTCGTACCTACGTGGGCAGAGGCTGTCTCTATTAATTTCTTCACAATAAAGTGACATGTCGATTGCTGCGTCCATATGATTTTATTCAGGTAGAGGTACCCCTCGTAATGCCTGAGTGAACCAATCATATGGATACAAAAAAATCGTTCACCGGTGTTATTGTACAGTGTGGTAAAAAAAAAAAAAAAACACTTTTGTCTATGAGCCAGGGAGTTTTTCAGCATAAAAATAAAACTGGTTCTTCTGTTTTTATAAGGCAGGACTCTGTTAAGTTTGTGCAATTAATGACGAGTTCGGAATATTATTGCAGCAGAAAAAAAAGAAAAAGCTTCCATCCTACGAAATTACGTGGAGGCAGGCTGTGGGTGGGGTAAAGTTGTGGACGTGGTGTGCGTCGCTGCTCCACCGGGAACCAGCCAGCGTTTGAAAGAGTTAAGAGCTTGTAGCGCCACCACCCGGGGGGCAAATTCAATTTATCTTTTTCGGAAGCCAGTATCATGAGAAATTTAGCGACTATATTGCAGCATTAGAAGGTTATCATCAGTCTGGACATGACGTCTCAAGCACAGGAAATATTCTCCTTAGGTCAGTCACTACTTATACTCGTATAATCTTGAACACACACACACACACACACTGTGATTTACTAAGTCCTTTCTTTTTCCCAAGCTCGCCACTGCCTCTCCTAAACTCTCGTATATTTCATCAACCTTGAACCACTTCAGCAACAACTCCTCTTAAACTGAGTCGTAATTCCCCAATAATCTGAGAGCGGCGCATGAATAATTCTTGTAGATGCTGTTTTCGTTCTTCGATTGTTTTAAGTAGGAGTAAACCAGCTGGGCTAATTACTGGCACATGCATTCATTGGCTTGGCCTGAACTGATCTGTATTTACCCGGAAGAAAATGATGATCTCAAAAGGCCTTAACGGGCTTGAAGTTAAAATATGTCTGAATTTATCTGCCTGGAGTTCAACATGGTTAATATAAACCGAAATTATCAGATGTTAACTTGAATGAGTGTGAAGGAACCTGACGTCTGCCAAGTTGCCTCAGTATAACTGGACTTGCTTTGACTTCGACGGACTCGAACTGCCTTGACGGCCTGAACTGAAGTGACAGTTCGACTGAATGCGACGGGCCTGAATTGACAGCTGTACCTAAGCAGCTCTCTATGGAAGTAAATGACTTTGAACTCCCCGAGCATGCGTGGATATGAAGGCCCTCAATGGACCTAACTGACATGAATGAGCCTTCCTGGACCTCAATGGACTTAATCGAACCTGAACAGCTGATCTCAGAAGAAACGAATATACAGTAGAAACGTGGATGAGCATAACTGGCATGAAGTTGATCTAACATGCTCCTAAATGGCCCTAAACAGTCCCAACTTGGCCAAACTGGTTATGAAAAGCCTGATTAGACCATATGTGGCTGTGGTTTGGCGCTGGAAGTGCCTAATACTGAAGAGATTATAGGAAGTAGTACGGTGGCTTGGGTTTGAGCTGGAGATACTTAATACTGAAGACTTTAAAACAGGTAATTCGGTTGATGCGGCTGGAGGTTGGGGCAAGGGCCGGGCTGGTGCTCCCTTGAGGATCCAGGCTACACCCACAAGGAATTATTGGCCATCACTTTACTCCCTCCGGTTAGTGTGGTGGCTGGGGCGTGTGCGTGTCAGGTGGGTGTGGGAGTCAGGTGGGTGTTGGGCGTCAGGTGGGTGTTGGGCGTCAGGTAGGTGTGGGAGTCAGATGAGTGTGGGAGTCAGATGGGTGTGGGAGTCAGATAGGTGTGGGAGTCAGATAGGTGTGGGAGTCAGGTGGGTGTGGGAGTCAGATGGGTGTGGGAGTCAGGTGGATGTGAGTGTCAGGTGGGTGTGGGAGTCAGATGGGTGTGGGAGTCACGTGTGTATGAGAGCTGTGGGAGCTTGTAAGGTGTGATAGTCAAACTGTTACAGGGTCAGGTGAAAGCTGCTTGTAAAAAAAAAAAAAAAAAAAAAAAAAAAAAAAAGGAACGAACCTAACGTAGTCTGCTAATCATAACCCTTTCAAAAAAAAAAAAGGGGGGGGGGAAGAAAAGAAAAAGAAAGGTATAATCAAGACCCGTTCACTTCCAAAAACTTAGATGCAGTTTACAGGCAGTGACTGAAGACTGAAGAAGACAAATCCTGAGCACACCACTTGCATATTGTGTGTGTGTGTGTGTGTGTGTGTGTGTGTGTGTGTGTGTGTGTGTGTGTGTGTGTGTGCGCTTCCTTGTATATTTCGTGCTTGTGTGTGTGTGTGAGTGCGTGTGAGAAAGCGTGGCTGCAGCTCACACTCTCACCTCTCAACCTGTTCACTTTCCTTGGAGGTGCCGCCCCTCCCACCTTCCCTGCACCGCATGACCCACTTCGGCTGCCCCAGTCACCGCCACACACGCTCCTCTACTTTACGCCACTCCTTACAACCTTACTCTTGCAGCCCGGTTTTTTCTTTCATCCTTTTAGTTCCTCAATTTAGCCACAATCTTTCATTACTCACACTATATTTACCACGCATACCTCAGCCATCTAGAGTAAACGGAGGATAGTTACTGTCAGTATTTTCGCACACTTACTACTACTACTACTACTACTACTACTACTACTCTCTCTCTCTCTCTCTCTAGATAGAAATAGATAGACAGATAGATAGATGGATAGACATAGATACAGATAGATAGACAGATACTGGTACAGATAGACTGATGGATAGGTAGATAGATAATAGATAGATAGACAGGCTGATAGACAGACAGATAGATAGATACACAGATGAAAAAAGACAAAGAACTAAGACAGGCAGAAAAATTATCACTAAGGGACGAGATGCAAGAAGACAAGACACAAATATGCTTAATGGTAATAAGAAAAACGGAAAAAGAAATTAACTATTACTGAAGGCCGGATAAAAGGCAATAAAAAAAGATTAATAACGAGAGAGAGAGAGAGATACAGTACTCCTATACTCTTTCCACTTTAACTTGGCCTAAAATTTTCATCTCTCCATTCTGCCATTCTGACCGATGAGTTGTGGCATTAGCATTACGAGTATATTACAATGCTAATCACGAAGAAGCGCTTTGAAAATGATATACCGCTGTTGTAACGCCTGTTTTCTATCACTTATCTCTGTGAAATAAGCTGCAAAAAGACGAGAATCTGCGCCAAGGTGAAAAGACTGTAGTGATCAGGACCACAGCCTCTAACCATACACGCCCCCAAATAAAGTACTCCAGGTAGGCTTTTGAATACACAACACAAATACAATCAATTATAGAGCGAAACCCTGTAATTACTGGGGTGGATGAAATGAAGAAATTAACTGCAATTGATGGGAGGAGATCAAAGGACGGCGCCACAGCCCTATTACCCAAACATTAAGCTCAACAAGGGAACACATCAACGAGGCTTTGACACACACTCGCCCTCACACACTCCATCCCTTACTGGTAATTACGATATAATAACAAACAGCATGTGCGGAATATCTGTCACTCACTTCCCTTAATGTACCTCAGACACAGAAATGGCGTGCAACTGGGGACGAAAGACAGCTTACTATTTCATCTATTCCAGCTGCCACCTGTCCTCTGCCGGCTAACATTCCTAAGACGAGAGAGGCTTGGTATATCACTCCGTCTATGGGTCATTCTCTTTGATAGGAGGGATCAAGAAGGAAAATGACGGACATGCTCTGTTATGTAAACGCAATAGAACTGTTGACCAACTTCTTCCACTGAATGTTCCATGATACCTTAACATTTTCGCTGCGATTTCTGTACTTGGGCATTTTATTTAGTCTAACACCGTAAGATTTTATTCAAGACGATTTCAGGGTATATAAAGCTGCTAAAATCATCTCCATTAATTCGTTCCCTTCTACTAGCACAGATAAGATTTTTTTTTTTTTCAGGGTTAGACCATACTGTTTTGCAGCGGTTGTTGCAGTAGTTGTAGCCCTAGGTTCATCTGAAACGTGAACCCAGTGGACTGCAGTCTTAAGCTGTCCTCTTCCTCCAGTCCACCATCCTCCTTTAAGGGGGATAAGGATGGAGCAGAGGGACGCTTGCACGACCAGGCAGCTCCACCGCCCAGTCATATCGGTGCCAACACTTGTAGGCGTCAATCTCCAGCACCAAAGGGTCAAACAAGGTCAGCGCTCGGTGTATAATGTCGTGTATAATATCGGTGTATAGTATGTTCTATCGTGGCTCAATGGCTGATAAAATAAAAGAATGTGCCTGATAACTCCCAGACCAGCGATGTGATAATGCAAAAATAACCCAAATATATTTCTTACACGATAAATATAAGGCCAACCTCTCCATCAACACTGCAACCTCTGCAACAGTTCAGCTCAAAGACAGGAAGTCATAGTTTGAGAGAGTGAGAGTGTGAGAGTAAGTGTGTGAGGAGTGAGAGCGTGTGCGAGAATGCGGAAATGTGAGAGTGAATAAATGTTGCATGTAGAGTGACTGTGATGGAAAGGGTGAACAAATGTCAGAGTGTGGTTGAGAGAATGAATGTGAGTGTAGGGGAGAAGACAATGAGTGGGTAATAATGTGAGCGGGTGAAGAGAGAGGGGGTGAGAGTAAACGAATGCAAGGATGAGAGAAAGTGAATGAAGGAGAATAAGTGCGGTGAGTGAGTGAATGGGTGAATTGGTGAGTGTGAGTGGGTGAGAGAGATACATTTCCAAAAACCTCAGCATAATTAACAAAACAACCTCCTTAATTGACAGGACATGATAGATAACACGATAATTAAGCAAAGCAAAGAAACCTCACGAATTCTACTTGCCCGTTCGTCCAGCTAAAAAACACACACACACACACACACAAAAACAGCATCTTGCTTCCAGAAATCAAGTCAAAATAACAGGCCCATTGTGGATAAGACTTCGCTAAGGTGACGTAGTAATTATTATATCATTTTCTATCTTAAGACGATTTTATTAAGCATGGGAGAGATTTTTGTTTTAACTAGAAGGGTTGGATTTTGACTTCGGTACCTTATTCACATGTCGCCCTAAAGCAGAATCAATCTCTTCAAACCTAGGATATTATTATTCATTTTCATCAAGCTACACCTGGATGGTTTTATTCAACGTTTTTATTCACTGTAATGGCGAAAGCACTGAATAATAATAATAATAATAATAATAATAATAATAATGATGATGATTGCCTTTTCTTCTCTGTCCCTCCCACTCTCCTTTCCCCACTCCCCTTTAACCCTTCCTCTCTCTTTCCTTCTCCTCTTCCTCTTCCCTTTCCTTTCTTTCTCTCTCTCTCTCTCTCTCTGTACCCTTGCCTCCCAATGAAAAATGGAACATGAGTCATAAACTGTAGCTTACATGACCCTTCTCTTTTTTCCTTGCCCTTTTTCATTTCCTTTTCCCTATCTTTTCTAATTTCTTCTCTTTTCCTTCTTTCTCTCATCCATTCCCTTCCCTTTCCTTCCTTCCATACTATTTTTTCATTCCACTTTTCCATCCTTTCTCACTGCTCCTTTTCCCTCTCTCCTTTTTCCCCTTTCCTTTCTCCACGCTCTCCCTCTTTTCTTTTCCTTCCTTCCTTTTTCTTATTACTAACACCTCTTCTTTCATCTCTTCCTCCCCGTCCTTTCCTTAACATTTTTCTTCTTTCCTGCCTCATTTTTTTTCCCTTCCCTTTTTTCCTTTAATCCTACATTTTTTCTTCACTGACTTATTTTTTCCTCATCTCCTTGTCTTATTCATCTTCTCTTCCTGTTAACTCCTCGTGTGTGTGTGTGTGTGTGTGTGTGTGTGTGTGTGTGCGCTCTCTCTCTTTCTCTCTCTCTCAACTCACGTACCTTTTTCTTCCTCTCTTCTTTTCCTCTTTCCTCTTTACGTCTTCTTCTTTTCCCTCCCATCTATAAAATATTACATTATTACCTCTCTCTCTTTCATTTCCTCTCCTCCTCTGCATCCAGTTTCCTCCTCCCTCTTTCACCCTCCTTTCCTTCCTCCACCATTCCTCCATCTCTTTCCCTCCCCCTTCCCACTTCTTCCCCTCTTTCAGCCTTCTTCCTCTCCTTCAGCACCGTCTAAGGCCACCAGTCAATACTTTTTCGTGCCCAACTGAAGCGTTCCTCCTGCTCCTCTCTCTTCCCGGCAAGAACTTTCGATAGCTGGGAGTTGTGATGTTCCGGAATTAGCCGAAGTTTTGCGTTGGGGGAGCTGGTGGCACGCACGCACGCACGCACACGCACACACGCAAGGAAACTTCGCGTGCACAAGGATAAATGGACCCACGTGCTTTCTCGGTTTCTCTCTCTGTCTTTGTCTGTCTACCTATCTGTCTGTCTGTCTGCCTCAAAACACACACACACACACACACACACACACACACACACACACACACACACACACACACACACAAAGCGGGCGCCCCCTCCCTTCCCCTCCCCTCTCTCTCCTTCTCTCTCTCAGACCCCCTCTCTCTCCTTCTCTCTCTCAGACCAACATTAAAATAACACGAGATAATGAGACAGTACCAGCCATTAACATCACATTTTTCTCATTAATTTTTTAAGTACCATAATGATGCTCTTCTCCGCCCTAGGAACCTCTCTCTCTCTCTCTCTCTCTCTCTCTCTGTATTGTCTGAGCTTCTTGTCACTCTCTTACATAATCTTCGGGATGGTGTTTTTTTTTGTTGTAAGCTTTCTGTACTCCCTTTCTTAGTGTTCTGAGTTCCCTTTGTCTGGGTGTGTTGTGCAAGATCCATGTGTTGTGTAATCGTTTTATTGTTATCATTTTCTTTTCACTCTGTTTTTATATGCCTTCTGGTGTTCTCCTCTTTGTACTCTGTTTGCCTTTTGCGTGTGTGTTATGTAAGCTTCTGTTACTGTCTGTTACGTAAGTTTACTGTTACAGTTTGTTATGTAACTTCCTATTACTTATATACAGTATAAGCTTTCCGTTACTGTATGCTGCTCTGTTACTTAATATTTATGTTACTCTGTGTGTTGTATATGTTTTCTGTTGCTATCGGTGTTTTTATTTATTTATTTATTTTTTTTCTGTTCCTAAGTTTATATGGTCTTCCTGCTGCTGTGTGACTGATAAACTCTCTCTTCCTCTGTTTACAAATGTTTTTTGTTGACAAGCTGTATTAAATTGCCATGTATGTCTTTTGTGTTTGCTTTGTATCCTGTGTTTTTTATCGTTTCTTTTACTACCCTATGTTTACTGTGTTTTTAAGTGCATTTTTGTATGTTCTTCTTAGTTTTCCGCATTTCCATGTGTTGCCTTACGGTTTTTCTGTTGTGCGTGTGTCTCAGGTGTTGTGGTCTGCGTGCTTCCTGGTGTACCATGTTAGCCTAAGTTGTACCACCATGAGGCTCTCTGTAGGTCCGTCTTGTACCCTCTCGCGAGTCTCACTTATGCACCGTCCTCCGACACACCTGAATTTTTCACCTGAGGGAGCAGGTGGAGGGAAGGATCGAGGGAAGAAAGAGGGAATGGGAGGGGAGGGGAGAGACAGGAGAGGGGGAAAACGAGGGAAGAGATTGTGGGAAGGGGAGACGAGGGAGGAGGAAGAGGGAAGAGGAGAGGAAGGAGGAGGCAGAGGGGAAGGGAGAGGAGGGAGGAGGCAGAGGGAAGGAGAAAGGATGGAAGGGAGAAAGATGGAAAGGGAGGGGAGGGTAGGAGAGACAGAGGGAAGGGGATGGGATGGAAGAAAGAGGACTGGCTGAAGGAGGGGGTAGAAGAAGCAAGAGGGCCGGGATGAAGGGGGGAGTGGAAGAAACCGCTAGAGGCAGGAAAGGAGGTAGAGAGGACAGGATGGAAGGAGGAAGGGGATGGAAGGCAGGTGGGAAGCATGGGGGAGGCGGAGTAGGAGGCCCAGTTTATGTGGAACGTCATGAGGCGGGTTTATGGCGCCCCTTGCTCCTCTCCTGCTCTCTCTCCACCGGTTTTACGATACACTTTATTCCAGAGAACAAAACAAACCACATTAAGCTCTGATGTAACATTTAAGGGAGAAAATACTGCTCGAGGGAGGCCACTGCATTCCCACACCCGTAATCACATTTTAAGCAAGATCTCGTTCTACTGTCGGTAAGATTAGTGTGTATATCTATCTAATTTAAGAAACCATGTCTTCTTAGCGGCGGCCCGGGAAAAACCCCATCCATGCATTTTGTGTTTCACTCGAGCAACGATCCTCCTTCCACGAAACACAACCCTCTCGTATGTACAGTATTTCAGTTTTCTCCTTTTTCTGATTTCCTACCCATTTTGTTTCGTAACCATCTCTCTCATGTACCCTTCGTTAATCTGCAAATTTTCCTTCACTTTCGTAGCCAAGCAGTCTCACAGCACTATTCCCGGTGTTAGTAAGCTATGGCCTACATTCAGAACTACGGTATGCTGGGGTTCTTTCTTGAAACCGGATACCTGAAACTTTATAATATTCTGCATATGAGCTTCCTTTCTGTAGGCAAAAATATTGCTCTTTCTAAGGGACCGCCGTGGCAAAATGCTTATGTTCCAGTAACTCTAGAATCTGAATATATGCAGTTTGCTTACCTCTGGGCAAAGTCTTACCGACTGACTTCTGAACTATGATACTCAACGGTTCTTGGAAGTCTGATGATGCCGGACGCTTTTACTACCCAGACTATACAGAGTCGTGGCGCAGAGACTGCCTCACAACTTCATCGGAGCATAACGGAGAGAGCGTGAGTGCTGGACACTGTTACGACTTGCGGTGAAGATGGCATGTGTCGTTCATAACATTACCTTGTCTGTTTGTATGGGGTACGGACAGGTGGTGTTCCCATCGCTAACTAAGCGTTTCAGCTTGTCTGATTTCTCAAGCTGTGTTTGGTGTTTCAATGGACAGAAGTTTAGCTCTACGCAGGGAATTGTTTCCTTGACTTGAAGTAGCATTAAAAACACTGCGGATAATAATGTTCATCATATATCAGATCATCGTGAACATCATGGCAAACATTCCTGTTGCGAGTGGAACAGACCTACAAAATACGCTGATGTGATTATCACTTGTTGCCCCAGTTTACCGTCGTAGTTCTATGAAGAGAATCAATACATTACCCGTACAACAAACAGTGTATAAAAGTCGCGTGAAAGATTAGTTACTGGTTGTATTTTAAAACATTCACGATTTTTCTACCTATGGATTATAATACTGCGATGCAGAGAGTTTAGGATTAACTGCAACCTGTATTTTGGCACACACGATAGTTCTACCTCGGTGGAAACAGGGACGGATGAGGTCTATTTAAGGCGCATGATGAAAGAGCGGCCACGTATTCCATCCGCCATTGCGACAACCCTAAGCCACCGACACTCACCAATTAAAGTTGGCTTTGACGTTCTCAGCTCGGGGCTTTGTTTGATTCCTGGCCAGAATTACCGGTGCGCCCACACTGCCCATTATCTTTAACAGGAGTGCGGCAGGGAGAGAGGAAGGCAGGGGCAAAGGGGTAAAATTAATTTCACTTTCTATCATCATTGTCGTCAGTTATTAATCAGCGTCATTGTCATCGTCATAGTCATTATCATCGTCATCGTCACTATCATCATCATCATCATCATCATCCTACTCATGTGACTCGTCTTCTCTACCTTCCTTCCATGATGCCTCCTTCAATCCTCTTCACTCACCGCGATTACCTCCCTCCCTTTGGATGATCATCTTCCTTTCTTGTTCAGCTCCCTTTTTCGTACGTTTTAAACCATGGCCCTTAGGTGACTGATAAGGCTAGCACCCGCCGAATATTTCTCTAGACATGACACACAACCGTATAGTTATAAATCCAGGTCCCTATTTCAGTTCTAAGGCGAAACGCGTTCAGCCTAAAGAAACCTTGTGCAAGATTTCATGCATGGTTTGGGAATCGAACCCGGAATCTATCGGCTGCGGGTTGAGTATGTTTTCGATTACACCACCGTCACTCCCCAGCCAGTAACATTCTCTAAATAATTTCATAATAGTGTACCATGGGGATACATAACTGAGATAAAACTTGTGTCATTGTACAGTACTAGTTTAAGCATTCTTTCCTAAGAGCACCGACAAGCTACAAAAACACTCTTGCTGTTGCCAATACACCGTGTTGTATGAGATTCTCCTCAAGAATTTCAATGGGCAAATCGTACCTGAGTTGTGCCATGAAAGATGTGCAGTGACTCCTGTACGTAAGCACACACTGAAAACACACTGGCACCAGCTGTTGAAAGGGCCTAAGAGGATTGCTTGGGTCTAGAGTATAAAAAAAAATCCCACCTAATTTTTCACTTGCTTCGATGGTCATCCTCTCCAGCAAATTTAAATCATCGCCCAAAATCTCTGTAGAACCTTTTCGAACTCCATAATCATAGCTTCCTTCATTATACAAACTTTCTCCGTAGTTGAAGCCGTATTTATCAACTGACCTATGATAAATCTGTGTATATGATTGCCTGTTTATACTTTTAATTTCACTCGCATAGAATCACACAAATCACGATGAAATTGAAGTGACTGCAGTAGCGAAATATTATATGTCGAAGAAAACTGTAATAATGGCTGCGGTTATGGAAACCTGTTGATTTTGCAAAATGGTTACTGTCCATTATAAATAGTTCCCCTGGTCGTCAAACTGGTTCCCCTCAGCCTTGGAATGAAGCGTAAAAAATTCTGACCTGTAGGAATATTGCGACACCGGCCACCACAATAGCTCGGCACGTTGGGAAATAAAGATAATTGGTATCAGAAAGGTCAGAGCAACAGTCAAGGTCATATTACTTTTATAATAACCAATGTTCGTTCATTTTGCCTTCCCGGAGATTTTCGTCTTTTTTGCAGCTTGTTTTCCGTAGGTCAGTGACAGAATTTGGCAATACTATCGCCCTACAGCCTTTTCATTCTTTTCTTTTCTTTTTTTTTTCTTTTTTTGCTAGCACCATACTCTAGTGTTAGATCTCATGTCAAAGCAAAACATTCAAGATAGAGAAAGGTGATTTTATGCCCAGTTAAAGTGAAAGGAGCATAATTATCCAGTTCTATCCGTCCTAATTTTCCCATCTGAACAGCTCTCCCGGAATTTGGGAAACGGATACATTGCTGCTTAGACTCTGTGCCAAGGTGAATTTCTCGTGCCTGAATGAAATCGTCTGGCGTTAGCTGGAATAACACTCGTTCTTTATTTTCAGCCAAAACCTAAATCACGGGGGTATCTAGCCTCAGTGATGACCCAGCCTATTTCTCGGCAGGACAAAATCGCCTGACGTTGTCCTGGAGAAAATATAAAGTTTGTAGTTCAAGGACATAAGTCAGCACACAAGGAAACACAAAACAATATATTTTAACCTGAGTGAGCGACAGACGCATCTTTTTTTATCGGCACACCTGGAGGGATGAGGCCAAGGGCAGTCTAGTAAGTGGCTCATGAGAATATTACGTCCCCCCAAAAAACGTCCCTCTCAACTCACCAGCGCCCTCCTTTTCGCTGCCCCCACTTCACTAACAAGGACTGTCATTTATTCCTTTTTAACAACCTCGCTCACTCTTTCCCTCGTTCCCAATCCTCTTCCCCTCATTATTCGCGAGGTTTCCCAGAGTTACGGGTGTTCCTTTGTCTGCCCTCAGCGTGCTCAATCACACTTTTTCTTCTTCATTGTTAGGCGAGAGAGAGAGAGAGAGAGAGAGAGAGAGAGAGAGAGAGAGGGGGGGGGGAAGGCGGGTAAGAGATAAAAAAAAAAAAGTTCCCCTTTGTTGTCAGTTCGATTGCTACTCGTCACGCCCCCTAGTGGTGGTGGTAGTGGGCTGGAGGAAGGGTGAGGGATTCGAGATTGTTATTAGGATTGGAAAATAGCGTACGAAGATCAGGATTCGTAATAAAATTTATAAATCCCCTAACACTGAAGACTAACTAATATAAATGAAATAACACGAAGGATGCGGCATAGCTGTTACCAATAATTTTAAACGAAAATGGTATATACTCCTTTCTGCTTTTCCTTCTTCAGTCTGCCAGCATTCACTCTTTTCTCCTTTCAGTTCTTCACCACTGCACATCTCCACCACCTCACCCCTGCACCTCTCTTCACCTGTTTTTATTTCTCACTACTGCGTTTTTACTTTCAAACGCAAATCATCCCTTCAATCAGCCTTTCAACCATGAACCTTCTCCACCCTGCCTCTCGTCCACGCTGCCTCCTCTCCACTCTGCCTCTCCTCCATCCTGCTTCTCCTCCACCTGCTGTCTCCATTCCATCCATCCTTTTCCGCCACATCACTCCCAGACTGTTTGCTGGAGACCAGGGCTGACAGCTTCCACTCATTCACTCACTCACCCACTTTGCATCTATTCGCTATTTCATGCCCCAGAAGCCTCCCTTGCCTGTAACTGGGGGGGAAACAAAGAATGGGGGGGTCTTTCTTTTTTTATGACAGCGGAGTTCATAGATGCTATGAATCAGCTGCCTTTATCATTATTATGATTATTGCTATTATTATTATTTCTGGGGGAAGCAGAACGTCACTTGGGTACCTTCAGATAAGTAAAAGCTACTATTTTTATTTTAGGGAAGAAGGAACCAAAGGTTATAAGCAAGCATGACTGTTCCCTTCAAGAAGACCCTTGCCTGATTAAGGATCAACGACTTGCAGTACATGACTTGAATATGTAGACTGGCTGGGCTGTTTTACCATCCACACCAACTCTACATACCAAACACACAATGCATGCAAAGTTCGACAAGTGTATCAAAATGGTGAGTGCAATAGAGGGCTTGTATTAAAACGGTTCGTGAAATGGCGGCAGTGGTGTTGTCCCCAGCGCGAGACGTCATAAAGCCAGGGTGGGTGGGACGCGACTCCGGGACTGTCAACACAAACACTCATTACCCCCGGCCCGCTAATAAAAGTGCCAGCGGCGGAGTGCAGGAGACAGCGAGGCCCCGCCATGAATACCGCCCCCACATCACGCCTCCCACCCCAAAAAATTATCTATACGCGGGAAAACTAGGGGCAAGGGAGGAAAAATTCGGGGGGGCCGGAGCTTCATATCGTAAACAGCGGGAATTTCCTTAAAAAGACAAATTTCCAATCTTGTAAAGTGGCGTGATGGTGGCCGGGCTCCACTGAAGAGCGGGTAGGGGGTGTCTTGCCGCTACACACACACATGCACATACGCAAGCACACACACACACACACACACACACACACACACACACACACACACACACACACACACACAAAGGAATATACAAACAGAACCCCTCGTATACGCCCACATGTATACATATCCACATAAACACACACACAAGCACAAACTTACACGCTAAAAGTTACCAGAGAGTGCAAACAAGGCAGCACAGTAGAAGCGCTCTCTCTCTCTCTCCCTCGCACAGAGAGAGAGAGAGAGAGAGAGAGAGAGAGAACGCTCAGATTCCACAAAAACTCTAATCTACCCGCATAAGTTGTGAAATGTATTAGTCTCTCTATCTCTTCTCTCTCTCACTCTCTGCACAATGTTCTTAGGGCAGTGGAGTCGGCTTCTCCTGTGGGCACTTCCAAGCCTCTTATATCATGAACCCAGCCAACTTCACACTCGCTTTATTAATCTCTCTCTCTCTCTCTCTCTCTCTCTCTCTCTCTCTCTCTCTCTCTCTCTCTCATGTTATTGCAACTGTCTTTAATTTATAACAACACATTTACACACATGCTCATAATCTTCACCGAATAATGGCGAACCTAACCACGAACACGATAAAATACAATTTTTTTTTTTTCCCCCTTTTTACAAGCACCACACACATAAAAACAGAATTCACAGGCAGGACATTATGGCCGTATATCGTAACGCACTGATACACCTGCAAAACACCCACACCCCGCACACCCATCTATACACACCCTCCACCCCGCCCGCCCACACACACTCTTTCAGATAAAAATGTATGTTTGAATGTCAGTCTTTACACATAACGGGTGATACACGTTTGGGCAGGAGTGCATGTATCACGGTTAAACATTACCAACGCCCCGCCAAAAGGGATGAATGTTATGGCCTGGTTTTCTCTCGTTATATAGGCTCCACACGCTGTAACAGTAATGCAGCCGAATTCACGATTCTGGTGTTTTATATTAAATGAGTTTGAACAAAGGATGCAATAATCTTTTGTTAATTTCTGTATATGGACACTTTCGATAGCATTATATAATATTATCCATCTGTCCATCTGTCTATGTACCTACCGACCAACCTGTCTACCTACCTGACTATTTATCTATCTATCTATCCTTCTAAACTTTACCCCTCAGAGTCTCAACCCATGCCTCCCGTACAAGTAGCCATCACATCACACTAAGAACAGCTCATTACAGTAAGACTATTATAATTCTTGTTTCATCACACGCTGATAATTTTGCCTCGGGACCCTTGGCGAGTGGGGAAAGGGGAAGAGATTTTCATATTCCAGTTCGAGTCTGATGAAAATTAGGTGAGATAACACGCAATACCGTGCATGAAATTCTGGAGTTATTACCTTGCATTATGTGAACTGTGTGCCATTGTTTCTGGCGCGGTCCCTGCACCACACCACACCACACCGCATCACATCATGCCACACCACACCACCACACCAAACACCAAACCACACCCTACTACACACCACACCACACCACACCACCGTGGTACTAACGTAACGAATTAGTAAAAATGCTACTTTCCCCATTTCGAAAAATCTCTCCTGAACTGAAAGCGTCTGAAGGCAGGTGTGTATGGGCCTTGGTAAAGCTAAATAACCAGCAGATAATCGCAGTGAGGTGGTTAAATATCAAAGGGTTCATAGGGGTGGAATACTTTTGTAGAAGGCTAAGATGGAGACAAGCCCAACACTTTGTCAGTTAAACATCTGGGAAAAGACAGACAATGGCCAAGTGGTTTATATTAAAACACAAACTTGTTTTCTGATTAGTCACATAACACATCTCAAAAAAGTATGAACTGTCCTAATATTCTGGTTTATCCCTTCAATCCGGGGACATTCTTTCTTTTTTTTTTTAAAACCCTCAGAGGATTCTATTCAACTTCGGAAACACCTAGGTGCTGAAAGGGTAATGCTGGACATAATCTAACTCCTCCTTTCAAAATGTCACTCCTAAGCTGAATAAAACTCCCCAATAGACAGCAATAATAAACAAAAAACGACGTCACAAGACTGGAAGGGGTAACATTCCTTTACACACATATTCCATCATTCAGCACTAACACACTCTCAGCAAAACAAACTCAGTGGCATCCGTATGAGAGGCCGCCGAACCGCATCAGCTTATATACCGACTCTATTCACCCTTGTAAAACGCAGATCTGCCGGATACACCTGCCATTAAGTGTATTTATGCATCGTTACGGGCGGCTGGCGCACACCTGCATGGTTGAGCGGCCCCACTAGACACGTTTAAGCCATGTTTTACGGGTCATGAAGAGCAGCTGATCCGCGGGGCCCAAGGACGCCAGTTTGTATATTGACTTCGCCCCAGTGGCATTTTTCTATCTTGTTCTTGCTATTTTCAGAGGAGGATGTTATTGAAGCTTGGTGTATGTGTGTGGGGAAGTGGTGTGTGTGTGTGTGTGTGTGTGTGTGTGTGTGTGTGTGTGTGTGTGTGTGTGTGTGTGTGTGTGTGTGTGTGTGTGTGTGTGTGTGTGTGTGTGTGTGTGTGTGTGTGTGTGTGTGTGTGTGTGTGTGTGTGTGTGTGTGTGTGTGTGTGTGTGTGTGTGTGTGTGTGTGTGTGTGTGTGTGTGTGTGTGTGTGTGTGTGTGTGTGTGTGTACATAAACTAAATTCACACACACACACACACACACACACACACACACACACACACACACACACCTGCACAACACAGGAAAACGAAGTCAGTCACAAACTCTGATAAACCCATAACACAAATTACCCTTACAGTTACTGAAAAACCAGTATATCCACAAACTTCACCTCACAAAAGGACCAATTTCAGCTCGAGTTATAAAAGTAAAGATGAGTCTGAGGCAAGAAATGTGGGTTGACGCGCCATAAAATCGGAGCGTCTCAACCAACACAAGACAAATGGACGTCCCCCAATGCCACGCAGGCCAAGCTGGACAAATATAATTCGTTTTTGTGCCAGGATGTATTATTATTTTTCATTCTTGCAAGGGAAAAGGGAATTTATTGACCTCAGAGGAGTTGTGAAATCGTCAGACAATTTCCAAAAACCCATTAAGGTAGGGTGACGCCAAGCAAAAAATGAATAAATAAAGATACTCGTGATAAAGCTAACAAAAGAGCAACATTAAGACAACACTAATTACGAGACACCAAAGCCATACAAAAAAAAAAAAAGCTGAATTATGATAAAATAAAAGACAATCAAAGCGAAACAAAAAGGAGAAGGACCAGAATAAAATTAAATGAAAGACACAAAGGCAAAGCAATACAGTGAGAATGAACACAATGAAAAAGACGAATTGGATTTAAAGTAACCAAAATGAAAGAGAGGGAAGCCAAGGGAGAACCGACAGATGAGAGGGTGGGAGACATGAAAATAAAACTCAATGTCAAAGACGACTAAACACAGGCATAATAACAGAAACAGAAAAGGATTAAAATAAACGAGACTCTATGCAAAGGTGAATCCCGAGAAAAAAAAAAATCAAGGGATAAAATAAAAGAAACTTGAGGGAAGGCAAAGTAAAGAGATGGCATTGAAATTGAACTTTAAGCAATAGAAAACGAAAGGGACGGGGTCCAAAGGAAATCGGGCAGACGAGTTCGCGGGAAAGAAAGGTAGGAAAAAGAAAATCTAGAAAAGGAAACGGATTAAAACAAAATAAAGGATACTGAAGTAAAACAGAATAAAGGAAGAAAGTTGAAAACGAATTGGCATTAATGCAACAGAAAACGAATGGGACGGAAGCCAAGGGGAAACGAGCTGGTTGGCGGGCTTGGGAGAGGCAACGGCAAACCTTCAGACTTGCAGATTAAGACGACGCGGAGAAATATTGCGGCTTCGACGTGTGTCTCGGATAATAGTCACTCCTTCCATCCCTCTGGCGGGCGAAGATACATGGAGGAGAAAGGCGGGAGGAAACGGAAAAATGGAGGAAATGGAAGGATTTGTTTTTAGGAAGAGGAAGGATGAAGTGACGAAAATGGAAATGGAAGTATTGTTTGAGGAAGAAGAGAGGCAGAGACAGGAAAAGGGATTTAGGTGAAGGTGACTCATGCCCAATATAAATCTATAAATCATTGCAGATCATTATTATTATTATTATTATTATTATTATTATTATTATTATGAATACTAATATTTTGAGGAGGTATGTCGTTACTCAATCATCATATTCTGGGACTCGCTAGACGATTTAATTCATCTGGAGAAGACAACTGATTAATTACAAAAATAAGGCATCTAGCTATAGACAGATATATGGATAGATAGACAACAGATAAAGACAGACACAGGTAGACAGAAACCTAAAGATAAAACTGATATATAGACAAAATGATAATTATTATTTAAAAAAAATAGTATAAATTCACAGCAGAGATAGTAGTTCACAGTCAATGCTTAACTACATGCCACTGATAAAGCAGGCCATTTGATACCAATCATCGTTGATAGATGGCTGGGCGATTGGAATTAAATGAGTTTCCTGAACCCTAACCATACAATAAAGCTACACCATTTACTGACAAACTCGACATTTCGCAGTGTATTCCATCGCGCGTTTCTAGCTTTACGTCTGCTATACATTATACAAAATATATTTGTTTGTCTATCTATCTATCTAGTTTCCTATTTAACCTCTTGTCTACAATTGTATAATTCGGTACGACCTCATTTCATATTCTTACTACCAACGACGATTTATTCACCTTCAGGGAAATTCTCGTGGTCATGGGATTAGGGGGGAAAAAAATCCTAATAAACCCGTTAGGAACCACCGTTATCAAAAGTTAATCAAGAGGTGTGCGTTGAAGTCTGGACCTATGAGCTGAGCGACTATGAGCCAATAGGCGGAGGACGGCATGTTAACTACTCTTCCAGCAAAATCCCACACTAAACAACCCTAGATATTGGTGACTTAATTTAGTTACTGTGACGACTCTCGTAATAATTATCTCGTTACCGACTGAGTTTGACCTCTTGTAGTGAAGGAAAGGCGAGAATAATTAACTTCCACTGATGGTAAGATCTGTGTCACTCTATTCTGATATTTCTCCTGACTGCCCCCACGCCAAACCTTTTATGGGGTAACTTTGATATTAAATACTTTTTATCTGGGCTTCTGCGTCCTTTCATAAACTTCCCCTCCTCCCCTCGGCTCTCCCTCATCTGGCCGCGTTATGAACCCTGAATCATTTCTCTCTCTCCCTTTCTTGTCTCTTTATCTCCTTGGATCTCACTCCTATATTGCCCGCCTACCTACGACTCGCTGCCTTCCTCCTTAATTGCTATCTTCTATTCCTCGCTATCTTTCCTTTCCTTGCTGTCTTCCCCTCCTTGCAATCTTCCGTGCCTCCTTAATGTTTTCCATTCCTTTCTATCATTTAGGTATCTTATATACCCTCCTTCCAATCTTTCATTCTTTTTTTTTTTATCAAACCCTCCCTTCTATTTCCCATTCCTTTCCATCTTCCCCTCCTTGCTATCTTCCATTCCTCTCTATCCTCCTCTTCCTTGCTATCTTCCATCCCTTTCTTGTTACCTTCCATCCCTCTTATCATCACCCTCTTCCTTTCATCCCCTGTTCTTAAGACTCATCAACGCTAGCCTTTCATTTCGGCCTCACCCTCTCCCTTTGACTCCTGATTCCCTTTTCTCTCTGTGTGTGTTCTTATCTTCTTATCTTCCTTCCACCATCGTCTGTACCTCTCTCTCTCTCTCTCTCTCTCTCTCTCTCTCGTTTTCTTTCACTGGCGTTCCTGTCATCTTCATGGTCGCAATTTACTGCTGTCTGTCTCCCTCCAACTCGCCATTCATTTTACGTTTGTGTTTTCCCTACATTATTTTCCTCCTCCTAAGTTACTATCTTTCCATTCACGTTACATGTACATTTTTCTTGCATTGTTCTTCTTTCTCTCAAATTTCTTTCTCTCTCCATTAACGTTATGTGTATAATTTTCCAACTTAAATCTTTTATACTTTTACCTCGAACTTCCCCATCCCACTGAAAACACTGGTAACAACAGCAACAGTAATAATAATAATAAAATAACAACAACAATAATAATAACAATAACAATAATAATATTAATAATAATAATAAATAATAATAATAATAATCTAGTTATCTGTATCTCAAAAGCGCCAGTCCTTTCCAAATTCACTAGCGCTCGAAAAACGTCTGCACTTTTACAATTACAAGAGCTGTGGCATTATTTATATACAGTACAAATTTCATCTTCAGGGTGGCAAACTGTTAATTAGCTTACGTTCGTTCGTTATTCTACCATATGACTGTTTCTCGCTCAAATTTATTAGACCTGACCGTCGGGCATGAACTGATTACAGCCTACCCTAGTTCTTAAAGTAACTGTAAACATTCGTTGTAAATACGTACCAGCGACAGCCAGCAGGAAGGTTAGCAGTCTTTATCGCTGATCGTCACAACACCATCTGAAAATATAAAGATGTTCGTTACAGTATAAAAGACGACGACTCTAGAAACAAGGCAAAGATAATAAATTTCACAGCACCTCATTTTATACATACAGTTTCGGTTTAACAACTTTTGGAATGGATTATAATTCTGACACAGACTACGTGGATATTGCAACTATTTCCTCCCACTGTAGAATTGCGTTCAGTATAGTTTTTATGGCCAAGAATTCAAAAATCCAAATTTATTGTTTATTAATACCTGTGCATATCTGAATGCATTTAAAGGTTATAGTTACACTTCCTTATCCCTTCCACGCCTAATGTAAGCCTTCGGTTCCTTCTTCCCTGCATAAAAATATATATACGTATAAACAAGATTATAAACAGCAGTATCCGTAACCCTATCCATCCGCGGTAAAGCCCACTCAATCACTCATTCCAGCATCCGCCTTATTCACCCGGCCATCCATCCATCACGCGGGGACGGCCCTCCCTCCTCAAATTCCATCCTTCGGCAGGCACTCCGCTCACCCGTCCATCCATCACCCCGCCACTCTCACCACAAACACCCACCCCGCGTTTACTTCACTCACTACGCATTTATTTAAACCACTACGCATTTATTTAAACGATTACACATTTATTTTACCCACTATGCATTTATTTCATTTATTTCACCAGCTACACATTTATTTCGCCCACTACATGTTTATTTCATCATTTATTTAAACGAGTACCCATTTATTTCACTTAATTTGTGCTCATGAGACAGAAGTGGGAGGGGATGTGCCGAGCGGGGCGGGAATGGGGTGTTTTTACGAGTCAAGCTAGATGAAGTGTTAATTCTACGTAAATTGTCGAAAACGGGGATTATAATGTCGTCACTCCATCCTTTGGTGCGCAAACAAGAAGTGACAGCGACGACAACGACGAATACTACGATGATGATGATGAATAATTATAAGATCAACCCCACCCCACTCTCTCATCTCCAAATCCTTTCCTCTACCGGTCATCTCTCCACCAACCTCTCCCCACACCTCTCACCTCTACTTTATCTTTCCCTCTATCCCCCATCTTCTCACCATCCCTCCCTCACTTCCTCATCTCCTCTCATAGCATTCTCTATCCTCACCTCCCCGTCCCTCACCTCTCCCACGTCATCTCTCATCTCCCCAGCCACTCCTTCCTTCGACCCTGCATCTCCTTACCACTCCTGTCATTGCTCCTCCTCCTCCTCTTCCTGTTCCTCTCCACTCCTCTCCTCTCTTCTCCTCACCCACGCCTCCTCCTCCTCCTCTCCTATCCCTCTTCCGTCCTCTCCTCCTCACCCACCCCTCCTCTTCCTCCTCCTCCTCCTCCTACCATCTCAATCCCCAGCCTCCTCCTGTCCGTCTTAATCCAGGACTGAATATCGATTATGTACAGTTCCTTCCATTATGTATGAACCCAGCCAGTCTTCCCGTGTCCCCGATTTAATTACCTCGTCTGTCTGTCATTACTGTTTATAAATAGCCCGGATAGATGTGTGTTCGATCTGGTGCCTGTGTTATGGCGGAGATCATGTAGGGAGTAATTTGTTATATTAATTTTGCCTTACCCCCCCTTCTCTCTCTCTCCCTCCCTCCCTCTCTCTCTCTCTCTCTCTCTCTCTCTCTCTCTCTCTCTCTCTCTCTCTCTCTCTCTCTCAGCCAGAAAAGCAAGAAAACCGTGAATGGTGTGTAAAAATGAGCAGGGTTTGTCAGAGAAAAGGCTAGTGTCATTGCCTGTGGCGTCCCTGTCACCCGGTGTTGTGGTTAGGGAATGGAAAGGAAGGCAAGAGGTGATGCTGGAAGGGGGATGAAACAGATCTATCTATACAATTATCTATATCTATCTAGAAAGAAAAGATGGGAGAATGAGAAAACAGACTGAAGAGAGAAAGAGAAAAAAACAGAGGGGAAAACCTGCCACAAATTCGGCTCCTTTTCCCCGAAGATTAAGCGAGTGGGAGATGAGATGGATGCTTGAGATTCGCAGCGGCAGCCGTCGCCATGGTAACTGGGAGGCTGGGACGGAGACCTGCCTTATCGGGGGGTAATTTGACAAAAAGGGAGGGAGGGAGGGGAGGGAGGAGGGAGGCAAGGGGGAAGGAAAGGATGAAGGGATGGAGGAGAGAAAAGATGGAGTGGAGGGATGGGAAGGAGAAAGATGAGAGGGAGTGGGATGGAAAGGGAGTGAATGAGGTTGGGTGGGAAAGGATTAAGGCTAGGGAGGAAAGGGAAGAAAAGGGAGACAGATGTGTGTGTGTGTGTGTGTGTGTGTGTGTGTGTGTGTGTGTGTGTGTGTGTGTGTGTGTGTGTGTGTGTGTGTGTGTGTGTGTGTGTGTGTGTGTGTGTGTGTGTGAGATCCGTGCCTCAGTCCTTGCCTCACCAATTTCCCTGCTCACCTCGGGTCTTCTTTCACTGCTGCTGCCTACATTGCCACCATCTCCCCTTGTCACATCTTTTCTTTCCAATTTCCACCACCATTTGTATCCACCAACCCATTTTATCTTCCCCTCCATCTGCCTCACTTCCCTACTTTACCATAATTTCTTGTATATTTTATTCTTCAAACTACCAAGCCACTTCCTTCTAATTCAAACTTCCTTTTTCGCTTCCCCTCAAACCTCTCTCCCTTTTCCATCACCTTTTGTGTCAATTCTGATTCTTTTTTTTCTTCTCTTCCATCAGTCTCACTTCTCTGTGCCTTTAATTACACTCACTTTCTGTATATTTTGGTATAGCTACTACTATAAATAAATATATACATAAATACATAAATAGATAAATCGCCAGTTAAATATTTACGAAAGCTCGACAGGGGACGGCCACACCAAAATGGAGTTGGTTGTCCCATCTCTCTTTATTATAGGGTTTTTAGTACAACACATATAATGCTGATATCTGTCTTAAAATCTCGTGTCTTTTCTGTATTTCAAACATACTTCACTTCATCAACCAACCCTTGCACCCTCACATGTCGTACAATCCTGATATATCTCTCTTAAACCTTTATGTATTTACTATATTTCTATTTATAACAAACTTAAAAATCATTATATAACTCGTGCACCTTCACATTTCCATTCCCCCCCAACTACCATCAGTCATCAAAAGTCCTGACCTAATTCTCATTCTCTGTCCCCCATCTTTTCCCCTATTTGCACTCCCAGCCAATATGCTCACCATCACCTCCCCGATGACACTATCCGACACACTAAACACACATTAAACAGACATACCCCATTCTGACTGTAATCTCAACCTTAGTTACGTTTAGTTCCCTATGCATTCTAACCGTTGTTCCAAGCTGCTTTCGCCAATATACGAACACAATTATTGTATCTGTCCTTACATTGTCCTACACCTTATCTATAACAGCGCAATATACCTGATTAAACCTGAGATTTTTATGTACATTTCTAAAACATAACTTATACTAATCCTTCTCTCCTCATTAATTTTATCAGACATTATGTGGGCATACGATTGCAGAAGTAATGATAATTCCTTCAGTTCGATGCTGTGTTTCTGATTTTATTCTTATCTCCACACCACTGAATTCAGCATAGGACTGACTTTTCAAGCAAAAAAGGTTAGTTGCAGCTTTCATTGACCCCCTTCACTACAATAAGTGTCTCATAAGCTTAATACAATCGTCAAGAGATAGCAGAAATAAAGTAAAAATCATGTAATCACTTTCAAAAGGATAAATGTATCTGATGTGACCTTGAAATCCAGGTAACTGTCCGCAGGCCAAAGAGGGAAACACCACCATGAAATCCACCAGCCAGAACCAACAATCTCCTGACATCCAGCCTGCCCTACAATTGTCCTAAAATCACCAACTGGCTACCAAGAAGTGTACGGCACCTCACTGGCTGCTCTGTGGGCAAGAAGTCCCGGTTAGATAGCTTTCTGTTGACGAACCGTGATGTGCCTCCAGTACTGGGTACATATAATTCTGCAAAGCAGCAACAAATTCATTACCGCACCAGGTGGAACTGCAGCACAGGGAAGATGGTTTGGTTACACAGGTAAGCACTGCGGCTGTGAGGGAGCAGACTCTAGACAGCTTCAACATAACCCAGCTCAACTTCTTACCCAATTCAACACCTTAGCTCAACTCAAATCCTAACTCAACTCACCTCAACTACTCAACTCAGCTCAGTTCAACTCCCAACTCAGCTCAACTCACATGCTAGTCGCTTCATTACGAAAAGTCTTCCCTGGTGAATATTGGCTGAACGAAAACCGTCCGGTCACCTCTTGGGGTGGCACTAAAATCATTACCCACGTTGAATTTCCAAGATTAACTCTGGACCCTCGATGTGTAAAGGGATTAATGATCGTGCCCGTACCAGCATCCGAGGAGACTCCTGTTGTGGGACAAGTAATGAGGGTCGTGGCCGGCCAGTGACAGTGGGTATTAAGAGAAAGGGTACACATAATCTCTCTCTCTCTCTCTCTCTCTCTCTCTCTCTCGTGTATGCTAGAGTACGAATGTGCATAATTACACGAATATCTGCTCTGTAATGATGAAGACTGAACTACACTTATAATTCTGTGGGTATGCCTGTAACAGAATATAAATGTGCATCCTTACAGGAAAGTTTTGTAATAAGCAAGAACGTAGCACACACACTTATAATTCCCTGGCTCTGTGAATATACCTCAGTTTCTGCAGCCAGACGCATCCCAGTCCCAGAAACTAATGAAAATGTGTGCCAACGTGTATCAGATTACTCTTTACCCTGTTTTTCTCCCTAGTCTTCCTAAACCAACCCTCCCATCCTCCTCTCCCGGACATAAGGCTCTTTGCGCCCTCCGACTGTGACAAAATACGTGCGTTTAAGTTTATTTGGCGTGGCAGTTAAGCTTGGGAGACGGTTCGAGTCGGCCCTAGACGAAGCAGGTCCAGAAAGAGCTTGAAAAAAGACGGGGACGATGTTTTGTGGCGGTGTGCTGTGTTGGTGGGAGAGGGGGAGAGAGTTGTGGTGATAGTATTAGTGAGGATGGTGGGAGAGGGAGTAACTGATGGTGAGAGCAGCGGTGTGGTGATACGAAATGGTGGTAGGGGAGGGTGTGTGAGGTGGTAGGGGAGGGTATGTATTTCGTGAAATATGGTGACAATGGTGACTGTGTTGCTGGTGATGAGGGGATGGTAGGAGTGGATGGTATTGGTGGAAGTAGTGGTGTTGGGGGAGAGTGGTAGTTGTGGTAACAGTGGTAGTGGCAGAGGAACATAATGATAAGAGATGGTGTTGGTGTTGGTGGTGGTTGTGGTGGTGGTGAAATGGTGATAGGAAAGGGAGACAGGGACGATAGCTGCGAAGGTGGTGGTGGTAAGATGATGTGGTGCTCTTCTGGTGGTGAGACAGGAAGGTGGTGTTCGTGATGTGGTGGTGGTAGTAGTGGTATGGTGGAGGGAGATGATGTCAGTGGTAGTGATGGTGGCACGATGGTGATAGGATGATATGGTGGTGGGTGAGAGAGGAGGTGGGGAAGGATGTTGTCATGTTGAGAGTGGTGGGAGAGGGAAAGCAGTGATAGTGACTGACTGTGGCGGTGAAAGAAGTGGTGCTTGATGATGATGATGATGATGATGATACATTATTACTTTTAATGGAATACTGGTCGTCATGGTAACCAGTATTGATGTTGCAGGTGGTGTATTGAAAGTAGATATTGGCTATGCTGATCAAAGTTGGTGAAGAGTGAATAACATGGCCTCCATTACTATCCAAGCACTGACACAAGTAAAAATAGTACCAAATGCCGGAGTTTTCGGATCCTTCTGTTAATGGGCTTGGTGCAGTGCAGTGTGGGAGGGTGATTTTGTGTGGTGTGGTGTGGTGTGCTGTGGGAAGGCGGTATGGTGTGGTGTAAGAGGGTGGTGTAGAAAGGTGATTTTAGTGTGGTGTGGCGTAAGAACATACCGTGGTATGGTGTGGCGTAGTCTCGCTACCGTCACTAAATTAAACGTGAGCAAACTGCATCTCGTCCTAAAATCTTTAGATAGACGGACACTAATACAGATGCTCCCACATCTAAAAATAACAATAAAAGCATATCACGATGTTGTAAGGCTTATGATGACGCTAACTAATTCAGGCTGGCATTCTAAAGTGGGGAATCGACTTCTTTCAGCACTATTTTAGGAAATGTTTTATTTTTAAATACGAACGGGCGCTCCCAGGCGGAATAAAACTGGCTGCTGTGTGAATATATTATGTTGTTCTGTGTTCTGCAAATGTCAGAGGAGATACTGTGTTAAATATTCATTCTAATAGACGAGTATATACTCCTAAACCGTAAATAACCCTCTGGTGATTGCGTAAATTTGTTAAGTTTTCCACCTCCTGTCAAGGTCCATGGATCAAGATGTGGCAAAGTGTCGTAATTTTGACTACCAGAGGAAAATACTGAAAAGACTTGTGTCCTCTCAGCAGTCACATATGAATGGTAAATTGCAACAATTTTTACCATCTGGCCAAACCATTCTATACATCTACGTCTTCATTATCATTACAAATTAACGTAAAGATTTGTGTCCTCCCAACAGTCGTATAAGAATGGTAATGAATCAGTATTTTTACTATCAGGGTAAACTACTGTAATGACTTGAAATCTCTCAGCAATCGTATATGAAGGTCTGCACAAAAATCAAGCCTTAAACTGACGACGGCTGTTAGAACACCCCTCCGTTTCAAAGACCTCTCCTCTGCTAAATAAAATCGTCTGGAGGGAGCGAGAATAAAATATAAACTAGTGTGCATCCAGTGCCAACTCCTTCCTTCCCCCTTCTCATGAATACTTGATTTGGCTGCTGCATTTTTACCCCAACACCCACGACTCATCACTTCCTCACAAACTTAGGAGCCCCGTCTTCCTGCTTCTCCTCCTCCTCTTCCTCCTTCTCAGCACTTCTTCCTCCTCACCAGTTCCATTTCTTCCTTCCCTTCCATTCCGTACTCACACGCTTCCCTTCCCTTCCTTCCTTTTTTCTCTACTTCCTTCCTTTCTTTTCCTTCTCTTCCATCCACTCCTTTCCCTTCGCTCGTCACAATAGTCAGTTTAACACTATTCCCAGCCATATCTGGACGTATTTAACCACCTAACAACGTTGTTTTTTCTCCGGAATAAATACCAACTGGAAGTTATCTATTCAAAATACTGAAGTAAAAGAGTTAGATTATTTTAAGAGCTTATATTTTTATCTGCTTCCTAGACAGGTATAAAACAGCGGAGTGTGTTTAATTTCTACTACTTCTTGTTTTACTTGGACAAAGTTTTGAAATGAATTACTGTCACGCCCAAAACTACCAACTTAAAATGCCCATTTTCACAGGGTGTATTAGCCCCTCCCTGCTCCACCCATCCCCCACCGCCCACAGTGGCCATTTTCCAACAACACCCCTCCACACATTGAAGCTATAAAAGAACTCTGTTTCCACCACACCGTCCCTCATACAGTCCGTCTTAACAGGGTGTACTCATCTCGCTCTTCCGCACAACCCTGCACCATCTCAGCCCACCCCATCCACTCCTATCTGCCCCCCTCACCCATTTCATTAGTCATCAGTCATATTTTAAACCCTCTTCCACTCCTATTTTGGGTAGCTTCCTCAACCAGCCTCTTTTCCATTTCCCCATCTCAATACTATCATTTCCTCGCAATTCCGTTCCTCTCCCAATCTTCTACCGCCCCTCACGTTACGTCATTATTTATGTTTTTATATACTCCATGTCCTTCCATCTATATTTCCCTCCACTCATATCTCTTCCACCTCTCCCTCCGAAAACTATCTTTATCTTCCATTTTGCTCCCCTATCCTTCTTCCTCCGTTCCTCCTGTTACTATAGTACTCATATTTCCTACCTACTATCCAGATTTCTTTCAATATATCACTCTACTAATCTCTCCCCCATCTTCCCTTCTATACTCCCCACTTCCTCTTCTTCCCGTCCTCTTCTCCCCTCCCCTTCCTCTTTCCCACTCCCCAATACGCCTGGTATTTCATTATAACCATATTTTCTATCAAGGCTATTTTTTCTTTCTTTTTTTTGTCATTTTTTCCTGACGACAACACGCTCGATCTCGATTCCAGCTTTCTCGCCAAGTGCCAGTCAATTTTTTTCTGTTTTTTCCCCCCCTCACCAAACACCTCTACATTCCTGCTGTTTTTTTCACCCTCGCGTTTTTGTTTATATGTGCTTTTTTCTGCTGCTTGGTTCTCTTTGACATGCCTGGTTTATGTCTCTAGCCCTGTGAAAATTATGCTGGTGAATGTAATCTCTCTCTCTCTCTCTCTCTCTCTCTCGTCTGTCATATACACATTTTCTTCTTTAACTTCCTCGTAACATATTCTCTCATTTCATATTTCTTGGCTCTCTCTCTCTTTCTCCCCCTCCCCTCCAAGATAATGTATTTTACAATTTCCTCCATGCAGTCCCTAATTTCATCTTTCCATTCCCTCCCCCCCCCCTCTCTCTCACACACAGAAACAGTCGCATGTACATTCAACTAAAAGCAGAACACGTTCACATACACACATACTCGTACACAGATATGAATATACATGATCACACACACACACACACACACACACACACACACACACACACACACACACACACACACACACACACGCGCGACTTTCAATCACTCTAACAATTCCTAACCAACAATCCTGCAGTCATGAACATACAAACATACACACATACAAACATACATATATATATACATGAGCACACAGTCATATATATGCACTTCTTGCATAAGCTACAACCCATTCGGAATCCTTATCACACACACACACACACACACACACACACAAACAGGTCCTAC